>NC_083227.1:18237647-18556606 GCF_032191835.1 Heteronotia binoei | reverse complement strand
CCTGCTACAAAAAAAGCTCTGGTGACAGTACGTATTTCTGCCCCTAAAGGTAAAGGTGCAAGCACCAGTCATTACCGACCCATGGGGTGTCGTCGCATCACAATGTTTTCACGGCAGACTTTTTGTGGGGTTGTTTGCCGTTGCCATCCCCAGTCACCTACCCTTTCCCCCCAGCAAGCTGGGTACATTTGCCCGACCTCAGAAGGATGGAAGGCTGAGTCAACCTAGAGCCGGCTACCTGAACCCAGCTTCCACCGGGATCAAACTCAGGTCATGATCAGAAGAAGATGATGATATTGGATTTATATCCCGCCCTCCACTCCGAAGAGTCTCAGAGTGGCTCACAATCTCCTTTACCTTCCTCCACAACAGACACCCTGTGAGGTGGGTGGGGCTGAGAGGGCTCTCACAGCAGCTGCCCTTTCAAGGACAACCTCTGCCAGAGCTATGGCTGACCCAAGGCCATGCCAGCAGGTGCAAGTGGAGGAGTGGGGAATCAAACCCGGTTCTCCCAGATAAGGGTCCGCACACTTAACCACTACACCAAACTGGCTCTCCTTAGGACTGCAGCTTACCACTCTGTGCCACGGGGCTCATTTCTGCCCCTAACCTTCATCTATGAGAAAGGGCTCCAAGCTACAGCCGAGCAGGTCAAATGGGAAGAGTTTCTGCCCCTCCCCACTCCCAAACTACCCATGGTCCAAACTCTCCCCATCTGACCTGCCATTGCATTTGCTTTATTTTTTAACATGGCTCATTATTTTCTGTGGTCAAGTTCAGCATTGCAAAATGCTGAGAGCAGGAAGGTGAATTGCTGAGGAGCTGAATTCCACCTTTGCTTTGAATCTTGACCTAGTTTTCTTCACCAGATTAAAACTTTGTATTTGAGAAAAGAATCAGCAATTCTGCTTTCTCACTTCCTAATTATAGTGCAAACTATTCTGCTTATTTTACATCTTTCATTAATCCCGTTTGGTGTGTGACATTAGCTTCCTCCATTCTTAGCAAACCAAAGAAAATTTAAGAAAAATGTATCAGCCATTGACTTCGAGTCAGAATAATTTTCTGTTTGACTTCCAAGTAGCCTGACTGAATTCTTCCCTTGTCACACAAGAGGGGTTGTTTGTTTAGCGTTTATCATAAGCTGGTAAAAGCATATCTTCATGAAAATGTCTCTCTGTCTTTAAAATGTCTCAAGCACCGTCTGTCCTTCTGATGCTAACAATTCATCAACACTAAAATGCTCACAGACATTTGGGCTTGGCAACACCACAGTACTCCCCATGACTATGTGTAGGTGAGAAAGTTGAACAATGAAGAAAACTGACAAGAGTTGATTCCTTTGAAATGTATGGCCATTTTCTCCCTGAGGTGGCAAACCTGTGACAGGGCCAAATTGCTTTGGCTATTCTTCCGTTCCCAGTAATTCTTCAAAAACTGAATACTAGCATGCAAGGGTATAGTGCCAATTTATAGAGCGCAATTGGAAAGACCTGGATTCCAATCCACACTCTCATAAAGTCTGCAGGATAGTCTTGGACCAGCTATATACTTAGCCTAATCCACTTCACTGATTTGTTGTGAAGAATTAGGAAGGAAGAACAATGTATGTTCTCCAGAATTAAAAATGTACTAGATAAATTTTAAATATATGTATTGCTGGCTATTGGTTATCTTTTGATGTTTTTATGGTTTATTTATTTATATAAACCATTGTTATTTATATAAACCATTTTTATGCCACTTTTACACCCAATCAGGATTCTCAAGGGAGCATACATAAAATGGTTTATAAAAACATCTGAACAAATGAAAATATATAAAATAATGCAATAAAAAGAAGAGGAGAAGAGATTGGATTTATACCCCGCCCTTCACTTGGAGTCTCAGAGTGGCTTACAATCTCCTTCCCTTCCTCTCCCCACAACAGACACCCTGTGAGGCAGGTGGGGCTGAGAGAGCTCAGAGAAAACTGCTCTTGAGAGAAACAGCTCTGAGAGAACTTGTGACTGACCCAAGGTCACTTCAGCTGGTGCATGTGGAGAAGTGGGGAATCAAACCTGGTTCTCCCAGATAAGAGTCAGCGCACTTAACCACTACACCAAACACATAAACAAGCAACACCCCATCCAGGGAGGAAAGCCGCCTTGGGTCTTAGTTTCCTGGGAGAAAGATAAGTTTATCAGTGTTTTAAATGAATCAGTAATCTAGAATTCTCTTTGACATGCTAACTTGTCAGCAGGAGAACTTTTTAGTTCTGTTTTGTTTTTGTTTTGGTGTAGCACAAGTTTTACAGCCATCGGGCTGCAATCTTAGGAGACAGGTTCAAATCCCCACACTGAACTTTTCGGCCAGTCACAGGGTTGTTGTGAGGGAAAAAATGGGTGAGGAACAACTACAATACAATGCTCTGAGCTACTTTAGGTAGGGTTGCCAGGTCCTGCCAGGCCACTGATGGAAGATGCAGGAAAACTCCTGGGGATCTGGGGATGGAGCCTGGGGAGGACGGGGACCTCAGTGGGGTACAATGCCATAGAGTCCGCCCTCCAAAGTGTCCATTCCATCCAGGGAAACTGGTCTCTGTGGTCTGGAGGTGAGCTGTAATTCTGAGGGATCCCCAAGTCCAGCCTGGAGGCTGGCATCCCTACCTCTGACGTAACATCCACGATATATGCTGTACAGAAGAGCATTCTGTGAGTGATGCTCTTACCTGTGTGCTTGCCATGAGAAGCAGGCCCAAGTCTTTGCTCCTCTGCCTCCTTGGCTCCCCAGTCCTCGGCACCCTTGTCTCTCCACACACGCACCCCTGGAAACACAGAGTCGTTCATGTCCTGTGCTTTCCTTCTGTGAGGGTTCCCCCCCACACACACACATAGGCTTGCCAATCCCCAGTTGGGGGCAGGGGATCCCCCAGTTTGGAGGCCCTCCCCCCACTTCAGGGTCATCAGAAAGCAGGGGGGAGGGAGAGAAATGTCCGCTGGGCACTCCATTATTCCCTATGGAGACCGATTCCCATACGGTATAATGGAGAATACATTCCTGAGTATCTGGGGTTCTGTGGAGGCTGTTTTTTTTTTTTTAAGATAGAGGCACCAAATTTTCTGCATAGCATCCAGTGCCTCTCCTCAAAACAACCTCCAAATTTCAAAAAGATTGGACCATGGAGTCCACTTCCATGAGCCCTCAAAGAAGCTGCCCCTATCCTTCATGATTTCCAACAGAGGGAAGGCATGTAAAAGGTATGCAGTCCCTTTAAATGTGACTGCCAGAACTCCCTTTGGAGTTCAATGATGCTTGTCACAACCTTGCTCCTGGCTCCACCCCCCAAATCTCCAGATATCTCTTGAATGGGACTTGACAACCCTCCTCTCACACGTCTGGACAAAACATCTCGAGAGCCCCACAATCGAAGTGCAGGCAGTGGCCAACCCCCAGGTAGTGGCTGGAGATGCCCTGGGGTTACAACTGATCTGCAGGCCACAGAGATCAGCTCTCCTGGAGAAAATGGCTACTTCGGAAGGTGGACTCTGCGGCATTCTACACCACTGAAATCCCCCCCCCCTTCCCCAAAGCCCACCCTCCTCAGGCTCAGCCCCCAAACTCTGCAGGTGCTTCCCAATTTGGAACTGGCAACCCTATGTCCTAGGGTAGCCAATCCCCAGCTGGGGGCAGGAGATCCCCAGGTTTGGAGACCCTCCCCCGCTTCAGGGTTATTAAAAAGCAGGAGGGAGGGGGGAGGTTGAATGTCTGCTGGGCACTCCATTACACCCTGTGGGGACTGGTATACAAGCTCAGTGGGGTTGCCAGAGAGGAAGAGGGCATAACACAGACAGCGCCATGTTACTTCCTGCAACCATTTGGAAGTGATGTCACATCATCAGTGTGACATCAATGCAGTGTTCTAGAATTCAGACAAAACTCTATGGCAGGAGTGGCCAAACTGCAGCTCAGGAGCCCCATGTGGCTTTTTCACACACATTTTGTGGCTCTCCAAGCCCCCACTCTTCCATTGGCCAGCTTGGAGAAGGCATTTGTCTCTTTAAATTACTTCTTCAAGTCAAGCCAGCTGGCAGCTTGGAAAATGCAATTAAAGTTAAAGTTGCTTTATTTCCACCTTTCCCTCCGTTCTCCCTCTATTTTCTGTCTTTCCTTCAAACATCTGACGTTCAGGTCTTGTGGTTCCCAAACATCTGATGTGTATTCTATGTGGCTGTTATGTTAAGCAAGTTTGGCCAACCCTGCTCTATGGTGAAACCATAGAGTTTTGCCTGAATCCTGTAGTGTCGAATCAGTGTCAGACTGATAATGTGATGTCACTTCTGGGTATTAAGAGTGCTGGACTGGCAGGGCTCTTGGCGCTTACAGTAGGCCCTGTACTAGGAGCCCTGGAAGCCTTTGGAGCATTGGCTACATCAGGGATGTGTGGCCGAATATGCAAAGGCGTTCCTGCTACAAAAAAGCCCTGTATGGTATTTGGGAGACCCAGGTTTGAATCCCCACTCTGCCCTGGAATCTTGTTGGGTCACCTTGGGCCACTCTTCCTCTCTCAGCCGAACTCTTACTCTCTCAGTCCAAAACGACACTGGCTGTCTTGTAGGGTTGCCATTCCAAAGTGCTTTCGGAATGAGAGATCACAGAATGCCCCACAGCTCATTCCTCCCCCGAAGGAGCCCAACCCAGCAGCTAGGCCACAGCCATCCCCACCTTTGCTGCCGGGCCCAGGTGAAGGCTGGGCTGTAGGAAGCAGGTGACAGCTTTTGCCATCTGGACCCAGAGTATAGCCAGGATCACACTGGCAAGAGTAGCTCCCAGGGGTGTTCACACAGCGCTGCGCACACAGGGGGACAGGTGCCCGGCACTCATCCAGATCTACAAGGGGGAAAAGAGAGAGTGGAACCAAATTTAGAAGTCTGCAGATTAAGAACATAAGAGAAGCCATGTTGGATCAGGCCAATGGCCCATCCAGTCCAACACTCTGTGTCACACAGTGGCCAAAAAAATTATATAACTCCACATATATATATACACACTGTGGCTAATAGTTACTGATGGACCTCTACTCCATATTTTTAACTAACCCCTTGGGTGAAGAAGTACTTCCTTTTATCCGTTTTAACCCGACTGCTCAGCAATTTCGTCGAATGCCCATGAGTTCTTGTATTGTGAGAAAGGGAGGAAAGGACTTCTTTCTCTATCCCATGCTGGGCTTTTTCTACCAAAAACCCCTGTGTGAAACAATGGTGATGTCAGGGGTGTGGCCTAATATGCAAATACCCACTGATGCCAAGCCAGCCATACCCACTGATGGCAAGCCAGACACCCAGTGAGGTAGGTGTGGCTGAGAGAACTGTGACAGAAACTGCTCTTGAGAGAGCAGCTCTTTCAAGAACCATGACTGGCCCAAGGTCACTCAGCAGCTGCCTGTGAAGGAAGAGGAAGACGACGACATTGGATTTATATTCCACCCTCCACTCAGTCTCTGAGCGGCTCACAATCTCCTTTACCTTCCTCCCCCACAACAGACACCCTGTGTGGTGGGTGGGGCTGAGAGGGCTCTCACAGCAGCTGCCCTTTCAAGGACGGAGGCTCAGAGCGGCCTACAGTCTCCTTTCCCTTCCTCCCCCACAACAGACACCCTGTGATGTGGGTGGGGCTGAGAGGGCTCTCACAGCAGCTGCCCTTTCAAGGACAACCTCTGCCAGAGTTTATTTATTTATTTACCTTAAATTTCTATCCCGCCCTCTCCGCGAGCGGACTCAGGGCAGCTAACGACATTTATATTTACAATTTAAAAACCAATAAAATATAGTTACAATTTAAAACCATTATGTGGTGCTGTACCATGTCAATATAAGCGAGTTCTTCTTTTCTGATGGCTATGGCTGACCCGAGGCCATTCCAGCAGGTGCAAGTGGAGGAGTGGGGAACCACACCCAGTTCTCCCAGATTAGAGTCTGTGCACTTAACCACTACACCAAACTGACCAACCAGAGACCATAAGTAAGGGGTGTGTTTGTCTAAGACACCAGATCCTTAACTGTTGAATGCTGGGAAGTATTTCCTGCTACTTTTCAAGCACACTTCTGCAGCTGTAAGAGCCGAGTGTCAGCATTGTTCCGGTGCACTGATGCCACCACCATGCAGCAGGAAGTGACATCAGCATGCCCTCGGGGGACGCTGGGATGCTCTGGTATCTCTGCCAAATGCAGGCACCCAGGAGTAATGTCACAGTACACTGAGACCTGGCCTACATTCTCTTCATTTCCTGTCATTTCTCCCCCTACCAGCCAGCTGAGTAGTGGCAGGGAAATGGCCACTAGCAACAGGGGGACAGGTGCCCGGCACTCATCCAGATCTCAGTGGGGGAATAGCACTATGCCCTCAGTGCCCTCAGTGGGGGAATACAACATACAAAGAGTATCACGGCAGAAAAGAACAAGGCAACAAAAAGCAAAAAGCCCCACGTGAACCAGCTTCTATATCCAATTAAGTAACAAGAAAAATCATTCAAATATAAATAATTGTATTTAACCCACATATATTGCTTTCATCAAAACAACCATAATGCTCAGTCCTTTGAACAAAAGGAAGCATTTACACCAAGAGTTCTTTTCCTTTATATGGTAAAATTGTCCAGCTTTTCCATGTAATCCTGGTGTGATATTCCAAATGATGAATGTCTCTCAGTGGATGCAGCCAAATTTTCAAAGAGGAAAGGACAAGGTTGTACTTACAACATATTACAAGTATTAGATATTTTTTAAAAATAAATACCCTTGTTTTGCAAAAGCTTTTTCAAGCTATAAAAGACCTCTTAGCAGAGACTTCTTCAAGCTGCAATAAACCCCTTGGTAGACAGCATATCCAAGCTGTAATAGACATCTTAGCAAAGAGCTTCTTCAAGCTGCAATACACCTCTTAGCAAATTCTTAAAGCAAAGGCAATCATAGCCCAAATGTTTTCGAACAGAACACCCAAAGGTGCCCTCAGTGGGGGAACAGCAGACCCACGCAGAGTGGCTGAGAGTTTTTAAAGGTTAGTCCTCACTCCTCATGTGAATGTGTGACTGAAGAGTCAGGTTTGACCTGACTCATGTCCCACCTAAGGATCAAACCTGACATCTTGTTACAGACTCGCTCCTGTGGGCCTCTCGTCAATTTCAGCCAAATAGGCTGGTGTTGGCTTTTCACCTTGCCTACTGGGAGGGAGAACAAGTGGATTAAAAAGGGAGGGGGAAACAACAGGCCTGGGAGCCCACAATTCTGGGCTTCCACTCACCAATGTGGCAGTATCGTCCCCCCCAGCCTGGCTGGCACTGGCACTGGTTTGGTTGGATACAGGTGCCTCCGTTCTGACATGGTTTGTGGCAGACAGCTGGGGAGGGAAAGGAGAAAACACAACTACACTTCTTTTTAAAATTTAGATATTTTTAAAAAATAAATACCATGAAGGAAATACAGAAAGGGGAAAAAAATTACCTAATATAACTATATATATATATATATATATATATCAAAGATGCTTGTATATAACATAGTATAAAAACCAGTATTTTCTTTTAATGCCCTGACCTGGATAGCCCAGGCAAGCCCGATCTTGTCAGATCTCAGAAGCTGAGCAAGCTTGACTCTGCCAAGTACTTGGATAGGAGAGTTCCAAGGAATACCAGCAGTCGGGAGGGCAGGGTCAGGCTTTGTTCACCTCTCTGAATAGCCTCCAGGCCCCCAGCAGGGGTCAGTCACCAGAAGTTGCCATGACTTCCAGGTGCATACTCACACACACAAATACAAAAAAAAAGAGAGTATTTTTTAAATTACTCCTCAGATCCTCTGCACTTGGGCTAACCATGGTGGCCATTTGGTGGTTGCACCCTGTATCAAAATTCCAAAGGTGCCTACAAGCTCACAAAGGTTGGAAACCCTTACAGTAATTAAACAGTTAAAGGATTTTCTGTACCCCCAAATACCCACTCCAGGAAGGGGGAAGAAGAGGTTGCCAGGCGTGTCCATGCATGAGTACCTGTTCTGCCCCTGCCTTCTTCCAACTGGCCTCCACCAAACGGAAGTTTCTCTGGCGTGTCACTGCATCAGGTGAGTGATTGGATCATCCCATGATTCCCAAGGCGGGGACACAGCAGAGTTACTTGCCCTCAGAGGAGGCCGTACCAGCGTGTCTCTGTGATTCTTGCCTCGTTTCTACTGCTGATGTTGGACAGGAATTCTGCTCCACCTCTGTTATCAGGGGTTTCCTGACACAGAGACGCAATAGAATTGGCCGCCGCCCCATCAAAGAAAACTGAAATTTCTGAGTTGTCCTTAGGAGGCAGAACAGTAAACTCACAAGAGAAACAGCACCTCAGTCCACTGTGCTGATGGCCTGATCCAGCTTTTAAAGGGCTTTAAAATGGCAGCAGTGGCCTCATGATGGCCATGAAGAAGAGAAGAGATTGGATTTATACCCTGCTCTTCGCTAGCCAAAGGAGTCTCAGAGCAGCTTACAATCTCCTTTCCCTTCCCCACCTTACAACAGACACCCTGTGAGGTACGTGGGGCTGAGAGAGCTCTGACAGAAACTGCTCTTGAGCGGAACAGCTCTGAGAGAACTTGTGGCTGACCCAAGGTCACATCAAGCAGGTGCATGTGGAGGAGTGGGGAATCAAACCCGGGTCTCCCAGATAAGAGTCCTGCACTTAACCACTACACCAAACTGGCTCTGGAGTCCTGTCTCATTTTGCCCCTCTCAGGGGAACAAACCCGGCAGTAAATTTGCAACAGTGTCAGACTCACCTTCCTCACACTTCTGGTCCCCCATGTGCCGTTTCTTCCATCCTTGGCAGCAGATGGCGTTGGACTGCAGGATCTCCTTCTTCACTTGCCGCGTGGCCACCCGGTATGTAGTCCTAGGGGAGAGAACCCCAACGTCTTTGGTGGACCCTCTTTCTGGGGTCCAGGGCCCTTGGCCTCAGATCCTCAGCCACTGTGCCCGTGCAGAGAGCCAGACCTTGGGCTTTGTCCCCAGTGCTCAGCAACCAGAGATAGACTGCCTCTGAACGTGGAGGCTCCATGTATTGCTGTTCCGGCTAATAGCGTGAACCACGGATGAATCGATTCCCCCATGAATTTGTCTTTAAGCTTGTTTCTTTTAACTATTCAGCTGCAGATCTTGAGAAAAGAATGGTCTTGTGCACTCCCACCATATTTTGCTTTGCTTGACCACATTTCCCTCCTAGAGAACCCTAACTCCCCCCTCAGCACACAAATACACACATTAAAGGACCCCCCCCCCCCAAAGCCCCTGCTCATTATTTCCTACTCTAAATACTTGACCAGAAAAGAAGCAAGGCCAGCCCTAGACTGGCACCCTAGGCAAAGCTATCTTCTGGCGCCCCCGTAATGAAGGTTGCTCCTTCAGAAACCCCCCCAGATAGGGCTCTTCCACCCGGCTGTGGGCCATTTGCTGCACGAGGAAGGAAACTCCTTATTCCAAAAGTACACAGTTCTTTATTTGGTAAATTCCAAGAACCAAGAGAAGGAGGGGAAGGCAAGAAGTCAAAATAATGATATTAGTCATTATTACCTAATAGTTCCTAATAGTTACCACCAGGGCTTTTTTTGAGCAGGAATGCACAGGAACGCAGTTCCGGCTGGCTTGGTGTCAGAGGGTGTGGCCTAATAGGCAAATGAGTTCCTGTTGGGCTTTTTCTCCCCCCAAAAGCCCTGGTTACCACCATAACAGCTCCAAGCTTTCAACAAATTCTTCACCGGCTTCTGGGGAGAGCCTTTGCCAACAATCAAAAGAAGATAAAACTGCAGTCACAGGTGCCAGCAATGTTCCCTCTAAGCTGCAAAGCGTTGTGAGCAAAAATTCTACTTTGTGAGGTACTGGCATTAAAGCTGTGAGCTACTTCATAAATTATTGTGCTCTGGGGCCATTTTTCCTGAGATAAGGTAAAAATGTGTGAGCTGGAGGCTAAAAATCTGTAAGCTAGCTCACGCTAACTCAGCTTAGAGGGAACACTGGGCGCCAGCTGCGTCGTCTCCTTTCCCTCAAATTCTACTCCAACTCTGAGGGCCCAGCTCTCCAGCTCACCATCTGCCTATTAGGCTACCTCAGGTTTAATTCACTGCAGCTGTCGGCTCCACCTTGCAAGGATAGAGATTAGCCCACTGTGGGTTCAAAATGGAGGAATCTTAGAAGGCTCGCATCTGTTATCACAACATTCTTTGTTCTTTACACACACACACACCTCCCACAATGATAACATCACCAAGTCACGTGGGGGTAGGGTTGCCAAGTCCAATTCAAGAAATCTCTGGGGACTTTGGGGGTGGAGCCAGGAGACACTGGGGTGGAGCTAGGAGCAAGGGTGTGACAAGCATCACTGAACCCCAACGGGAGTTTTGGCCATTGCATTTCAAGGGACGGCACACCTTTTAAAATGTCTTCCTTCCCTCCACCCCCCCCCCTTCTCTGATTTCGCCTCAGAGGCGGGGCAGAGCAGGCGATGCCGCTGCGCTGCTGCCGCCTCTTCTCCGGTTCACCTTAGCTGCTCCTCCGAGATGGGGAGGCTCGCCACGCTCCTTGGCGCCGTTTCCCCCCTCCCCCCGCTTCCGTTTTTTTGGAGAGCGGGAAAGAGGCTGTAAATCCTGGGGTCCCCCGCCAGGGCGGGAGGGTTGGGAAGCCTACGTGGGGGGCGCCCAATTTGGCACATGCAGAAGGCCAGAGCCCTAGGCGATTCATCTAGTTTCTCTAGTGGCATGGCCAGCCCTGAGGAGAAGTTAAATTGAAATCTTTTGAAGGTTTATTTTTATTTCTGATGCGTGGGGCCCTTTAGAGTCGGAATCTTTGGCCAAATGTCAGAGCTCAGACCCACATTTTGAAAGCTCTCAAATGCTCTGGATGCACACCCACTGGCAACAATCCTTAGGATGCTCATGAGAGAGACATTCCCCCTGAATTCCAGAGGGATAAAGCCGGAAGATGGATGCCTTTGATCTCATTCCTTCATTTCAAAGCAAGACTATTGAATTGTCCTCATCTGCTACAGAAATTAAGCCTCACCCACATGCAGCTGGGTCTCAGTTACATACCTCCCCCCCACATCATTTATTTTATCTTATTTTCTTCAATTTATAGTGGACCCAGAGTGGCTTATGATGAATTTTAGACTGGAAGCTCTTTGGGGCAGGGGCCTTGCTTTTTGAGCTCCCGTATGCAGCAGGGCACTTCATTTTTGTAATCATGAGCACATTTGGCCAGATCAAACAGACCTCACTCCCTCTTTCCCAATCAATCAAGGAACCAGACCCCCCAACCCCATGCAGCGCTTCAATTTATTGGCTCCCCCACAACCATAGAATAAGGTTGCCCCATGTTAGGCTTTAGCCCCAAGACTAGGGGTGTCAAGTCCCCAGATCAGGCAGGGGTTCTCCCGCCCTGGAGATTCCCCACATTGGGCTGGTGGGGGGAACCTCTCCCGATGGAGCCAGCACGATGACATCACCCAGAAGTGATGTTATCGCACCGGCAATGCTGCGCGCTGACCGCTCTAGGCGTTTCCGGGAAAACTCTATGGTTTTCCCAGATGTACTAGCAATTTGGGAGGGAAAACTCTATGGTACAATAGGTACTGCGGAGGACTTGGCAACTCTACCCAAGACCCAGGAACTCATCTGCATATTAGGCCGCACCCCCTGACACCAAGCCAGCTGGAACTGCATTCCTGTGCGTTCCTGCTCAAGAAAAGCCTTTCCCTAGTGTTTGCCCACTCCTCCTTGGCTTTGCTAGGCAGTGCAGGCAGCTGGGAGTATGGGTGGTGCAAGGGCTCCCCAGAAGCCAATGGGAAGCGGAGATGGTGGGGGATGGCAGCAGTGGTCCCCATCAGAAGACCTGGCCTTGGTAGCTGCCTCACCTCAGGGTGTGCTGAGGCCAGCCCAGACTTTCCACAGCAAGTCACCTTTCTCCGTTAAAGGAAGACCTATAAATCCAGATGATGCTCCTACATGGAAGAGAGTCACAGGATCTTCCACAGCCATGTCACTGATCTTATTTTTCAGCATGGTGAATAGCCAATCTTAGCAAAGACCCCGACTGCATTTACACACATTCCCAGACACTTAAAGGTCAAGGCAGTCCCCTGTGCAAGCACCAGTTGTTTCCGACCCACGGGGTGACATCAAGTCACGATGTTTTCACAGCAGACTTTTTACGGGGTGGTTTGCCATTGCCTTCCCCAGTCATTTGCACTTTACACCCGCCCCCACCCCCCCCCAAAGCAAGCTGGGCACTCATTTTACCGACCTTGGAAGGATGGAAGGCTGAGTCAACCTTGAGCCGGCTACCTGAACCCAGCTTCCGCTGGGATCGAACTCAGGTCATGAGCAGAGCTTGGACTGCAGCACTGCAGCTTTACCACTCTGCGCCAGGGTTAAAGACTGACAACATTGGTGGTAGGGGATGAGCTTTCATGAGTCACTGCTCACTTCTTCAGATATCTGAAGCCTGGCTACCACGGGCACAGATTAAAGCTTTGTGTGCCCCTGGGGGAATAGTCAGCTGCCCACTGTTGCCTTCTCCACTCCAGGGACTCCCTTCAGATAGTCTTCAGGTATCTGAAGAAGTGAGCAGCAACTCACGAAAGCTCCTGCCCTGCCACAAATGTCGCTAGTCTTTAAGGTGCTGCTGGATTCTTGCTCTTTCCTACTGCTGCAGACAGACTAACACAGCTACCCATCTTCATCTGTCTCAGACACTGTGTGGTAAAGGACCCCAATGGTGTGTGGACATCATCACAGTGCATCCTGCTATTTGATAGAACATCGCCAAGTTCCACCGTATGACATCACCAGACTTCACCTCATGACATCATCAAGCCACAGCCAAGATCCGGCATGCAGGAGATCCGGTAAGCCTTTGCATACCTGTAGGTGCTGCAGACCCGAGGTCCAGGGCACAGCGTCAGGTAAGGTTGATGCTGAGGCTTGGCATACGTCTCGTTGTAGACTAGAGGGATTCGCAAGATGTGGCGGGAGCACACCCGGCTGCAAGTAGAGAAGGAAGAAAACTGAGAACCGGACTTCACAGAGTGCTGACATCAGTTCCTGAATTGACAAAAGCCTGGAGCTTGAGATGGCTGAAACCAGGGCTGTGTGGTACAGTTACCAACCTCCAGGTGGGGCTCTGAAGTCCACTAGGAATTATAATTGAGCTCCAGATGATGGAAAGCAGTTTGCTTGGCAAAAATGGCAGCTTTGACAGTATAGTTTGGCATATTATAGATTCTAGAGGAAATCCTTCCCCCAATTCTCTCTTCCACAGGCACTACACCCAGCACTTTCCCTGGCCAAAGTTGGCAACCACACTAAGTAGAGGGATAAATTCATTGGCCAACCAGCCCACATTCTACCGGCAGTCATTTACAACAAATTTAGAAATCACAAGCAAGTACACTGAATGATGGCCTGACTTTTTAAAAATGAAAATAATCTGGGAGAGGGGGAGGTCATTTGTAGAGCGAAATGGGCTGCTTTCACACAAAGCTCATTCTGTGTTTTGCCTTCCAAATTGGCATGCTGGAGGCAAGCGATAGGGGATTTGAGGATTTCCTGTGTGCAAAACATAAGGACTAGGAGAAGGCTTTAAAATGAAAATTATCGCCAGGTTGTCAGATTCTATGCTAGGCAGCTGATCTGCCTATTTGCAAATCTTGGGAGTGTAGTGAGGTTGCCCAATGCAGGTTGGGAAATTCCTGGAGATTCGGGGGCAGAGCCTGACGCAGGCAGAATCTGTTGAGGTTGGGTTGCCAGCCTCCAGGTGGGGCCTGGAGATCACCTGGAATGACACCTGATTTCTAGAATTACAGAAGGCAGCTTCCCTGAAGAAAATGGTTGCTTTGGAGGGTGGATGCTACGGCATTATACCCTGTAGTAGAGTACCCTCCCAACTGCAAACCGTGCCCTCCCCACGGTCTACCATCCAAACTCCAGGATGCAAAGAAGAAAAAGACTGCAGATTTATACCCTGCCCTACCCTCTGAATCAGAGAGGCTTACAATATCCTATATCGTCTCCCCTCACAACAGACACCCTGTGAGGTCAGTGGGGCTGAGAGAGCTCTCCCAGAAGCTGCCCTTTCAAGGACAACTCCTATGAGACCTATGGCTAACCCAAGGCCATTCCAGCAGCTGGAGGAGTGGGGAATCAAACCCGGTTCTTTCAGATAAGAGTCCGCACACTTAACCACTGCACCAAACTGGCAATTCTAGGAGGGGAGGGACCTCACGGGGCGTAATGCCATGGAGTCCACCCTGCAAAGCAGGCATTTTCTCCAGGGGAACCAATCTCAGTTGTCTGGAGATCAGTTGTGATCCTGGGAGAACCCTGATGGGATGTGATTTGTGGAGATCAGCTGTAAACCCAGGAGAATTCCAAGCCTCACCTGGAGGTTGGCAAGCCTGACATGCAGGTTGCCTGGGTTACAGATTAAGAGCAACACATTATAATAATCACTAAGGTCGGAAAGAATTATACTACTCACAGATCAGTTTGAATACAATAAAAAAACCCTAAATAAACACATGATTGCTGGTTCACACATCTATGTAAAGAGCCAGTTTGTAATGGTTAAGTGTGCAGACCCTTATCTGGGAGAACGGGGTTTGTATTCCCCACTCCTCCACTTGCAGCTTCTGGAATGGCCTTGGGTCAGCCATAGCTCTCATAGGAGTTGTCCTTGAAAGGGTAGCTGCTGTAAGAGCTCTTTCAGCCCCACCTACCTTACAAGGTGTCTGTTGTGGGGAGCGGGGAGGTAAAAAGATTGTGACTGCTCTGAGACTCTGAGATTCAGAGTATAGGGCGGGATATAAATCCAATATCTTCTATCTTCTAAACCATTCCCACATGATGACTGGCTACTGAGTGTGTGAATGGCTCTCTAGATGGGAAACAAGTATGAGATGAAGCATCATCAAAGCCCATCTGTGATACATGATCACAGACTGCAAGTCACACGACACTCGTCTCATCACCTTGTCTATCAACTAGGGCTGCCAAGTCCAATTCAAGAAATATCTGGGGACTTTGGGGGTGGAGCCAGGAGACATTAGGGGTAGAGCCAAGATCAAGGCTGTGACAAGCATAATTGAACTCCAAGGGAGTTCTGGCCATCACATTTAAAGGGACGGCACACCTTTTCAATTCCTTCCTTCCATAGGAAATAATAAAGGATAGGGCACTTTCTTTTGGGGCTCATAGAATTGGACCCCCTGGTCCAATCTTTTTGAAACTTGGGGGGTATTTTGGGGAGAGGCACTAGATGCTATACTGAAAATTTGGTGCCTCTACTCCAAAAAACAGCCCCCCCAAAGCCCCAGATACCCGTGGATCAATTCTCCATGATTTTCTATGGGAATAAATCTCCATAGGGAATAATAGAGTTCCCAGCAGACATTTCCCTCCCCTCCCCCCGCTTTCTGATGACCCTGAAGTGGGGGGAGGGCCTCCAAACCGGGGGATCCCCTGCCCCCACCTGGGGATTGGCAACCCTACTATCAACTGAAGAGGGACAGCAGGGCTTTTAAAAGATACATTCAGAACTGCAGAGTGGTGTGTGTGTGAAGTGTGTGCCAAGTGTTCGTCTTTTTGCCAGTCCACTCTAATTTGCACACACAGTGTGTGCTATGTGCAACAATGCACCTGTTCACTCCCTTTGTGCACACACACAAATGCTTTTGTTGTCTACAGTCACATTCTGTAACATAAAGTCATTTCCAGCTTCCAGCAACACTACGAATTAATAACCTCCAGTTGGTTGTTAACAGCCGTGCTCAAGTCTGGCAAGCTGAGTCAATCCATCCCCTGTTGGGTCTTCTTCCCCTTTTCCTGCAGCCTTCCCCTTTCCCTAGCACTGTTGTCTTTTCCAATTACTTTTGTCTGGTGGCTCCAAGGAAGAGTTCAGGCTTGATTTGATCTAGAGCCCCCTTCTTTGCCTTTTTGCTGCACCGCTGTATTTTACACGCACAGGGTGCTCTGTGCTACAATGCACCTGTCCACTTCCTTTGTGCACGCACACCAACGCTTTTGTTGTCTAGAAGTCACATTCCGTAACATTTAGACGCCTACATGGAGTGGCAGAAAATCCCTGGAAAATGGGAATTGGACATCACTAATGCAGAAGAATTGCTGCGTTCAAGCTTCACAAGAGGCCTTGGGAACACAAACAAAACTTTGTTTGGAGAAGGAGGGATCTAATAGAACTTCAGCACACATCCTCCCTATGATATAGATTGTGCCCCCTGAGCTAAAGTGAATTTCTTCATCTTTGAAACGGACATGGCAGAGACTGGTAGGTACGTCTCTAAGGAGTATCTTCTGGCAAGAGGAGGAGACACAGACATGGGTTTTTTTTGGTCTGGGATTCTAGGGAGCGTGGGCTACACACTTGACCTTTCACATGGTTATTCATGATTATTTTTTTCCCCTTCTTTTTTAACTTTTCAAAAAAATTATTGAGAAAACTCAGAGAGATACAGAAAGGAAAGTAAAACCACGAGAATAAGTAAAGATGTTCAGAATGCAAATAACATGTCAAGCAGCAATATGCAATGAACTGAAAGAGACCAGATATACCAAACTGTAGAGCTTTGCATACTGTAAAACAAATAAGAAGATGTACAATAACTTAATAGGAGACCTGAAGTAAGTAAAATTAAAAGTGAATTCACTCAATATAAAGTTAAAGGTAGTCCCCTGTGCAAACACCAGTCGTTTCTGACTGGGGAATACAGAGCTACACAAAGTATGAGGTCTGAAGAGGAGGAAGGAATGGAAGGAGAGAAAGAAGGAATGAACAAGAAAAAAGGGGGGAAACTGTGAGCGTACAGTAGGAATAAAGCATATAAAGGAAACAGAAATTACTGTTGAACAGTAGTGCCCACTCCTGTGTCAAGAAAGAAAAGTAAGAAACTTTCCCATGGCTTTTATGCACAATTTATTTATCACCTGTTTGTTGCAGATTCTTTTTAACAAACCTGTGTTGGACAGACATCCTAGAAAGCATAAAACAGGTATGATACCAAGAGCTATCCCTTCCTATTTTGTATGTAATTGATTTATCTGGGAGGATTTCTAACCCTGCTTTTCAGAATGCAGGTGTTTACAAATATAAGATAAGATAGGTTTTAAAAAATCAAGCCATAACAATATAAAGACAGGAGGATTGAACACAAAGCCAGAACTGGATAAAAAAAAAAGGGCTCTCAAAGGCATATGAGAACAAGACAGTCTTTTCCTGGCACTGCAAAGATGCCACCACAGAAAAGGCTTTCAAGCAGATGCCCGTCACACCTTCTGAACCAGGAGGGCATTACAAAGATCATAAGAACATAAGAGAAGCCATGTTGTATCAGGCCAATGGCCCATCCAGTCCAACACTCTGTGTCACACCGTGGCCAAAACCCAGGTGCCATCAGGAGGTTCACTGATGGACCTCTATTCCACATGTTTATCCAATCCCTCTGCTTATGCTTGTAGCTGCCACCGCTTCCTGTGCTAGTAAATTCCACATGGATGAAGAAGTGCTTCCTTTTGATGGGCAGGTTCACTTAGGAAAAGGTAGTCTTCTAACAATCACATCCTAACCCGAGTTGCATGCTTTGAGGCCGACCAACTTCAACAATAGGCTGCAGCTCTGTTCAGGATAGTATTATTAGATTCCCAAGACTGAGGCTGTTAAGCCCAAGAACTACAACATGCTGTCTGTGGACAAGTTTGCCATCAAGCCTACTAGCTGCCATTACATCTGGGGTTGCCACTTTTTTCCAGTTTGCAAGGCTCCTGTGCCTTTCACTTTCAGCACGCTATGCAGAAAAGTCAACAGGTGAAGCATTTTCCATGTGCCGTGCATCTCCAGTGTAGAAAACACAGCATCTGTGGAATTTCAGCCTAGCAAACAACTGTCAAACATACAGACCATGCCCATGTATATGCATATATGTGTAGGGGGGTGAACAGGCCTCTTCTCTATGGAACAATCTGATCCTTTAATTTTAAAAAAATCATTAATGCAAGTGGCCATTAGAACATCCTGTGGCAATGAGTTCCACACACAGGCTGCATGGCGTGAGAAAGTACTTTTTTTGTTGGTAACTAATTTCTAGTTTACTGGCACTCTCAAGAAAAGATTTTCAGATTATTATCAAATACCCAGCTGCTGACATAATAATATAAACTCAATAAAATGTTATGTAGGTTCTTTTTGGTCAGGGTGTTACCAGGTCCCAGGTCTACCAAGTAAAAGGCAAACTTATAAATAAAGTTTATATATTTTTCTATAAGACCAGAGGAAAAGGGAAACAAAAAATGGGATGATAAAAACCAATAAAACAAACATACTGTGCACAAAGGAACACTTAAACAAAACCTTAAGGCAATTTGCCTATCTCCCTACATTGGACTGTGTAGTAGTAGTTGGCTAATTCCCTAGACCAGGTATGTCCAACAGGTAGATCGTGATCTACCAGTAGATCGCGGAGGGGTCAGAGGTAGGTCACCAGCCCCACTTGGTCTCATGGTTTGCTGGACAGGTGTTTGGGATTTTTGATGATTGTTTGGTGTGGTGGTATTTGATTATCGGTGCCAGTATGATGAATTCTTATTTTTACTTTTAGAACTGCATGTGTGGTTTTGGCATCATCCAGAGGTCTTCAGTTCCTGTTGATCTTTAATACTTTGGGACAGTGACAGTTTTGGACCAGATTCAGCCAGTGTTAACTTAGCACCGCAGCCACCCCAGAATAATGATAAGTGTTCCAAAGAAGAGCAAAACCTACCACTTTCACGATGAATGAGAAATGAACTACTTCATCATGGTGTTGTTGTCTACTTTATAACACCGCTGTATCCTTGCCCGAAAAGGGTAATCTGGAGTGTCATTATAAGGCTCTGCATAGCAATAAGTTTGATGCTGATTTTCCACCCAAAAGTGAAATTCGTAAACTGAAGCTCAAAGAACTTAAATCTAAATTGACTGTACAGCAACAGTTGATGGCGAAGCCAAGGTCACATTCAGTCAATGCAAGCATGGCATCCTTCAAGGTCAGCAACCTGATCGCAAATAAATGCAAACCTTTCAATGAAGGAGAATTTGTAAAAGATTGTTTTCTTGAAGCAGCTGACAATCCTTTTGAAGGATTTAAGAATGAGATCATAGCTGCTATTCAAGATGTACAATTGTCAAGAAACACCATCGTGCGGCAGATAGAAAAGATGTGTGGAGACACAACTGAACAATTGTTGGAGGATGTTTCTGTTGCTTTCTCACTCCAACTGGATGAATCTACAGACATAAGAGACATAGCCCAGTTACTAGTCTTGATCCGGATGGCTTTTTAATACTTCAGTGTTAAAGAAGAACTACTTGGAATTATTTTCTTTAAAAGGGAGAACTACCGGTCACGAAATATTCAGCTCTTTCCATTCTTTTGTGACAAAGTGTAATCTTCCATTACATAAACTTGTTTCCATCACTACTGATGGAGCAAGAGCAATGACAGGTGAGGTTAACGGTTTCATAGGCCTCTGTAGACAGCATAACGACTTTCCAGATTTCCTTTCTTACCACTGCATCATTCACCAGCAAGTTTTGGCAAGCAAAAGACTCAATACAAAGACTGTCATGGACATCACTTTCAAAATTGTAAATTCAGTTAGTGGAAGATCACTTCAAAGACAGCTTTTCAATTTTACTCTTGATGAAGGGGCAGCAGAAATCATTTTGCACATAGATGTAAGTTGGCTAAGTAGGCACAAATTTCTGCAAAAATTTCATGATTTGCTGAATGAAATAAGAAGGTTTTTGAAGGAGAGGGGAGATGACAAAGCAGAGTTGGAAGATGAGGAGTGGTTGTGTGATCTGGCATTTCTCACTGACTTTACAGGCAAACTAAGTGATGTGAACATTGAACTACAAAGTAAAAACAAATGCATTGGTGAGATGACGAGTACAGTTTCATCCTACAAGAGCAAATTCAAGTTAATGATGACTGACCTTGCAAACAACACTTTTGATCATTTTCCTAATACACAGGACCATCTAGGACACTATCCAAATTTTGTTTTTCAGAACAAGAAGTATGTGACAGAAATCTGCTCTGTTATGCAGGAATTCGAAGAAAGATTCTGTGACTTCCAAAGAATTGAAAAAGTTGTGGAGTACTCGTCATATCCATTCAAAGCAGATATGGACATTAGGGAAACTGCAGCTACTATCAGTAAAAATTACTCATTGAACAAGGCATCTCTTGAAAAAGAAATAGTAACCCTTAAAAATGACATTTTTCTCAAGACCTGTGCTGAGCAAGAATCGGTTTGGAAGCTAGTGCCTAGAGACAAATTTCCCAACTTGAGAAGATGCAGTGAAGCTGTACACTCCTGTTTCGGTTCAACTTATTTCTGTGAATCTGCGTTTTCCCATCTGAAAATGACAAAGAGTACACAGCGTTCCAACATGACAGATGAACATCTCCAGGATTCCCTGAGACTGGCCCTCACGCAATATTCACCCAACTTCAAAAAGCTGGTGGATGAAATGCAGGCTCAGACGTCTCACTAATTTAGCAAGAGCGAAGTTTTAAAGATTCCGCAAGATCAGCCTGGATCAATACTTGACATACATCTAACACAAATGACTCAATAAAAGTTAAAGAAAGTTATAACAATAAAATTTTAAGAAAAACTGTTTGCAGTTCTTTCTGGATCTTTGTCTCTCTGTTTTGTTTTTGCTTATTTTGCTGACCAGTAAATGACAGAAGGTGCATTGTAAATGTGGGGCGGTGGCGGTGGCACCCAACTTTGGTGAGTTAAAATCTAATTCGAAACTAATTTGAAACTTAATTTTCATGGTGGTAGATCACCAGCACTTTTGTCTGGAAAAAATAGATCATGACCAGTTAGAAGTTGGACATGCCTGCCATAGACTAATACTCACTGACACCTTTCTTCTGCCAGGCCCACAACACCAGAGAGACGTCTTCCAAAGTCCCATCCTCCTTCACCTGGTTGTGTTGTTACCTTCTCCTAGATCTCATGGAGAAGACTCCTGGCTTCTGGCTTGGAAAAGTAGAAGCTCCTCCATTAGTGGCCACCTAGCCTGATTTTATCCAGGCTGGCTGACTGGTCAGCCAATCGCTGACAAGATCTAATTCAAAAGCTGTCATCTAGCCTTGACTCTAGATGCTAACCTGTCAAGGTTAGATCTAAACAATGTATGTCATCTGTGGGCTGACTTCACAGGTGTATCCAGTTAGTCTCCACCTGGGACTATTTGAGTGCCTATAAGCTTTAACATACTGTTGGTGCAAATCCTGAAGCACTTATAAACATAGAGACATTGAATACACAAACACTTAGGTGTCTCTCAGTTTCTTGACAGGCACAATCCCATGTTTTCAGCTTTCTCCGTGGCCTTTACATCTTTTTACCAGTCTCTGATTTCTGCCTGTTACCCTGCTTGAGCTCTCCCATAGGCTGAGCCCCTCTTAAGGAACATCAAAAAGCCCTGCTGGATCAGACCAGTGGTCCATCTAGTCCAGCATCCTCTCTCACACAGTGGCCAACCAGTTCCTCTAGACAGCCAACAACAGGGCATGGAGACTGAGGCCTTCCCCTAAGGTTGCCTCCTGGTGCTGGGATTCAGAGGTTGACTGCCTCTGAATGTGGAAGTTCTCCTCAGTCACCGTGGCTAGTAGCCATTGATAGACTTATCCTCCATGAATATACCTAGTCAAGGGGTGTCAAACTCATTTGTTATGAGGGCTTGATCTGACAAAAATGAGACCTTGTTGGGCCGGGCCACATGTGTACCTATTTAAGGTTAGGTAGTGGAAACACAAACTTTATAAAGGACATAGGCAACCACAATTGAAAGGGTTTTTTTTAAAAAATGCTTAAAATATTAGCACTTGTTGATCTTAAAGCTGCTTTCTTTGTATCTCTCCCATGGGATCCAGGGGACTGGACAAAGGAAGCACTGGCTCTTTCCTTCCTTCCCCTGAGGACCAGGATGGGGAAGTGAAGTGGCCAAGTTTGCAGTTGACACTAAATTCTTCAGGGTGGTGAGAACCAGAGAGGATTGTGAGGAACTCCAAAGGGATCTGTTGAGGCTGGGTAAGTGGGCGTCAACGTGGCAGATGAGGTTCAATGTGGCCAAGTGCAAAGTAATGCACATTGGGGCCAAGAATCCCAGCTGCAAATACAAGTTGATGTGTGTATATATATATATATATATATAAATTTTGGCCACTGTGTGACACAGAGTGTTGGACTGGATGGGCCATTGGCCTGATCCAACATGGCTTCTCTTATGTTCTTAAGGGGAGGAGCCACAGCCAACAGAAGGAAGAGAGTCTTGGCTCAGTAGTTCTGTTGTGTGATTGAGAGAGCCTGGCAAAGCATGCTCTGCCTCCTCCCTTACTCCCCAACGGAGGAGCCTCAGCCAATGGAGAAAATAGAGGCTTTGCTCTATAGCTCCTGTGCAATGGAGCAAGCTTTGCCAAGCAAACTTTATCCAGAAGGAAGCAAGAGAGAGGGAGAAGGAAGGACATGATAGCCAGTTGCTTGGGGGCCTGATAGGAGCCCTCTGGGGGCCTGATTTGGCCCCTGGGCTGCATGTTTGAGACCCCTGACCTAATCCCCTTTTATAAGAATGTAAGAGCCCTGGTCGATCAGACCAGTGGTCTAGTCCAGCCTCCTGTCTCACACAGTGGCCAACCAGTTCCTCTGGAGGGCCACCAACAGGGAATGGAGGCCAAGGCCATCCCCTGAAGTTGCCTCCTGACCCTGGGATTCAGAGGCTTAGGACCTCTGCATGTGAAGTTTTCCCTCAGTCACCATCACTAGTAACCACTGATAGACATATCTTCCATGAAGCTATCATTTGTTAATTCCTTGCCTTACCTCTCCGGCAGCTTGCTCTGTCCAGATGCCTCCCTTAGAAGGTAGGTGATGAGAAGCCCCCCACAGAGGAAGGCTGTGGGGCCAACTCCTGGCCACCCCATATCAGGGTGAGGGGGAAAGGCTCAAAGCGGCGGACCTGTGGGACAAAAGAGAAACTGTTAAGCATGCTGACAAAAGATGATAAACTAAATATCCAGGGGAAGGAGGGGAAATGCCTTCTGCTTATGCACAGTAAAGTTGCCAGTTTTCCCATTGTCTGTGTCATTAGAAGCAGCTTGAACCGCAGCCATTAGCAGGAGATCCTGCTTAACTCCAAGTCCTGATGAGATCCGTTGGTTGATTCCTGCATTTCAAACTGCTGCTAAAGTCCCAGGAGCAGTGAGAGTATTTTTTTAATCTGGTCAGCTGGCAACTCTAATCCACCACATGAAAGCCAGTTTGGGGTAGTGGTTAAGTGAGCAGACTCTAATCTGGGAGGACTGGGTTTGAGTCCCCACTCCTCCTCCACATGCACATGCTGGAGTGCCCTTGGGTCAGTCATAACTCTCTCAGAGCTGTCCTCTCAAGAGCAGTTTTCGGAGAGCTCTCTCAGCCCCACCCACCTCACAGGGGGTCTGTTGTGAGGAGCGGATGGGAAAGGAGATTGTAAGCTGCTCTGAAACTCCAAGTGAAGGGTGGGCTATAAAGATTGCAGATTTGTAGATTTATACCCTGTGCTTCTCTCTGAATCAGAGACTCAGAGTGGCTTACAATCTCCTATATCTTCTCCCCCCACAACAGACACCCTCTGAGGTGGGTAGGGCTGAGAGGGCTCTCACAGCAGCTGCCCTTTCAAGGACAGCTCTGCTAAAGCTATGGCTAACCCAAGGCCATTCCAGCAGCTGCAAGTGGAGGAGTGGAGAATCAAACCCGGTTTTCTCAGATAAGAGTCCGCACACTTAACCACTACGCCAAACTGGCTCTCCTCTCTTCTCTCTCTCCTCATACCAGATCTTACTGAACACCAAACGGTTTCTTAAACTCTCCCATCCTTTCTCATTACACTTCCCAATCAAAATTCAGACTATCCACAAGTAAAGAAGATGAAGGTTTCCACAGGTTGCCAACACACAACAAAAACTCAAGCCGCAGACAAGTGACAAGCCTAGTGTTGCTAACCTCCACATGGTGGCTGGAGATCTCCTTAAATGACAACTGATCGCTAGATGACAGAGATCAGTTCCCCCAGAAAAAAACCTGGATGCTTTGGTGGACTCTATGGCATCACAACCTTGCTGAGTTCCCACCTCCACCCCTGCTCCAAGCCTAAATCTCCAGGAATCCCCCAGTCCAGAATTGGCAACCCGACAGCAGTGACCCAAGGTCACACAGTGAGCGTTGTAGCCAAGTGAGGATCTGAAACTACAGCAGCTCCCTGCTTTTAGTTTCACACCGTAACTACATCACTGGTGACTGAAATCTTTCAAATGGACACATACCCCCAAACCTACCTGCTTCTTTTGGTCTCTCCACCAGCCTTTGGGGACTCTCGTACTCTCAGCTGCCCTCACAATCCCGACCTGACGGTGCAGAGTCTGTCTGGCTGTTGCAACCCAGCTGGGCTTTGTTCGTGTGTGTGTGAAATGAAACAGCCAAATCCCCACCTCTCTTGGCCCGCATCCATCCAGACGCCCCTGCAGCAGCGACGGCAGTGGCAGCAAAAGCCCCCACCCACCTCTGGCTGATGCCCCCTGGCATTTCATCCCTTGGCGTGAGTCACGGCCCCCCTGACCCCGTCCCCGCCAAAGAGGCGAGTGGCCCAAACAGGCCTTCATTGTCCCGTTTCCCTCTCTTTGGATTCCTCAACCCCTCACAGAACAAACCCATCTATTGTCACCAAGGGTCACTGGGCTCGAGTGGAGAGCCGTGATGGTGAAAAGGTGCCCCTCCCCACAAGGCCAAGATATTTGGGACATGGGCGAGCTGCGCGTTGGAACCGGAGGGTGTTTCTAAGCAGGAGGAGGTGTGTGGTTTTGGGCCCTCTGAGTGAGGGCACCGTCAGGCCAGTCACAATAGGACAAAGGCAGGAACTGGTTCCAGGCCGTGACGGAAAATATCTCCCACAGATGTCGGCCTTTTAAACAAACCGACTGGCTACAGCCCTGCATTGTCTCCCACAGACCCTCCAGATGCCGGGGGAGGGCAAACAACTGCAGACACTCTTGCCTTCCTCCAAGGCCAACAAGCCCAGCCCCACCCTAATGGATCCAGCTACTGGATGCAGGGTGGGGAGGTACGTCCCCCCTCCTTCTATATGAAATTCAACAGGTGACAACTTTCCCTGTGCAGAACTGTGGCAACAGGACGTACTTTTCTCTATCAAAGTGTTTCTTCAACTGTAAACCTCTGTTGCTTTAGAAACCTCAGCTGTTTTTTGTTTGTTTGTTTAATGCTGAAATGCCTGCTAAGAGGATGTCATTCCAGCAACACGACAGGCAAAGATTCAACAAATGGAGCACCTCCTGTTCTACAGGGAAATAGCTTCACTGATTGCATTTCTGCCTCCTGCAAGGAGATGCAAGGAGAGGAGGGAGGATATATTCATGGGGGATAAGCTTAGAATGGAGCAGTGGCTAAGAGCGGCAGGCTCTAATCTGGAGGACCGGGTCTGATTCCCCACTCATCCTCCATATGCAGCCAGCTGGATGACCTTGGGGCAGTCCCACTTCTCTCACAGCTCTCTCAACCCCACCTACCTCACAAGGTGTCTGTTGTGGGGAAAGGAAGGGAGGGCGATCCTAAACCGTTCTGAGACTCGGAGCGAAGAGCTGAATATTAAGCCCATCTCCTCCTCCTCCTCTTGAACATATGAACATATGAAGCTGCCTTATACTGAATCAGACCCCCTTGGGCCCATCAAAGTCAGTATTGTCTTCTCAGACTGGCAGCGGCTCTCCAGGGTCTCAAGCTGAGGTTTTTCACACCTGTTTGCCTGGACCCTTTTTTTTGGGAGATGCCAGGGATTGAACCTGGGACCTTCTGCTTCCCAAGCAGATGCTCTACCACTGAGCCACCGTCCCTCTTCTTTTTCTTCTTCCCCTATGATCTAGTTATCTACTCATATATACCTTGCTCTCTGTAGTCAATAATGAGAAAGAAGCGTTGCAGAACCAATTTTGCCCAGATTTTAAAATCAGAGATCAAGTGCAACAAACTCAGCCTCTTATTTATACCCCGCCCTCCCCGCCGAGGCAGGCTCAGGGCGGCTGAGGGTTACAGACTGAGGGTTGCCAGCTTTGGGTTGGGAAATGCCTGGAGATTTTGGGAGTGGAGCCTGAGGAGGGTGTGGTTTGGAGAGGGGAGGGGAGGGGCCTCAGCAGGGTACAATGCCAAAGAGTCCCCCCTCTAAAGCAGCCATTTTCTCCAGGGGAGCTGATCACTGCAGTCTGGAGATCAACCATAATCCTGGGAGACTGTCAGACTCCACCTGGAGTAGTGGGATAGCAACCCCATCCAATGTTTATGAACCAGAAAAGATTCTTCCCGTGCCTCCTTTGGCACAGGAAAGCTCACATTGCAATAGATTATCTTGGTCATTAAATTTTAGCTGTTTAAGCCCAGAAGGTTTGTTTTCATATTTCCATGGATGCTGAATTATAATTATTTATTCTGTGTTTGGATGGCTGGTTTTATTTTTGGCTTCCATGTTTATTTTATTTCCATTGTACATCTGTGTTTTGAGTGAAACAGAGTTACAACACACAGCTGCCAACTCTGGCTTGGGAAGTTCCTGTAAACTTAGGGTTGCCAATCCCCAGGTGGGGGCAGGGGATCCCCCGATTTGAAGGCCCTCCCCCCGCTTCAGGGTCATCAGAAAGCGGGGGGGGGGAATGTCTGCTGGGTACTCCATTATTCCCTATGGATACTGATTCCAATAGGGTATAATGGAAAATGGATCCATTGGTGTCTGGGGCTCGGGGAGGGCTTTTTTTGCAGCATAGCATCCGATGCCTCTCCTCAAAACACCCTCCAAATTTCAAAAAGATTGGACCAGGGGGTCCAATTCTATGAGCCCCCAAAGAAGGTGCCCCTATCCTTCATTATTTCCAATGGAGGGAAGGCATTTAAAAGGTGTGTGGTCCCTTTAAATGTCATGGCCAGATCTCCCTGTGGAGTTCAATTGTGTTTGTTACGACCTTGCTCCTGGCTCCACCCCCAAAGTCTCCTGGCTCCAACTCCAAAATCCCCAGGTATTTCTTGAATTGGACGGCAACCCTTTGTAGACTAGAGTGTGTGGGGAGAGCAGGCTTTGAGGAGAGGAGGAGGAAGAAGATGATGATGATGATATTGGATTTATATCCCGCCCTATACTCTGAATCTCAGTGTCTCAGAGCGGTCATAATCTCCTTTATCTCCCCCCCCCCCACACACACACATAACAAACACCCTGTGAGGTAGGTGGAACTGAAAGAGCTCTTACAGCAGCTGCCCTTTCAAGGACGACTCCTACTAGAGCTATGGCTGATCCAAGGCCATTCCAGCAACTGCAAGTGAAGGAGTGGGGAATCAAACCCGATTCTCTCAGATCCACGCACTTAACCACTACAACAAACTGGGCCTCATTGCCTCCACCCAGAGGCTGGAAGCCTGTTCATAGCAAAATCAGGTCAAGGGCGTTCATGGAGGACTTCAGGGAAATATAACGCACAAATGGGCCCTCGGGTGGTAACTAGAGTTGCCAGCCTCCAGGTAGGGCCTGGAGATCCTCTGTATTTACACCCATTCTCCAGGTGACAGAGATCAGTTCCCCTGGAGAAAATGGCTGCTTTGGAAGGTGGACTCTGTGGCATTATATACCAATAAGGTCCCTCCCTTCCCCAAAGCCTGATCTTCCCTGGCTCCACCCCCTAAATCTCCAGGTTTTCCCACACCCAGAGTTGGCAACCCTATCAGAGGCCCAGAATTTAGTGAACTGACATGCCTGCATTTCTACATCACAGCTAACTGGAGTTAGTTTCAGGATCCCCTCATTGCGAATCCATGTGAGAAGTGAGGGGGAGGCGGGAAGAACCATGAGGCGCCAGCATAAGCCTGGCAACAAGCCAAGTCGGTGCTCATTTTAGCTGAACTGTGGTTAAAATAGGCAACCCAGTGCAGGTTGGTGTGATTTGGGCACCTGCTAATCTCCACCTCCCAGCTCTCTGTTATCTCTTCTTCTTGCTGCCAAGGAGGAGGTTCTCAGTCAGTGCCGGGGGCGGGAAAACAAACGCAGCCTGGCTGGTTTTTGACCGCCGGGTTGGTTGCTAGGATGTTTTGTGTGAAAGTTTGCATTAAGCTGCGCAGCCCACACACCCGCAACAGAGTGCCGGCTTGTTGGTTCCAGGCCTGTACGCACTAGGGGGTGAGACTAGAGGATCTGGAACATTCCCTCACCCCCGGGATGGATGAGGGACTAGCAACAACAGGGTGACGTGGCTGCAACAGCTGCAGGTACAGTTTTCACATCTGCTTCAGTTCCTGTCCCTTCCTTCAGGCCTGTTTCTGGCTCCGGACTGCGGCCACCCAGGTACTGGAACTTTTTAAAATCAAAGTTGGCAGCTGTGTAAGGGAAATGGAGAAGCAGGTGAAAGGTGATGTCGGGGAAATCTTTGTAGTCTGGAGGCTAGTTGTAATTCCAGGAGATCTCTGGCCACCACCTGGAGGTTGGGAACCCTAGTTTCCAATGCTAGCCATGTTGGCCTGTGGTATTAGTGTTCATTTCGAGTCCAGTAGTCCCTTAGAGACCAACAAGATCTGGGAGGTGTAAGCTTTTGAGATTCAAGCCTCTTGTACCTAAAATGTCTTGTCGGCCTGGTTGTTAGGAGCTTTTAGGGTTGCCAGCTCTGGGTTAGGGTTGCCAAGTCCAATTTAAGAAATATCTGGAGACTTTGGGGATGGGGTCAGGAGACATTAGGGGTGGAGCCAAGATCAAGGCTGTGACAAGCATAATTGAACTCCAAAGGGAGTTCTGGCCATCACATTTAAAGGGACGGCACACTTTTTCAATGCCTTCCTTCCATAGGACATAGTGAAGGCTAGGGGCGCCTTCTTTTGGGGCTCATAGAATTGGACCCCTTGGTCCAATCATTTTGAAAATTTGGAAATATTTTGGGGAGAGGCACTAGATGCTGTACAGAAAATTGGTGCCTCTACCTCAAAAACAGCCCCCCCAGAGCCCCAGATACCCGCGGATCAATTTTCCATTATTTTCTATGAGAATAAATCTCCATAGGGAATGGTAGAGTTCCTAGCAGACATTTCCTTCCCCTCCTCCCGCTTTCTGACGACCCTGAAGAGGGGGGGAGGGCCTCCAAACCAGGGGATCCCCTGCCCCCACCTGGGGATTGGCAACCCTACTCTGGGTTGAAAAATATCTGGAGATTTTGGAGGTGGAGTCAGGGGAGAGTGGGGTGTGGGGAGGGGAGGGACCTCAGTAGGATATAATGTCATAAAATCTACCCTCTAAATAAGGTTGCCAGGTCCAACTCTGGGGACTTTGGGGGTGGAGCCAGGAGACTTTGGAGGTAGATACAGGAGCAAGGTTGTGACAAGCACCATTGAATTTCGAAGGGAGTTCTGGCCATCACATTTAAAGGGCCCACGATCCTTCTAAATGCCTTCCCTCCACTGGAAATAATGGGGGATTGGGGCACCTTCTTTTGTGGCTCTCAGAATTGGACCCCCGGTCCAATCTTTTTGAAACTTGGGGAGGGTTTTGAGGAGAGGCACTAGATGCTATGCTGAAAATTTGGTGCCTCTACCTCAAAAAACAGCCCCCCCCAAGTCCCAGATACTTACAGATCAATTCTCCTTTATACCCAATGGGGACTGGTCTCCATAGGGTATAATGAGTGTTCAGTGGACATTCTGATAACCTTGAAGTGGGAGGAGAGCCTCCAAAACAGGCCCTCAACTGGGAATTGGCAACCCTACCTCTAAAGCAGCCATTTTCTCCAGGGGAACTGGTCTTGGTTGTCTGGAGATCAATTGTAATAGCAGGTCCCATCTGGAGGTTGGCAACCACAGGGCCCCTGAACTCAACTCGATGTTTTAAACAGGATATTAAGAGTGACATTCAGATTTCAAAGAGGGACTGGAAAGAGGATGCAAAACCAAACCTACAATTATTTCTACATCAGTTGTGGGCAGACTGGCCCACGGCATGGTGGTTGATTTCCCAGCGGGCCTTGCAGGCGCTGTGGGAACAGGGGGTGTCGTTTCAGAAAGTGAAGGTTGAACAAGTAAAGGGAAGAGAAAGCTCTCTGCACCTGTCTCTTTCTTTGACTAAATACGCGGGGGTGGGGGTGTTAGAAGAGGAAGGCTGACGTGGAAAAGAGCCTGTAGAGGTCGGGAGACTGTTAGCAGCCCTTGCAGCAGCAAGAGCAGCGAGAGGAAGTGGTGGTTTCCCGTGTAGAAATTGGGGCGTAGCCAGAAGAGAGAAACAAGAGATGAAACAAGCCAAGGAAGAAGAAGGAACAAACAAACCGCCCAAGGAGTGTCGGAAGAGAAGGGCAGAACGGCCTGCAAAGCGACGGGGAAGAAAGATGGGGACGCGGCACTGCCAGCGGACGTGGGAGTGATTTTGACCGAGAACGTGAAGGGTGGGGAGAAAGGTGAGGAGAAGAAAAAAAACAGCTGAAGTGACAAAGATGGTTCTCAAGTGACAGATTTCCTACATATGTCACTTCAGTATAGGGAGTGGTAGCACGGCTGGGAAAGACCCCAGCCTCTGAGGCCTCAGATATGAAGCACCACCAGTCAGAGTATGGCGTTCTCAGCTAGATGGAACGAGCCTGATCCAGCTTTGGGTGCGAAATTCAAGCCTGTGATGCTCACACATGCATGTATTTCCACCTGGGTGGCCAAAAACTGGAGAAAGAAATGGCTTTTCCCCTTTAACAGAGGATCTGCAGGATAATATTTAGTGGGTGAGTTTATTTACTTCCCTGTCATGAAAAGATTCAGCTGCCCACTTCTACACATTAGGCCTCTTGACAAGGCATGGGGTTACAAACCCTGAGAAATTCCTGGAGATTTGGGAGTGAATTTATTGTTTTTACTTTATTTATATCCTACCTTTCTCCCCAATGGGGACCTAGAGCAGCTTATATAATTCCTCCATTTATCCTCACAAACAACCCTGAGAGGTAGGTTAGGTTGAGAGCGTGTGACTGGCCCAAGAGGGAGGGCAGAGTATGGGGACAGGAAGGACCCCAGTGGAGCATAAGGCTATGAAGACCACCCTCCACAGCAGAGATTTTCTCCAGTGAAGCTGAACTTTCTAGTCTGGAGGTCAGTTGTGATTCTAGGACATCTCCAGGCCCCATCTGGAGGTTGGCAACCCTACAAGAGGGTCCATCTTGTTTCCTTCAGAGCCTGTGTCAGTGGTGTGAAGTGGAGACAAAGGACCAAAAAGGGAAAGACAAACTCAACCCAAAATATGCCGACAATGTTAAAAGGGCCAAGCTAATCTGAAAATAAAGATGGATGGATGGATGGATGGATGGATGATAGATAGATAGATAGATAGATAGATAGATAGATAGATAGATAGATAGATCAGTTTTTTTATGTAAAACGATTACAGTTTATGTAAAGCTCATGTTGATGTCCTATGTAGTCTGGTCTTCAGATCATTTGTTTTGAATTTTTTAATCTTTGCCATTGTGTACACCGAGAAAGAAAGAAAGAAAGAAAGAAAGAAAGAAAGAAAGAAAGAAAGAAAGAAAGAAAGAAAGAAAGAAAGAAAGAAAGAAAGAAAGAAAGAAAGAAAGAAAGAAAGAAAGAAAGAAATTGACCCTTTTGACACTGTGAAGTGGAGATGTTCACAGCTGCCAAATTTTGCATTTTTTAAAAATAAAAAATTCCATCTCAAGTTGAAGGCAAAGTTTTTCCAAGGGGGGGAGACACAATTGGTCCATCCTAAGAAACCCTAGCCCCCCCCTTCCTGTTTTGCCAGCTTTCATTTAAAAAACAAAAGCGAGTTCCCTCCTTCCAGCGTTCTAGACGATGGCTGCAAAGGAAATGGGGTAACCGTGTGGAGAGATTTATAAAATAATGCTTGGGACTGAGAGGGAAAACTTTTCTCCCTGTCCCATAGTACTAGAACTTAGTGAAGGTTGTTGGCAACTGACAAAAAGGACTTTTCTACTCAGTTAAGGTTGGATTCTATAAGCTTTTCTGCTGGAGAAAATGGGAGGGGGGGATTTTGATACAACTGCCAACGTCCCGGCTGGTGCTGGAGATATCTCAGAATTATGTTGTCTTCAGACTTCATAAATCACTTGTTCATTTATTATTTATCTAAAACATAGCAGCCCCGTGGCACAGAGTGGTTAAGCTGCAGTACTGCAGTGCAAACTCTCTGATCATGACCTGAGTTCGATCTGGGCAGAAGCTGGGTTCAGGTAGCCGGCTCAAGGTTGACTCAGCCTTCCATCCTTCCGAGGTCGGTAAAATGCGTACCCAGCTTGATGACTGGGGAAGGCAATGGCAAATCACCCCGTAAAAAGTCTGCCATGAAAACGTGATGTAGCATCACCCCAGAGTCGGAAACAACTACCTTTACCTTTTTAAAACATTTGTTCCACTTCTGGAGAAAATGGCTGCTTTGAAAGGTGAACTGTATGGCATTATACCATACCACATTCCTTCCTCTCCCTAAACTCCCTAAGCTCCACCCTCAAGTCTCCAGATATCTTCAGACCCAGAATTGGCACACCTGTGTTTTGACCAGCTGAAAGGTTATACTGGTAACCTCGGGATCCCCATAGACAAAAGCTGCCTAGGATGGGAGATGCAGTGAAGAGGAGAATTGGGTCAGATCAAGGGAAAAACATTGGATCCAACCCTAAGTAAATAATGGAGTTGATGGCCAGTGGAGGCAGAGATGGTCAGGAGCATAGATCTCTTTCAAAGGCGGTTCCACAGATTCCTGGGAGATAAGTCCATCCTGGACTACTAGCTGAAGGAAGCTTCCATGGTTAGAAGCAGCAAAACTCTGAACAACAGGGCTGGGAGGCAACATCAGGGAAAGGTAGAGGGGACTAGGTGGCCAAAACACTCCTAGAAATGGCTAGGTTTGCCAACTGTGAATTAGGGTTGCCAAGTCCCTCACGGTTGCCAGCAGGAAACTATTTTTTTGTATGGGGTGTGATGACGTCACCCAGACGTGAAATATTGCGCTGGGCACGTCGCATGGGGTAGAGTTTCCCCTCAAATTGCTAGTGTCCCCACACAAAACCACAGAGTTGCCCACAAATTCCTAGAGCATCCCTGTGCAAAGTGTCCGGTGCATACATTACTTCCAGTGACAGGACTCTTTGCCAGTTTGGTGTAGTGGTTAAGTGTGCGGACTCTTATCTGGGAGAACCGGGTTTGATTCCCCACTCCTCCACTTGCACCTGATAGCATGGCCTTGGGTCAGCCATAGCTTTGGCAGAGGTTGCCCTTGAAATGGCAGCTGCTGTGAGAGTCCTCTCCAGCCCCACTCACCTCACAGGGTTTTGTTGTGGGGGAGGAAGGTAAAGGAGATTGTGAGCCGCTCTGAGACTCTTCAGAGTGGAGGGCGGGATATAAATCCAATATCTTCTTCTTCTTCTTCTTCTTTGGGGGGGCGGGGATCCCCTGGCAACCTCCTCTCTGCCGGCGGGTGAGGGCCTGACAGCCCGGGTATCCCCTGCCCTGGCAGGAACCTGGCAACCCTACTGTGAATTAGGAAATTCCTGGAGACTCAGGGAGGGAGGAGTTTGAGAAGGGAGAAACATCTGCAGGGTATAATGCCAGAATCCACATAGTCTCCACATAGGGTTGCCAGCTCCACAATGGGAAATTCCTGGAGATTTGGGGTTGGACCCCAGAGATGAAGATGTTTCAAGAGGACAAGGACTTCAGCAGCGTATAACACCATAGAGTCTACGCTCCAAAGCAGCCATTTTCTTCATGGGAACTAGGGTTTCCAACTGTGGGTTGAGAAATTCCTGGAGATTTGGGGGTGGCGCTTGAGAAGGATGGGATTTGAGGAAGGAAGGAGCTTCAGTGGGGTATAACGTCATAGATCCCATCATCCAAAGCAGCCATTTTCTCCAGGAGAACTGATTTCTGTAGACTGGAGATCAGTTGTAATTCTGGAAGAACTCCAGGCCTCAACTGGAGCTCGGCAGCCCTGGCCCCACCCCACAGCTCCTTTGGAAGGTCAAAGTGCCAGTGTGGCCAGAACAAGGCCGGGCACTGCACTGCTTGCCCCTTCCTGCTGGCATCCTCGCCAGCACAATCACTTCCTAGCCACCCTGGCAACATGGAGTTGAGGGGGCTCTCAGGAAAGATTCTCCCTATGACCACCAGACCATTTTTTCCAGGCAACTGTGCCTTTCTTCATTGGTCATCCAGGGGCATTTGGTTGGCTGCTGCATGAAGTATGATGCTCAACTAGATGGACCACTGGTGAGACCCCGCAGGGCACTGCTGATGTTCTTACACTCTCACAGAGATAGCTGGCAAACACACTAGGTGCTTGTTTCCAAATGCTATGATGTGTTAACGTTATTAATAACTAACATTACATTTCAACAGCCTAGGCTACCTGTTCATCCTGTTTGTTACGGATTCCTTATTGCCCCAGGCCCTCATTTATAGTTGCTTGCTGCTCATTTCTTCTCCCTGTTCCAAGATGGTTCAAGTTCAAGGACTCGTGGCAGGTCCCAATTTGGTAGACCGGTTTGGTAGGCTGTGCCCTTCATTAGGGTGCTGACCAGAGCTTTTCTGGTAGAAAAAGCCCAGCAAGAACTCATTTGCATATTAGGCCACACCCCCTAACATCACCACTGTTTTGCGCAGGGCTTTTTTTTGAAGGAAAAAAGCCTAGCAGAAATTCATTTGCATATTAGGTCACACCCTCTGACACCAAGCCAGCTGGAACTGTGTGTTGCCAAGGGTTGCCAAGTCCCCCGCAGCCTTGGGTGATGCCGCATGTTGACCACTCTAGCTGTTTCTAGGAAAACTCTATGGTTTTCTCGGATGCTCTAGCAATTTTGGAGGGAAAACCTCTATGGTACAAGTACCATAGAGGTTTTACCTTCCAAATTGCTAGAATGCTAGAGTTTTCCCAGAAACGCCTAGAGCGGCCGGCACACGGCGTCACGGCACAATGACATCACTTCTGGGTGACGTCATTGCACCAGTGACATCGGGGGAGGTTCCCCCTGTCAGCCCAATGTGGGCTGATGGGTTGGGAACCTCTGGGGCAGGAGAACTCCTCCCGGCCGAGGGCCTTGGCAGCCCTAGTTCCTGCTAAAAAAAAAGCTGTAGTGCTGATTCAGCACAACATCTTGTTTTCTGCCCCTTCTGTTCTCATTTAGACAGAGACAGGCAGTTCACTGCTGTTTTCTGCTGTTTCCTTTCTAGAATAGCTCACAGGCATTTCAGGGGTGCTCAGGCCTTGCCTGCTGCAAACTGGGAAATTCCTGGAGGTGTGGGGGGTGGAACTTGGGTTGGGGGGAGGGACCTCAGTGGGGTATAATACAGAGTCCACCTTTCAGAGCCAGTCTGGTGTAGTGGTTAAGAGCAGTGGAGTCTAATCTGGAGAACTGGGTTTCATTCCCCACTCTTCCGTCACATGCAGCAGCTGGGAGACCTTGGGTCAGTCGCAATTCTCTCTTGAGTTGTTCTCTCAAGGGCATTTCTCTCAGAGCTCTCTCGGCCTCACCTACCTCACAGGGTGTCTGCTTTGGGGAGAGGGAAAAGGAGATTGTAAATTGCGCTGAGACTCCGAGTGAAAGGCGGGTATAAATCCAAACTCCTGGTCCTCCTCCTTCATAGCAGTCATTTTGTCCAGGGTAACTAATATCTGTGTCTGGAGGAAAGGCAGGATGGTGTAACATAATCTTGTTAGATCTTGGATGTGATGTGAAATTGGTACTTGGAAGGGAGATCACCAAGGAAGACTCTGCAGAGGAAGGAAATGGCAAACCACCTCTGCTTCTCACATGCTTTGAAGGCCCCTTGCTGGGGTGGCCATAAGTTGGCTGCTGCTTTACAGACATAGTCATATCAATAGTCAGGAGATTTCAAAAGGGGGGGGGGGGGATAGTCAGGAGATCAGCTACAATGCTAGGAGATCTCCAGGCCTCACCTGGAGGCTGGCAACCCTAGGTAAGTGCCTGACAGAAGTCTTGCAAGGGTGAGATGCTTCCAAGCATGTACAGAGTGAAGTTGGTTTTTAAAAAAATTATTGGGGAAAATGACGATGAAAATACACACCCACCCACCTTTATTTCTATTTAGGAAATGGAAGAATCCAGTTCTGGGTGACTGATAATGCTCCTCTTAGTTATTCAGTGGGGGGGGGGGGGAGAGAAGAGGCAGTGAGTGTGTGGATGGGATGGGGGGTTTGCAGATGTGAAGTAACTTCAGTTTGGGCAATACCTACCCTTGTCTGGGGTGGGGCTTAGCCTGGCCAACAGTTGCTGACCTCAACAGGCCTGTGGTTTCGTCTGGAATCTCAGAAGAAAACTGACAACGAATGAGGGCCACCTGTTGGCGGGGACAGGGAAGGGATTCATGGGAAGAATAGGGGGACCAGGCTTCGTAGCTGCTGTCCAGTGTAGCTGCAGCAGAAGACGAGGAGGCTCTACACAGGGTTGCCAATCTCCAGGTTGGTCTGGAGATGTCCTGGAATTAGAAGTGATCTCCAGACTACAGAGAACAGCTCTCTTCAAGAAAGGGGCAACTTCAGCAGACTCTATGGCAGGGGTGGCCAAACATGCTTAACATAAGAGCCACATAGAATAAATGTGATGTTTGAGAGCTGCAAGACATTAACATCAGATGTTTGAGAGCCGTAAGGAAGGAAGGAGAGGTGGGGAGGGAAGGAGAGGTGGAAAGAAATCAACTTTAAATGCATTCTCTAAGCTGCCAACTGACAAGGCAGTGGGGGCTTCAAGAGCCACGCAATATGTGTGAAAAAGCTACATGTGGCTCCTGAGCCACAGTTTGGCTACCCCAGTGTCTTTTCCAGCACCTAACAAGTGTTTTTAGGAAGTGTGGGAGGCCATTCCCAGCAACATTTCTGATTGACTATTAGATATGTCTTTGGCTGTGCATTTAAAAAATATATATAGCTTTGGTGGCAGCAAAACTACAAGGCAGCTCCAGGAAGGTAAACTTTCCCCCTCATCATGAAGTGCTTGAAGATAGAGAAGAGCAAGAGTTCAGTATTACCTTCAAGACTAATAAAATTTGTGGTGGGGAGGAGCTTTACGCAAGTCGCAGTTCCCTGAAGAAGCAAGCTATTGGACTCTCTGGCTCTTTTCTACTGCCACAGATAGACTAGTACAGCTACCCTCAGGGGTCATTTTGAAGAAAAAGAGGTGCCGGAGCTCATTGGCACAACTCATTTACATCTGCCACACACCCCTTGCATCACCAGGAGGTGTACTAAATTATATCAGCTCAGCATCTACCTTAAAATGCTTCTTGAATTATAATTGTCATAATAAAATTTTACTCCCATCCAATGTTCCCTTTAAGCTGCAGAGCCTTGTGAGCAAAAATTCTACTTTGTGAGCTACTGGTATTAAAGTTGTGAGGTACTGGCATTAAAGTTGTGAGCTGCTGCATAAATTAGTGTGCTCTGGGGTCATCCTTCCTGAGGTAAGTCAAAAATGTGTGAGCTGGAGGCTAAATATCTGTGAGCTAGCTCACGCTAACTCAGCTTAGAGGGAACGCTGTTCCCATCATGCTCTTTAAATTACTTTCTCCTACGTGGCCGCAGTGGCATGAGGAAGATTTCCATCGGTCTGCTTTGTTTTGGTTAATATGTTTTGGTTATTTCCCCCTTTTTTTGAGGGAAAAAATATTAGAAAGTTTGTCAAATCTTACAGTTCAGCAAAATTCTCACAGCGGGGTCACAATGGTGCCCAGAAACAAGTACTTTCTTTGGGGTGGTGGTGGTAAGAAAGAGCACAATAAAATTTAGCAGTTCCGGAGCTCCGCTCCTGTGAACTCCTGCCCAAAATGTGGCCTGGCTATCCTTCTTAGATACAGAAGCACTGCCAGAGAGAAAAATGTTGGCAACCTTAAACTTGTCAATGAGCTCAAATATTAATTTTTATTATGGCTTCCTGTTTTCTTTCCATCAGAACACCTCGATGCTGCCGTCCTAAGCATATTTACAAGGAAGTGTGGCTGATAAATCAGCAGGGATTTCCTCCCAAGCTTACCCCTTAGAGATCTCGTCAGCAACTCCACCCATTCTCCCTGGCTGCCTCCTATGCCCGGAACACCCTCTGAAAACACCTTCTGTGGAGCCACCTCTTACTTCAATTCCTCCCCCCCTCTTAAAACCCCACCTTTTCTTTTAAACCCTTTGGCTTAATGCCATAGCCCTCAACCGAAATAACAGTTCCCAGCTTTTTAAAAAAGCTGTCCCTGTTCTTATGCCTTTAACAAAACGTGAACAGAGACTGGGCAGGAAAAAGCTTCCCTTGACCAAGTTCTGGGGTGCCATCAAAGGTACAGCAATAGAGGCGGAAAATGATACCAGTCCTGTGCCAAGGTGAGAGGTGGAGATGAGAATGTTGAACTAAGGGCAGAGAGACCTGGGTTTGAACTAGGGTTGCCAATCCTCGGTGGGGGCAGGGGATCCCCCGGTTTGGAGGCTCTCCCTCTGCTTCCAGGTCATCAGAAGGATGAGGGAAATGTCTGCTGGGCACTCCATTATTCTCTATGGAGATTGATTCCCATAGGGTATAATGGAGAACTGATCCTCGGGTATCTGGGGCTCAGGGCAGGGCTGGGTCTTTTTTAGATAGGGGCATAACATCTGGTGCCTCTCCTCAAAGCACCCTCCAAGTTTCAAAAGGATTGGACCGGGGGGTCCAGTTCTACGAGCCTCAAAAGAAGGTGTCCCTAGCCTTTATTATTCCAAATGAAGGGAAGGCATTTAAAAGGCACATAGTCCATTTAAATGTGATGGCCAGAATTCCCTTTGGAGTTGCTCCTGGCTCCACCCCCAAAGTCCCCAGATATTTCTTCAGTTGTACCTGGCAACCCTATTTCTTCCTTATGGAGATCAGGGCAGTTTACAGCATAACCAGATGAGCTGGCATCCCTGAATTTGCCCCACAAGGATGTGCCACAGTTTTGTAACTCCTTTTAACTGTGCTGTGGAGGGCCTGTTTCAGGTTGTAAAATTCATTTATCCATTTCTATCCCACTTTTCTCCTCAATGGGAACCCAAAGGGCCTACAGTGTTCCCCTCTTCGTCACTTTATTTCCACAACAGCCCTCTGAGGGAGATTCGGCTGAGAGCATGTGACTGGCCCAAGGTCACCCAGAACGTTTCCATGGCAATGTGAAATTCAGCTTAGCCTCCTCATTCATAGTCCCATCCTTTAATTACTACCTCAAGCTGGACAGACTTAGCTATTTCTTTCTGCTCAGTCATCGACTTTAATTTGGTTCCTTGGTATCCTTATAAAATCCTACCTTGTTCTGGCTTATGTTACCCAGCAAAACGTCATTGGTCTTGACAGAAGCAAACAATTACTGTGTAGGCTTTGAAGCAGCCATTTTAGCAAAGCTTATCGGCCTAATTCCTGCTCACCCCACCCCCTCTGACTTCCTCTCGGACTCTAGGAGCTCTGGCTGCCAAGAAGTTATTCCTTGTTTTCATGTTTTAGGATTAGGGTGGAAAACTCTGCTTCTCTGCATCGTTCACTCGAGTCTCCTGTCGAGCAAAGAAAATGGAGCATGAGATGGAAGTGATGGAAGAAGGCGAGAGGCTGTTGGGTGGCCAGCCTGAGACAGAAGCGGCAGGACAGGTACGGGGCATTCCCTGCAACCCTCCAGCTCTCAAAACAAAGGGTAGAAGGCCCTCGCCCACAACATACCTGGTGTGTTTTTATCCCACCCTTTCTTCCAACAATTCCTGCACCACCCTCCATTTTATCCTCACAACAATCTTGGGAGGTAGGCTAGGGATTGGGTGGCTTCCACATGGGGACAGGCTTTTATGCTTTCCCATAGAGTTGCCAGGAACAATTCAAGAAATATCTGGGGGCTTTGGGGGTGGAGCCAGGAGACTTTGTGGAGTATTATCATCTATGGCCACACATAACAGAGATCTTTTACAGGGAGCACTGTTAACTTGTATTTGACTGCCATCTTGGAAACTGTAGTAGCTGATGTTTATATAGGTTTGAACCTTGTGTAATTATTTTTAATTGACTTAAATTTATTGTTGTAGCTCTCGCTGAGCCCTGCTTTCCAGTGAGGGTGGGTTAGTAGAAATCTAAACAAACAAAACGAGGCAGGTTTCTCCAGCTTCCCTGCCCCAGTCCCTTGGAAGTGGCCGCCTTCCTCCCATCAGACAACAGGGTTTTTGCAGGGTTTTTTTTTTAATGGCACTAGAATATCACCAGATTCATATACCATTGTTACTATAGTTGTATCCTGTTCTTTGGATTTGCCACTTTTTAAAGTAATTCTCTATGCTCTTCTCCTGCAGAGATAGGTCTTTTTTTTTGAGCAGGAACGTACAGGAATGCAGTTCTGGCTAGCTTGGCATCAGGGGTGTGGTCTAATATGCAAATCAATTCTTGCTGGGCTTCTTCTACAAAAAAAAAAAGCCCTTTTTTCCCCTTGTATCTCCTCAAGGGAGAGGGGGATAGAGACAACTTAAAACAAAACAAAACAAAAAGCTGAGAGAACCTGCTGCATCTATTGTTAGTTACAATGAGAGATCAATATGATGATATTCTAGTGCCTAGTCTGGCATTCATAGCCTGTGGCAAACTAAATGTTGCAAGAAACGCAAGCCGCTGTTCAATTTACCAGGGGTTTCTCCTTCCCTTCCTCCAGTCTGCTCAGAAAGCAGTACGTAGTTCTTCCTACCTTGCTTTATTCTCCCAACAACCCCATAAGGTAACTTAGGTTGAAAGACAGGGCTTGGTCTGTCCCAAAATCACACATTAAGCTTCATGGGGCAGATTTGAATTCAGGTCTTCCAGATGTTAGCCCAGCACTTTAATAGCAGTGTCAGCAAGTAAAAAGGCTGCCGAAGGAGAAAGCTTCACTTGTTGAATTTCTGCCTCCCTAGTGTAGATGACTGGGGAAGGCAATGGCAAACCACTCCGTAAAAAAGTCTGCCATGAAAATATCATGATGTGACGTCACCTCAGAATTGGAAATGACTTGCACAGGGGACTACCTTTATCTTTACCTCAGCTGTTGCTCACCTAGAGATGGTACGTTTCCCTTCCAAAGTTATGAAGCTGTGGAAGAGACTGTACCTGGAGGTGCTTCTTACCAGAGTTTTTTGCTGGCCCTCCTCCATTTTCTGTCAGGGGGCAGAACTGAGCTGCCAGTTGCTATGGCGAGCCTTGGGCCTTTTAGAGACGGGCACCATCTCCAGGTTGACTTCAATAGCAGCTACTTCTGTAGATGTTAGCCAATGACCAATCTGGTGTCCCGGCCTGCAGTGAACACTGTTTCCTGCTGATGCCTGAAGATGAGGATTCATTTATCTCCCAACTAGGGTTGCCAGGTCTGTGTTGAAAGATACCTGGAGACTTTGGGGGTAGAGCTGGAAGGGGGCAGGGTTTGGGGAAGGGAGGCGCCTCAGTATGGCACAGTGCCATAGAGTACTCCCCTTCAAAGCAGCCATTTTTTCCAGCGGAGCTGACCTCTGCCTGCCGGAGATCAGTTGTAAAAGCGGGAGATCTCCAGGCCCCACCTGGAGGCTGGCAACCCTACTCCCAACCCATCTGCAGCCCTGCCTGAGGAAGGAGCAGTAATTCTAAAAAAAAAGACCTTTTATTATTTCCAACGCCACTCAGTCTCCCAAAGTATTCCTCTCCCAAGCAGATGTTCTATTCCTGTCCTGAGATCTGCCTTTTTTCTCCGCCCCCCCCCCCTCCCCCCCCCCTCGCTTCAAGACTTCCTCTCAAGAAATTGCTGACATCATGCAGAACCAGGAGGCTGTCCCGTGTCTCATCAGGCAGAGATCTCGGCAGCGGCACAATCCCGCCCGGCCCTGGAAGTCGCTGCCTGCCACGCCCACAGGAGGGCTAGAGGCCGACCCACCAGGTAGTACGGCTTGGCTCAGTCCTAACAAGGTTGCCAGCTCTGGGTTGGGAAACATCTGGAGATTTGGAGGAGGGAGGGGTTTGGGGAGGGCAGGGACCTCAGTGGGGTACAACGCCCTAGAGACCACCCTCCAAAGCAGCCTTTTTCTCCAGGGGAAATGATCTCTGTCACCTGCAGATCAGTTGTAATTCAAGCAGGGGGTGGGGAGAGCTTGAGCCAAAAGAATTGAATCAAGAGACCAAAAATGTTAACTGCAAACCAGTAGGGCCAATAATAAACCTGAAGGGCCAATAATTAAAAACCATATGTAAAGCCTATATGTTATCAAAAATACATTATTTATTATCAAATGGTTAAAATAATTTCGGGGTCCAATTGCACATTATGTTTGGTACATTGACTCTGATTGGTAGTTTGCACCTGTCCTCGGTCGACCAAGACTGAAAGAAACATCATATATGCAACTGACTAAGTCATATGGCCAGATTAAAGGAGGCCTCACATATAGGGCTGCCAAGTCCAATTCAAGAAATATCTGTGGACTTTGGCGGTGGAGCCAGGAGCAAGGGTGTGACAAGCACAGTTGAACTCTGAAGGGAGTTCTGGCCATCACATTTAAAGGGACCGCACACCTTTTAAATGCCTTCCCTCCATTAGAAATAATGAAGGATAGGGGCATCTTCTTCCGGGGCTCATAGAATTGGACTCCCTGGTCCAATCCTTTTGAAACTTGGAGGGTGTTTTGCGGAGAGGCATTGGATACTATGCTGCAAATGTGGTGCCGAAAAAAACAGGCCCCTCAGAGCCCCAGATACCCACTGATCAATTCTCCATTATACCCTGTGGCAGGGGTGGGGAACCTTTTTTCTGCCGAGGGCCATGTGGATATTTATAACATCATTCACGGGCCATAAAAATTATCAACTTAGAAAACAGTGCTCCACTGAGGGAGAATGATTCAGGCCAGCAAAATTAATGCAAATAATTGTTTTGCTATTTGAAGTCATGTGGGGAGAGCCTAATCTGGCACATGCACACACCTGGCCCACCGCCCTAAGCAAATGCATAGGTCCAGGGCTTTTTTGTAGAAAAAGCCCAGCAGGAACTCCGTAGCATATTAGACCACATCCCCTAATATTAGCATATGAGGTCACACACTTATTAGCTTATTAGGCCACACCATCTGGGATAATCAAGTGCAAACCGAACTGTGACAGTAACTTTTCCAGGCCCTGCAGCAATTCTGGCCGGCCAGCCAGGCCCCAAGGAGGCTGCCGCACAGTACATTTGGGCCCTGTGATCCCTGCCTGGCCCTGGGGAGGCCACTGTACAGTGCAGCTGGACTCCACGATCCTCGCTGGCCTGCCAGGCCCCAGAGAGGCCGCCACATGGCTCGGTTCGGTCCAGCAATCCCTGAGGGACATACCAAGTGACCTCGAGGGCCGTATACGACCCTCGGGACGGAGGTTCCCCACCCCTGCCCTATGGGAATTGGTCTCCATAGGGAATAATGGAGTGCCCAGCAGGCATTTCCCTCCCCCCCACCCCCGCTTTCTGATGACCCTGAAGATGGGGGAGGGCCTCCAAACCGGGAGATTCCTTGCCCCCACCTGGCGATTGGCAGCCCTACCTCACAAACATTATTTTGCTTTCTGTTATTTATATTTGATTTTTTTTAATTCCTTTCATGATTTTTTAATTCCTACATCAACTTGTATATTGTGTCTGTATATTTTTTTTAATCTATTGTATCATGAGCTTTTATGCACAGACATTGCTGACCATTGAAGAAGGCGAATTTGGGCCAAAATGCATCAAGTCGCAATAATTCCCTTTTGAACAGTATTTTGATGCTGTAAGTTGGGCCCATTAATGTTTTTAACCATCTGATAATAAATACATGTATTTCTGATAATATTTCGGTTTTGTACATAAGTTTCAATTATTGGCCCTACATCGGTTTGCAGTTAATCTTTTTGGTTTCATCATTCCAGGAGATCTCCAGCCATGACCTGGAGACTGGCAACACTGCTCTGTCCAGCTGCTCTCTAAAGTGGGGGTAAGCCTTCCCTGGCATGTGGGCTGAGTGGCAGGTCAGGCCATGCCAAATTTATGCTGAAGCAACTGTGAGTGACACGAGAGCAGGCAAGCAGTCTGGCTGATACTACTCAGATCCCAGATTTGCACGACCACCAGCTAAGTCTAAGGTGAAGCCCCGAAATGTCAGCAGTGTGCCAGAAATGCTCTTGCCAGGTACACAATCCCCTGCCTCGACACACCAACATCTTCACAGGTAGACACTGCATTTCCCCCCCAGACACTTGGGCCAAAAAAGTTGCCAAGTCCAACGCCAAGATTGCTGGCTTCACTCCCGGAACCTGCTGCTTATCACCACAATTCATCTATAGCCGTGAGCCACTGAACATGCCGATCCCCAGGTGGCCTGTTGATTTCTGCAGCCCAAAGTTCTGTTAAAGGTGCAGGGGTGGAGCAGATGAGGTTTCCTGGTCCGCTGGCATCCCTAATCTGGAACTGGAATACTGCATGTGGCAGAATTTTGAGAACTTTTCGATTTTTTTTTTAGCCTTCAGTGAATCAGCATTTTGCTTTGTAGCAATCTCAGTCAGCCTAGAGTTGCCAACAGACCAGAAGAAAAATTGTCCCTTTAATGCGCACACAAAGCGGCTTCATACTGAATCAGGCCATTGGTCCATCGAAGTCAGTATTGTCTCCTCACGCGTACCATGGAGAGGGTCTGTGGCTCGGTGGTAGAGCCTTTGCTTTGCATTCAGAAGGTCCCGGGTTTAATCCCTGGTGTCTTCACTTAAAAGGATCAGGTAGGAAGCGATCACAGAATCATAGAGTTGGAAGGGGCCATACAGACCATCTAGTCCAACCCCCTGCTCCATGCGGGGAAAAATTAAACTTCCACGCCCTGTTTGAATGTACGTTCTTTGAGAATATAAGGGATCACTGTATTAAGCCCTTAATCAACCAACCATCCCTCTATACCAGGGGCATTGAACTCATTTGTTATGAGGGCCGGATCTGACATAAATGAGACTTGTTGGGTTGGGTCATGTCAGGTTGGGCCAGGCCATGTATGTACCTATTTAAGATTAGGTAGCCGAGATATAAACTTTATAAAGCACACAGACAAACACAATTAAATATATATACATTTTAAAACTTAAAACATTAGCACTCACTGGTCTTAAAGGTGCTCTCTTTGTATTTCTACCATGGGATCCAGGAAATTGGGCAAAGGAAGATGTGGCTCTTTCCTTCTTTCTCCAGGGGACTGGGGGGGAGCCTCAGCCAATAGAAGGAAGAGAGGCTTGGCTCAGTAGCTCTGCTGTGTGATTGAGAGCCTAGAAAAACAAGCTCTGCCTCCCCCCTTCCTCCCCAAGGGAGGAGCCTCAGCCAATGGAGAAAATAGAAGTTTTGCTCTGTAATTCCTGTGCAATTGAGCAAGCCTTGCAAAGCAAACTGTTATTCGAAAGGAAGCAAGATATAGGAAGAAGGAAGCAGATGACAGCCAGTTGCTCGGAGGCCTGATAGGAGCTCTCCGGGGGCCTGATTCAGCCCCCCGAACTGCATGTTTGATACCCCTGCCCTGTACTCTAGAAACCATGGCTCTTTTGCTCAGCAATGCGCACCCTAAGTTTACTCTAGCAACTTCAAGATTTGTCCTAGTGATGTGGAAGGCCTCTGCCTGAGGCCCTGGAGAGCCGCTGCCAGTCTGAGTAGGCAATACTGATCTCGATGGAGTGATAGTCTGATTCGGCATAAGGCAGCTTTGTGTGTGTTCACGTCTGATTGACAGCAGCTTTCCAGGGTCTCAGGCAGAGATCTTTCATATCACCTGCTCCTTTTTAACTGGAGATGCCAGGGGTTGAACCTAAGACCTTCTGCATGCTGGGGGTTGAACCTGGGATCTTCCACTGACCACAGCCCTTCCTAGAGACATAATTTATCCACTGATATTATTTACCTCTATGCCATGAAAAGCTTCAGCTCCTTATTTCTATTAAAGGGGCAGGACATCAGCTGCAGGATGCAGCTAGTTGTCCCAGGATGCAAAGAACCACCATCACCTTCTTCTTTCCCTCCCAGTTTTCTCCTCCATGACCTCCCTCCAGGCCGAGGAGTTCTTTGACATGGTGGCTAAAGTCCAAGCCCGGAGGCTCAATGACCAGCGGGCTGATTTTGCAGGGCCTGAAGGCACAAGTGGCGAGAGTGTGGCTGTCTCGGAGGACCAACTCTATGACACTATCTTGGCTCATCAGGTGAGTCTCTCAGTCCTTAAAGAATGTCTCAGGTGATGCATTAGGGAGCTGTCTAGGGTGAATTTTAATAGAGGTTGGAATTTTGCCACAGTAATAAAGGTAGGCTTTATTATTGAGGCCTACCTTAAGAACATAAGAAGAGCTAAGGTTGCCAATCCCCAGGTGGGGGCAGGGGATCCCCAGGTTTGGAGGCCCTCCCCCCGCTTCAGGGTCATCAGAAAGAGCGGGGGGGGGGGGAGGAAGGGAAATGTCTGCCGGGAACTCCATTGTTCCCTATGGAGGCTGATTCCCATAGGGAATAATGGAGAATTGATCCATGATCATCTGGGACTCCGGGAGGGCAGTTTTTTGAGGTAGAAGCACCAGATTTGCAGCATAGCATCTGATGCCTTTCCTCAAATGACCCTCCAAGTTTTAAAAGGATTGGACCAGGGAGTCCAATTCTATGAGCCCCCAAAGAAGGTGTCCCTATCTTTCATTATTTCTAATGGAAGGAAGGCATTTAAAAGGTGTGTGGTTCCTTTAAATGTGATGGCCAGAACTCCCTTTGGAGTTCAATGATGCTTGTCACAACCTTGGTCTTGGCTCCCCCCCCCCATGTCTCCTGGTTCCACCCCCAAAGTCTCCTGGCTCCACTCCCAAAGTCCCCAGGTATTTCTTGAATTGGACTTGGCAACCCTAAGAAGAGCCCTGCTGGATCAGGCCAGTAATCCATCTAGTCCTGTCTCACACAGTGGCCGACCAGTTCCTCTGAAGGGCCAACAACAGGCATAGAGGTCGAGGCCTTTCCATGATGTTGCCTCCCACCTCTGGGATTCAGAGGTTTAGTGCCTTTTAATGTGGGGGCTCTCCTCAGTCATCATGGCTAGTAGCTGTTGATAGACTTATCCTCCATGAACCTAATCCCCATTTAAAAGAAAATACGAACCTAAGAATAGCCCTGTTGGATCAGACCAATAAGCCACCTAGTCCAGCATCCAGTCTCACACAATGGTCAACCAGGTCCTCTGGAGGCCAACAACACAGCATAGACACCAAAGCCTTCCCGTGTTGTTGCCTCCTAGCTCTGGGATTTGGAGGCTTAATGCATCTGACTGTGGAGGTTCCCCTCAGTCACTAGGGCTAGTAGGGTTGCCAGCCCCTGGGTCGCAGTTGGGGATCCCCTGGTTTCAGGGGCTTTTCTATGTGAATGAGCTGGGGGGTGGGGGAAAGCCCTCCCCAAAAGTAATGTCATCATGATGGGGATGTCACATGGGGGACGCTCTGGTTTTTGAACCAACTCTATCGTTTAAGCTGGATGTAACCATATTTTGCCTCAAAACCAGAGCGTCATTGTTCAGTGTCCCCAGCGTGATGATGTCACTTCTGCATGACGTAATCATGTTGGAACATGGCTGCTGGGTGATGGCTGCTGGGGTCGAGATTTCCACCTGCTGTCCTGCTGGCTGGCAGCAGGCAGGAGCCCCCAGTCCCACCTTAAAAAGTAGAGAAAATTATTTATTCTGCTGCCTTAAATAACAGTATTTATTTAAAATATTTATTAGCCACCTTTCTTCCTTACAGATGTCAAGGCAGCGCACAATATTATTATCAGGGCTTTTTTTTTTTTTTTAGCAGGAACACAGTTCCAGCTGGCTTGGCACCAGGGGGTGTGGCCTAATATGCAAATCAGTCCCTGCTGGGCTTTTTCCTACAAAAAGCCCAGTGTTAAATAATGTTGACATCAGGAGGTGTGACCTAATATGCAAATAAGTTCCTGCTGGGCTTTTTCTACAAAAGTCTTGATTATTATTGTTATTGTTGTTATTATTTCTTATTCAGTGGAATTTAAAATTTTAAAATCACAGTTTCTGACTGCTTTAATCAAACACAGTTTTAAATAAAAACTGCAGCTGCTTCTTAAGATTGCCAGTGAGGGGGCCAGGAGCACCTCCCTGAGAGGTTATGCCACAGTTGTGGGGCTACCAGCAAAAAGACCCTCTCTTGTGTACCCATCAAATGAGCTTCTTTGGCTGATGGGATAGTCACCTCTCTCTGTGATCTTAATTCCTGGGCAGGAACATATGGGAGAAAACGGTTCTTCAGATTCCCTGGTTTCAAACCCTTCAGATACCCTGTTCCATCCATTCCACAGCAGGAGTCACTCATTCCTCTTTCCCCACAGAGCCAGCGTCTGGAGGACCAGCGCACGGAGCCCCCCATCCCAGTGGGTGTTCAAGGATTGCTGGATTTGCTACTCAGAGCCCAGGGGGCCCGGATGGAAGATCAGCGGTCAGCTCTTCCCCCTGGCCTCGCTGCAGTAAGACGTTTGCCTTCCCCAGCCAGAGTTTGAATCCATCTGAAAAGCTGCAATTGTCATGACTGAAGACCCACCACTGAAATGTGTGAAGCTCTGTCAACTTATAAAAGCAGTCAGGGTCTCTGGAATCAAGAGGGGGAAATGCCATCCTGCAGTAGCATATGTAAAACCAATGCAGGCACTCTCCAACGCAACAGATTGCTCATCACTTCCTGGCCAAGATTTCCAAGTAAATGGATCTACCTCTTCTCCAACTATCCCATCTATCAGCAGAACACCGCCACTAGCAGCAGCAGAGGCTCAATACCTGCATTAGCACCACCTTTCAAGTTTCATAGAACTCTTCTTGAAGCTGAATGTTAATTTAAAAAGAGAGAGTTCAGAGGAGAAGAGCCAAATGCCCTGATAAAGCCCTGGTTTTCCAGGAAACTCTTTGCAGACTAATTCAGCTTGTTTCCACCACAAAGGATCTCCAGTTGCAGGAGATAGTTCTGGTATTGTGAAATTGAGACTTCAACTAATTGCACGGGGTGTGTGTGTGTGACAGATTCGCTTTCGCTAAATTTGCTTGTAAAAATCAATTTTATGTACTTCTCACTGGAGGAGGTTTTTTCTTTTTTTTAAAGCAAGACCCTCCAATCTAGGTACTGTTTCATTTAGAAATTTCATCCTGCTTCCACACTTTGCATTACTGAGTGGTTTGTGTTCTTTGGCAATTAACTACCAGCAAACTAGAGCTCTACAAACAGAGCTCTTTCCCCCAAGAACCTTCTACAGTTTCCATTCACATTGTCAGTGTGTAAATAATTGGCATAGTGTCAGTGGGCACAGCCAGTGCAGTGCAGACAGGGCTGCCAACCTCCAGGTGGGACCTGGAGATCTCCTGGAATCAGAACTGATCTCCAAACGACAGAGATTTTTTTCCCACAAAGGAAATGGCTGCTTTGGAAGATAGACCTCTATGGCATTATATCTCACTGACCTGCCCTCCCCACACCCTTACCTGCCCAGGCTCTACCTAAAATCTCCAGGTATTTCTTGATCCAGAGTTATAAGTATAGACAAGTTGTAGATTTCTGCTTCCCTCCTGCCTGCCCTTTTTGGCCTGTAAACATGGGAACAAATGCAAAGTTCTTCATGCCATTTTTTTAAAAGGAGGCGAATGCACAATTAAAACCTGAGGACTTTATTCCCTTCCGACACGAATTGCACCCAGTTGTGCTACAGCCCCATCTATAAGCTCCTAATGCATCTCTCCAGCCATTGTTCAAAACTACTCCCCAACTCGCTGAGGTTCAAAACCCAGCCCAAACTGCTGTGCTGCTGTGACTGCTAGGGTTGCCAGTCTGTGTTGGAAAACACCTGGACACTTTGGGGGGCGGAAGCGGGGTTTGGGGAGGGGAGGAGCCTCAGCCATACAGTCCACCCCTCAAAGCAGACATTTTCTCTAGGGGAGCTGACCTCTGCCAGCTAGAGATCGGTGGGAAAAGCGGGAGATCTCCAGGACCCACCTGGGGGCTGGCAACCCTAGTGACTACTAATTCAAAAGTTTGCTCCTTTTGCTCAGTCTTGCCCTGCTGTGTTCGGAATAGAAATTAATTTGGTTTGTTGTTGGGGTGCTTCTGTGCAAAAAAAGGACCAGCTTTTTAGGAATTATGACATTGGAAGAAAGAACCATGTTGCAGCAGAAGCTGGGTGTGGCAAAGCTGCAGGTAGCAGGTAATGCAAGATGGAAACTGAAAGGTGTGGATTGCATCACGGTACACTCTGCCCACAAAAGGCAAGGCAATTGGGCTACACATACAGAAGTTAGAATCTAGTGGCACCTTCAGGAGCAACAAAGTTTTATTTCTGGTATAAGCTTTTGTGTGCACCTTTAAGACCAACTAAGTTTTATTCCTGGTATGTTTTGTATATAGATTCCTGGAATAAGCTTTGTATATAGATTCAGCTAACCAGCTGAATCTATCTACAAAGATTGTTTGAAGTGATGGCTGAAATCACCACAACTGACCCCCTTGGGGAGAAAACAACAGGAAGATAGTAGAGAAAACAAGGGAATGCAGTAGTTTTATAAATAGTGTCATCTGGATTCCTAAGAATAACTGCGTGAATGAATTGTGTTGCTTCTGGAGAAACTGGCTAACTAAAGAGGAACTAAATTATTGACTTTGAAAATTATAATATTGGGGGGCAAACAACAACATGAAGATAACAGGGAGAACAAAGGGCAGTGGTTTTGCAAACCGTATCATCAGGATTCGTAAGAATAACTGAGTGAATGAATGCATTTTGAAATGTCAGGTGACAGTGTCGAAACTTTGGCTGACATTCACGTTTGTGCAACATTTTGTTTCAACAATAAGACATGCAATGCTGTCTCTGGCTGTTGCAAAATCAAGGTGCTAAAACTGAAGTCCCATCTGAGCTCTGAGGGTGGAGTGAGGGGGGATACAGCCACTACCTCACAACAGTGAGATCTGGAAAGTGAAAAGAGGCTTCTCATTTTCAGCCTCACTCATGATGGCCTTTCTTTCTATCTGACCAAACAATTGCCTTCAAACTGATGGTGGAAGGTGAAAGGAACCTCCCTGAGAGCAGGTTGTGGAAGGAGTGATGTAAACGGAGGTTCAGACCCAACTTATGAAACCAGAGTTGCACTCAGCATCCACCTACGGTGAAAAATGTTTTTCGATCATACTTTGAAAGACTGTCATCCATTTGATCCGACAATACAGATGGATTGATTTGGCGGTGAGCAGGGCACTGGCTTTCAAATAGGGTTGCCAACCTACAGGAGGGCCCTGGAGTACTCCTGGAATTAAAACTAAATCTCCAGACTATAGAGAAAAGTGGCAGATTTGAAGGGCAAATTCTATGGTATACCACAGACCCAATGTAGTGCCCACTAAAAAGAAGATATTGGATTTATATCCTGCCCTATACTCTGAATCTCAGAGTGGTCATGATCTCCTATATCTTCTCCCCCCACAACAGACACCCTGTGAGGTAGGTGGGGCTGAGAGAGCTCTCCCAGAAGCTGCCCTTTCAAAGACAACTCCTACGAAAGCTATGGCTGACCCAAGGCCATTCCAGCAGCTGCAAGTGGAGGAGGTTCTCCCAGATAAGAGTCCACACACTTAACCGCTACACCAAACTGGCTCTCAATAATAATACCTTTCCGGTCACCTGCCAATGATTCTTGGAAAGTGGGCAGTGCTGGTGTGTGTGTGCTTTTGCTCAACAGGGTGTCTGATTAGCCTTTGGAGATCTGACTGGCTGGGCGAATCCTTTCTTGCTTCAGCAAAATCTGCTACCACAGCATGTAAGAACACAGGAAGAGCCCCGCTGGATCAGACCAGTGGTCCATCTAGCCCAGGATCCTCTCTCACACAGTGGCCAACCAGCTCCTCTGGAGGGCCAACAACAGAGCAGAGAGGCCAAGACCTAACCCTGATATTGCCTTCTAGCTCTGGGATTCAGAGGATCAGTGCCTCTGAATGAGGAGGTTCCCCTCAGTCACCACGGCTAGTAGCCATTGATAGACTAATCCTTGATTCTTTTAAAAGCTGTTTATTCCTGTGGCCATCACTACGTCCTCTGGCCAGAAATTTTTAATCACTCTCTGTGTAAACTAGTTTCTTGCTTACACTCACTGTAACCCAGTGAAGAGCCATAGAAAAGAGTCAATTAAGGGAGGACATGATACAGATTTATAAAATTATGTGTGGAGTGGAGAGAGTTGACAAAGGCCGATTTCACGCTACAGCTGTATCCTGGGATGTCTTCTGCAATAGATAATCTTGCATGTGTCCCTTATTATCTCTTGTCTTTTTAGGGCTGCCAATCCCCAGGTAGGGGCAGGGGATTCCCCCAGTTTGGAGGCCCTCCCCCCGCTTCAGGGTCATCAGAAAGTGTGTGTGTGGGGGGGGAAAATGTCTGCTGTGCACGTCATTATTCCCTATGGAGACCAATTCCCACAGGGTATAATGGAAAATTAATCTGTGGGTATCTAGGGCTCTAGAGGGGCTGTTTTTTGAGGTAGAGGCACCACATTGTCAGCATAGCATCTGGTGCCTCTCTTCAAAACACCTGCCAAGTTTCAAAAAGATTGGACCAGGGGGCCCAATTTTATGAGCCCCCAAAGAAGATGACCCTGTCCTTTATTATTCCAAATGGAGGGAAGCAGGGCTTTTTTTGAGCAGGAACACACAGGAACGCAGTTCCAGCTGGATTGGTGCCAGAGGGTGTGGCCTAATATGCAAACGAATTCCTGCTGGACTTTTTCTACAGAAAGGAAAGGTCCCCTGCGCAAGCACCAGTCGTTTCCGACTCTGAGGTGATGTTGCTTTCACAATGTAAGCCCTATGTAAAACAATGGTGACATGGGGGGGGTGTCCTAAAATGCAAATGAGTTCCTGCTGGGCCTTTTATTCCAAAAAAGCCCTGAAGGGAGGGCATTTAAAAGGAGCGTGGTCCCTTTAAATGTAATGGCCAGAACTCCCTTTGGAGTTCAACTGTGCTTGCCACACCTTTCTCCTGGCTCCACCCCCAATGTCTCCTGAGTCAGACTTGGCAACCCTGTCTTTTGTTGAAAACTTTTTCTCCCTCTGTCCAAAATATGAGAACTTGAGGGTATCTAGTTAAGCTGATGGGCAGCACGTTCAGGACTGACAAAAGGAAATACTACTTTTAAACAATATGTTCGTTTTAAAAGGCAAACAAAGCTTACTTTAAAGCGCTACTGCTAGAATTGTGCAAACCTTCACCCCTTGACATTGGTAGTTGGCTACGCCTCCTGCGGCAGCCATTTTGTAGCTTCACCTACCACTTTGTGTCAGAATTTCCCAGGTTCCCATGGTTTCGAAAAGGCTGGGCATTCCTGCTATAAATGCTAGATGAAATCCCTCTACAAATCACCCCCACCCCACCCCGCTCTACAGACACTGCCTCCAAATCTCCAAAGATTTCCCAGGCTGAGGTTGGCAACTCTATTTTTCAGAACAGTCCCAGAAATTCTGGTGTCCCTCATAAACTTACCAGGGCAGAAAAAGTTCCATGATAGGGCTGCCAATCTCCAGGAGTGGAAAGGGGATCCCCTGGATTGGAGGGCCCCTCCCCAATTCAGGGTAATCAGAAAGCTGGTGGGGGGAGGGAAATGTCTGCTGGGCACTCCCTTATTCCCTATGGAGACCGATTCCTATGGATCTGCTGGTATCTGAAGTTCAGGAGGGTTGTTTTTTTTGAGGTAGAAGCACCAAATTTGCAGCATAGCATCCAATGCCTCTCCTCAAAACACCCTCCAAGTTTCAAAAGGATTGGACCAAGGGGTCCAGTTCTATGAGCCCCAAAAGAAGGTGCCTCTATCCATTATTTCTAATGGAGGGAAGGCATTTAAAATGTGTGTGGTCCTTTTAAATGTGATGGCCAGAACTCCCTTTGGAATTTAATTGTGCTTTTCACAACCTTTCTTCTGGCTCCACCCCCAAAGTCCCCAGATATTTCTTGAATTGGACTTGGCAACGCCATTCCATGAGATTGCCAATCACTATCAATCATACCTTTCAATAGGTAAGTTTGAGTGAAGTTTGGGAAATTGTTTTCGGACTATGCTCAGCAAAAATATATTTATTTTGACTAGTTCAGGGGTGTCAAACGTCTAGCCCAAGGGCTGGTTCAGGCCCCCAGAAAGCTCCTATCAGGCCTGCGAGCGACTCACTGTCGTCTGCTTCCTTCTCCCTCTCTTCCTTCTGCATCACAGCTGGCTGACCAGCACATGAAGCAACATGTACAAATGCTCACAATGCCCAGCCGTTTCATGGGTCTTAGACTCAAAGCATTGACCCCACCCCAAGCTCTGCCTTCCCCAGGTTCTGCCCCCAGATCTCCAGGAATTTTCCTGGTAAACCTATATGCAGGTGACTGGGAACAGCTGAGTCTCCTGCAGGGGAGCTTCAGGGCAGAGTGGGGATTCGAACACAGATCTCCCCGGCCTTCCCCTGACACTCTAACCACTACACGACGCAGCTCCACAAGTGGACCACTGACCATTTGCCAACTCTTTGCACTGATGCAACGGACAGCTAATCCCTGAACAAGCCTGTAGCAACGAAACATTTAAGAAAGTTTATACATTTTAGAGCAGGGGTGGCCAAACTTGCTTAACATAAGAGCCGCATAGAATAAACGCCGGATGTTTGAGAGCTCCAAGACAGGAAGGAAGGAAGGAAGGAAGGAAGGAAGGAAGGAAGGAAGGAAGGAAGGAAGGAAGGAAGGAAGGAGTAGAAAGAAAGCAACTTTAACTTCAAATGCATTCTCCAACTGCTGACTGGTTTGGCTTGGGGAAGTGATTTAAAGAGAGAAATGCCTTCTCCAACCTAGTCAACCAGGTGGTAAGGGCATCAAAAGCCACAAAGTAGGTGTGAAAGAGCCACATGTGACTCCCAAGCAGTAGTTTAGTCACCCCCGTTTCAAAGTTTCTCCCGAATGCTGAATCTGCAAGGGCGGGGGGGGGGGGGGTGGACGGGTGGATCTGTTTTTGCTCAGATCTGGCGAGGAGGGGCGGAGCTCTAAGAAGAAAGGAGGAGCCTTTCCGGGGAATAAACGGAGAGGAAAAGGGTGTGCTCCCCCCCCCCTTGTGCAAAAGTTACTCCTCTCGTGCCCCGCCCCTTGTCCAGGATTCCCCTCCCCCCAGGGCCCCATCCCTCAGCCACGTCAGCCGGGAGCCCAGATCCAGCGCAAGGCGGTGGAGTGGGGGGGAAAGGGGGCTTCCCCCCCAAAGATCAGGATCTCTGCCCCCTACCCCCGTTTGCTCCAGCCAGGATGGTGCTACTTACTATGATAAGTCGCGTCCAAGACGGGCTCCTCTTAGCGGCGTCCATGCAAGAAACAGAGCAGGTAAGGAGGGGGGCGAGGACCCGGGCGGTCCAGCACTCGTCGCAGCCCCTCTCCCCTTACCGGATTTCCCTTCTTCCCCCTCCCGCGGAGACTTTTCCGGCTCTCTCAATCCCAATGCTTTCCTTCCTCCAGGCGCTCCGGCACCCTGCACAGTTCTGCGTTTTATTTTCTCAACGACAACCCTGCGATGCAGGCTGAGAGCCTAAAAGCATAGTAGACAATGAATTTGAACCTTGGTCTCCTAGCTGTAGTCCAGCTGCATAAACGTCACTGCCATACCGGCTCTCTTACCTGCAGCACCTTTTCTTGAACTGAGCTTTTAAGGATTGGGGGTGGTGGTGTAATTTTAAGTGGCTCTATTAGGTTTTGGTTTATGGATAATTTGGGGGGTTTTTTTGGAAAGTGAATATGTGAACAAACCAAGTTCAGTGTGAGACTAATGTCCTGGTTAATAATAGGGCTCCAAACCGCCTGGAGACAAAATGTCCTATCCTGTTACTGCAAGCACAATGGGCCGTTATTAAATTAACTTTTTCAATTTATACCCTGCCCTATCCCACAAGCGGGCTCAGGGTGGCTTATTTATAGTCAAGGGTCATTTCATAGAAAAAGAGGTTTTGGAGCTCACTAGCACACACCCCTGACATCACCTTAAAGTGTACTAAATTGTGCCACCTCAGCATCTACCTTAAAATGCTTTTTGAATTCTAATTGTCATACTAAAACCTGACTCCCAGTCCCATCATACTTATAAAATTACTTTCTCCTATGTGGCCACAGTGGCATGAGGAAGATTTCCATTGGTCTGCTTTATATGTTTGTGTTGTTTCCCCATTTTGGTGGGGAAAAATATTAGAAAGTTTGTCAGATCTTAGAGTTCAGCAGAATTCTCACAGGAGGGTTGAACAATGGTTCCCAGAAGCTGATATCAGGGGAGGGGGAGGGGAGAGAGGTAAGAAAGAGCACAATGAAATTTAGAGGTTCCAGGGTTCTGCTTCTGTGAGCTCCTGCCCAAAATGAGGCCTGTTCATAAGTTATGCCATGAAAAACTTGGCTGTCCATTTCCACACATTAAGCACCTGTGTTAAAGAGAAAGGTTATTTTTTGCCAGTCCTCTTGGCAACCCGAGTTAGTCAGGTGTGTTTTGTATCACAGCCAGTTTGGTGTAATGGTTACGTGTGTGGATTTTACCTGGGAGAACCAGGTTTGAGGCCCCACTCCTCCACTTGCACCTGCTGGAATGGCCTTGGGTCAGCCATAGCTCTAGCAGAGTTGTCCTTGAAAGAACAGCTTCTGTGAGAGCTCTCTCAGCCCCACCTACCTTACAAGGTGTGGGGGAAGAAGATAAAGGAGACTGTAAACCGCTCTGAGACTCTGACCGTTTTTGCACACAGCTTACCACGCGGTCACGTTCCTGTTCTCTCTGCAGCGTCTGTCGGATTTCCCATTATCTGCGCCGGAGTTACAGGAAGTGCTGCAGCTTTTGCGCAGCAAACGTAAACTGGGTTTTAGGGGTTTACGTTTGCTACGCAAAAGCCGCAGCACTTCCTGTAACTTCGGCGCAGATAATGGGAAATCCGACGGACACTGCGGAGAGAACAGGAATGTGACCCTGTAGTAAGCTGTGTGCGAAAACGGTCTCAGATTCAGAGAGAAGGCGGGGTATAAATCTGCCATCTTCTTCTTCATTCCCTCTGCAGAGGACCACGCGGAAAGGGGAGTTGCCAATCCATAGGCAGGTCTTCCAGGGTAGCCCATTTTGCCGTTGACCTGAGAGGTGAACATATGAAGCTGCCTTCTACTGAATCAGACCCTTGGTCCATCAAAGTCAGTATTGTCTTCTCAGACTGGCAGCGGCTCTCCAGGGTCTCAAGCTGAGGTTTTTCACACCATTTTGCCTGGACCCTTTTTTTTTTTTTTAAATTAGGTGGGAAAATTAGGTGGGAAGCTAATTTTCTTTCAAAGGCACACAGGGGCAGCTGTGGATAGTTTCCTTGCTTATCTGGCCTCGTAATGGCCTAGTGGCTAAGCTTGTGGGCAAGAATGCATTTTGGTTTTCAGCTGTGGTGACTCAGCAGAACCTCCATGTTCAGAAGCAGCCAGTCTTCCAGAACCAGTAGCCAGGAGGAGAGGGGAAACAGCAGGTGAGGACTGTCACCTTCGTGCCCTGCGTGTGGCCTTCCCAGAAGCCTCCAGGAGCACCATAATAATTTCAGGAGCATCCAGTGTAAAAAGAGTGGAGAACTTTGACTGGAAGCTAAGTGAGGATGGATTCTTGTCACCATTTTTGAGCCAGAACGCACAGAAATGCTGTTCCAGCTGACTTGGCATCAGGGGGTGTGGCCCAACATGCAGATGAGTTGTTGCTGGGCTTTTTCTACAACAAAGCCCTTTGCGAAACAATGGTGACATCAGGGAGTATGACTTAATATGCAAATGAGTTGCTGCTGGGCTTTTTCAACAAAAAAGCCCTGCTTGTCACCAGCTGGGCTGTAACTGCTAACAACTTGCAGGGAAAGTCGGCTAAGGCCAATGGCGCTGGGAGCGGAAAGTGCCATCAAGTTGCATCAGAATTCTGGTGACACTGCAGGCTTTTCAAGGCCAGAGACAGTCAAAAGTGGCTTGCCATCGGTTGCCTCTGCAGACACCTAAGCTCTTGTCAAGGGAATGAATGCAGGTTTCTCCTCTGACTTGATGCCTGTAGTCCCACTGGAACTACAAAATAGATATGGTGATGTTAACTACTGACTAGCATTTGTATACAGGGCCACTTTATTTCCTCCAAAGCATAGGTAAGCATCTGAGTTCTGTGGAGCTCCCTGACCAGTTGACACACGGCTGAAATCTCCTCTCTTCCACAGTCAAACCGGAACTTCCAGGAATATCACAACCAAGCCAAACAACTTTTCCGGAAACTTGGGGAACATTCACCTACACGATGCTCCCTAGAAGCCGGACCAATGACTTTCCAGTAAGTGGGGGGGGGCAGGAAGGTGGAGCCAGCTGCCCATTACATTCCAGCTGCCATAGCCACAAAGTCTGTGGTAGGGGGACATTGTGAGTCTAAAATGGCAGAACCTACATACAAATCTAATGATATATTAGAGTCAGTTTGGTGTAGTGGTTAAGTGTACGGACTCTTATTTTGGAGAACCGGGTTTGATTCCCCACTTCTCCACTTGCAGCTGCTGGAATGGCCTTGGGCCAGCCATAGGTCTCGTAGGAGTTGTCATTGAAAGGGCAGCTGCTATAAGAGCTCTCTCAGCCTTACCTACCTCACAGGGTGTCTTTTGTGGAGGGAGGGGGAAGGTAAAGGAGATTGTGACCGCTCTTAGGGTATAGGGCGGGATATAAATCCAATATCATCATCTATATTTAAACTTACGATTTTACATTATAATACTACTGTATAGCAGGGGTGGCCAACAGTATCTCTCCAGATGTTTTTTGCCTCCAACTCCCATCAGCCCCAGCCATTGGCCATGCTGGCTGGGGCTGATGGGAGTTGTAGGCAAAAAACATCTGGAGAGCTACCGTTGGCCACCCCTGCTGTTTAGCATTCTCCCACTATACAAGCTTGGTATTTCAAAATCTGGGACTATTTTATATTAGACAAGATCACTGATGAGCTAAACCATCGAGCTAATATGTCTCATTCAGTATTCCCTCTAAGCTGAGTTAGTGTGAGCTAGCTCACAATTTTTTAGCCTCCAGGTCACACCTTTTTGTCTTAGCTCAGGAAAAATGGCCCCAAAGCAAACTAATTTATGCAGTAGCTCATAATTTTAATGCCAGTAGCTCACAACTTTAATGTTAGTAGCTCACAAAATAGAATTTTTGCGCTCAAGACTCTACAGCTTAGAAGGAACATTGGTCTCATTATAGATCGTTATAACCCTAGAATACCTCTTAAGGGGATAAGGGTCTTGAGGTCTTTTCACCCAACCCTGTTTCCATTCTCTTCCCCAGGGCTTCTTTTGTAGCAGGAACTCCTTTGCATATTAGGCCATACACTCCTGATGTAGCCATTACTCCCAAGAGCTTACAGTAGGCCCTGTACTAAGAGCTCTGTAAGCTCTTGGATGATTGGCTACATCAGGGGTGTGTGGCCTAATATGCAAAACAGCTCCTTCTACAAGAAAATCCCTGCCTTCCCCATCCTTAGTCCAGGAGGCCCGGTTTCTCTTCCCCGTCCCCAAAGAGCCTGTGGTTAAGGCTGGCAATGGATTGTTCTGCATTTATCAGCTGATTATTTTTTTAAGCATATAACCAAAGCCTTAATATAAGCAAATGCTGAATTTATAATGATTCCCAAATGCTCTATATTGCTTGAAAGATTCTCTTTAACAGCCTGTTAACATACCCCAGTCCAAATTAAATTCCTTTCAGTATTGTAGGCTGCATCCAGGGTGGGTGGGTGTGGAAATTTGCGGCAGAAGGAAGGGTAGGAATGACATCCAGCCCCTTCATGTCTTACTCCTTCCCCTGTTTACTGTCACAACATAGATTTTTTGCTCACAGGACTCCACAGCAAAATTGAATTAGCATTTATACTTTTAAATGCTAATGCACTTTTGCCGTGATCCATGCTCCCTCTACGCTGTGGAGTCCTGTGAGCAAAAATCCTACTTGGTGAGCTACTGGCATTAAAGTTGTGAGCTCCTCCATAAATGAGGTTGTACTGGGAACATTTTTCCTCAGCTAAGACAAAAATGTGTGGGCCGGATTCTAAAAAACTCAGCTTAGAGGGAACACTGGTTATACTCCAGGTGGAGCCTGGGGATCCGTCCCCTGGAATTACAGGTCTTTCCCAACGACAGTTCCCCTGGAGAAAATGGACGCTTTGGAGGGTGAACCACAGTACTCCCTCTAAGCTGTGGAGTCCTGTGAGGAAAAATTCTACTTTGTGAACTACTGGCATGACAGTTGGGAGCTACTGCATAAGTTAGTTTGCTCTGGGGCCATTTCTCATGAGCTAAGACCAAAATGTGTGAGCCGGAGGCTAAAAACCTGTGAGCTAGCTCACACTAACTTGGCTTAGAGGGAACATTGGCTGTGATCTCTGATGTCTGTACCCATCCTTCCCTTCACTTTCTTTACTAATTTGCTCTGTAACTCTTACAGCACACTTTAGCAGGGGAAAGAGGAAAAAGCCTTTAAAGGGCTTGGGGGAGGGGTGCAGATCCAGGGAATTCACAAATACCTCCTCCCAGAGCCAGTTTGGTGTAGTGGTTAAGTGTGGAGACTCTTATCTGGGAGAACCGGGTTTGATTCCCTACTCCTCCACTTGCACCTGCTGGAATGGCCTTGGGCCAGCCATAGCTCTCATAGGAGTTGTCCTTGAAAGGGCAGCTGCTTTCAGAGCTCTCTCAGCCCCACCCACCTCACAGGGTGTCTGTTGTGGGGGGGAAGGTAAAGGAGAGTGACTGCCCTGAGACTCTGAGATTCAGCGTATAGGGCAGGATATAAATCCAATATAAATCCAATATCATCATCCCACCCCCAAATGACCCTGGTTCCATGCCCAGAAGATGGCAAAAAAGAAAAAACCCTTCAGGATCTCTGGCCAAACCGGCCTGGAGAAAAATTGCTGCCTGATCCCAAAGTGGAGGTCAGCATTTCCCTGGGCATGCAATAAAGGGTCCCAAGAACTAAGCACTGATGAACCCTTCCTGCCCTCCTCCTTATGATCTGCCTCGGTTCACAGGATCAGCATTGCTGTCCGAGGGCCATCGAGCCTCTGTTTAAAAACCTCCAAAGGAGGTGAGCCCACCACCTCCCGAGGAAGCCTGTTCCACTGAGGAACCGCCCTGTCAGGAAAATTCTTCCTGATGTTTAGCCAAAAACTCTTTTGATTCAATTTCAACCCCTTGGTTCTGTTCTGACCAGAAAACCACAGTTGTTCTTTTTTAAGGCTCAGCTTCTGCTCTAAGGTCTCTAAATGTCAAATCTCTAATTGGATGCATCTCGATTGTATTCCACATGCCAAAGCGCTATATGGCGGACAAATAGCCTGCAATTCCTGTCTTTTGAATTAGTGCAACCTGTTGCCAGACTTTTGGGTTTCATCCACAGGTCTTTGTCTAGCAGAACCAAAGCTCTCCTGGGCTATCAAAGGAAGAAATGACCGAGTGAATGGACCCAGTGCAAAACAGAGAGGGCAGAGCCGTCTGTCATGTCAAATATCTACTGGAGAGGGGGCCGGAGCTCTTGGGGGATGTTCCCTTTTCTGTGGACTGAGACTCCCCTCCCTTCTTGTTTCCCCCCTGCAGCTACTTGATCAGCCAAGGCGTTTGCTACTTGACGCTGTGCGAAGCCGGGCAGCCCAAGAAGCTGGCGTTCTCCTACTTGGAAGAGCTGCAAGCAGAGTTTTGGGAGCTGTATGGGAAGAAGGTGCCCTTTGTGTCGAGGCCTTATGCCTTCATTGAATTCGGTACGTGTCAAGATGGAGGACGATCAGGGGTGGGTCCAACTCTGGTTTCCCCACACCCTCTTGAGATCTTGTCCATCTTCTTTTGGGCAACGAAGATTCCTTAATTGTCAAGATCAGGGGTGTCAAACATACAGCCCGCGGGCCGGATCAGGCCCACAGAGGGCTCCAATCAGGCCCTCCAGCGACTGGCTGTCACCTGCTTCATTTTCCCATGCCTGCTTTTTTTGGTTGCCATTTTGTGTTTCTCCCCAGATAAACCAGAGTAGCAAAGCAGCCTTTCCCTCTCCCCCCTCCCTTTTTCCAAAGGGAGGAGGAGGGAGGAGCAGCCTCAGCCAATGAGGGAGGTTGGCTCTATAGCTCTGCTGGTTGATTAAGTTTGCCAGGTTCAATTAATCACCCTGCAGAGCTACTGAGACAAGCCTCTCTTCCTTCTAATGAATGGCTGAGGCTCCTTCCCTTCCTCATGCTCTAGGGAAGGAAAGAAAGAGCCAGAGCTTCCTTTGCCAATCCCCACCATCAGAGCTATAAAGAGTGCTTTTAAGACTAGCAACGTTTTAGTGAAGGCGTGAGGTTTTTGCCTTGCTACAGAGAGAGAGAGAGAGAGAGTTTTGTTGGGCTTGTAACTGGGTTTCCCTCCTCTTTTCCCCTGTGCTCATGCCCTCCAGTCTTTCTCAATAGGAAAGCACGTGAACTATTTAGAAGAGAAATATCAGCATTAGGCTGAGAGTCTGTTCCACCCCAGGTTTACCCAGCAAATTTTCCTTAATTTTTCTTTCACATTTTCCTGTGATTGGGGGGGCAGCCAGTTCCTCTAGAGGACTAACAAGAAAACATAGAGGCCGAGGCCTTCCTCTGATGTTGCCTCCTGGCTCTTGTACTGAGAAACTTACTGATTCTGCATCTTAGCTTCCTGGCTCTCTTCTTTGCAACGCCGCTCCCATCTTCTGACTGGGGCATAAGCACTCAGAGATCTATTCCGCCTTGTATCTGACAAAGGGAGCTTTTGCTCCCAAAAGCTAATATCCAGAAAAAAACTGTTGGTCTCCACGGTGCGAGGAGACTCAAAGCTAGCTCTTTTGCTTTGGGACAGTGACCCTACCCTTTCTTGACAAGCTGAAACCAAACACATTCTCTCCCCCCCAAAAGCAAGTGCCAATCTCAGTTTATGAGATGCCTCAAGAGAGCCAGCTTGGTGTAGTGGTTATGAGCGGGTGCTTCTAATCTGGAGAAGTGGGTTTGATTCCTCACTCCCCACACCTCCCCCCCCACATGCAGCTGCTGGTGTGACCTTGAGTCAGTCACAGTTGTCTCAGAGCTGTTCTCTCAAGAGCAGTCCTCTCAGCCCCACCTACTGCATGGGGTGTCTGTTGTGGGGAGAGAAAGAGAAGGAGATTGTAAGCCACTCTGAGGCTCCTTCAGGCACATTCTGCTCTTTCTCCTTTGTGATTTCAGGGAACATAGCTGCTACCATCTTAGGCTGATGCTTTGCTTGGAACCATGTTGCGACGGCCCCCCTGTTATGGCAGCCATGTTGTGGTGAGGCCTACTACCCTCCTTCAGAAGTGTTCACAGACTCGGTGGGATTGAGGACTCTTGTTGTGTCAGATTCTGCAGTGTCTTGGGACCTGCCCTGGTTACCACACATAATCATAGCCCTCTCATCCTTTCCAGACATAGTCCATCCTAGCTGCCATTTCCCATTCCTCAGTCAAATCTGTTGCCTAGTAACAGCTGGGCACACCACCCTCTCAAAAGGGAACGCCTTTCATGTGACAGCCACAGTTCAAGGCAAAATTAATTTCTCTGAAGCCCATTGGACTTAAGTCTGTGTTCGATTCTGGTCTTGTTTTACTAAGGCGAAGGATTATGGGAAAGTTGCTACGATTCTGAATTTGGGGTAGGTGTTTGTGGGTTTCCTGCAGGGGGTTGGACTAGATGGTCCCTTCCAACTCTATGATTCTTCTCAGCCAGTGGGCAGTGCAGTGACAAACAGCTGTAGCCTGACCTCACTAGGGTTGCCAGATCCCCACTGGCCACTGGAAGGGGACGGGAGGGTAGGGTTATCAAATCCAGGCTGGGAAACTCCTGGAGATTTGGGAATGGAGCCTAGTGAGGACAGGGACCTCAGTGGGGTACAGCGCCATTGAGTCCACCCTCTGAAGTAGCCATTTTCTCCAGGGGAGCTGATCTCTGTAGTCGGGAGATGAACTATGATTCCAGGGGATCCCCAAGTCCCACCTGGAGGTTGGCACCCCTAGACCTCACTGAAATAGCAGTGCGAGCAATATTGAATAGTAATAATCAGCAGAAACTTGCACCGCATGACGTATCAAGACAGCAGAATTTTGCAACATGCAAATTAACGCATATGGAGCATATTTGCACCTTTTCATTGTATTTTGTAAAACATGTCCCTTTTGTCTAGTTGTGGGAAAGAGCAGGAAGCTATGCCAAGCAGGAGACCTAGGGATTCTGAAATCTCATCTTTCAAGTCTATCATGGATTTGGGGACTAGAAACTTGCTTATGTGAAATTTTTAAGAATGGACTTTCTGAGAAACCACTGAATTTCATAAGCAGTTTATTTAAACAAAAACCAAAGATGGATTACAGCATTGCAGAATAATAGTCCACCTAAACTTTAGTTCAGAAACTAAGCCTGTTTTGACGCGCCACTCAACAATAAACATGGGTCTGCAACCAAGTAGGGTTCTGTAGCAGCTTATGGCAGGGCACTCTGAAAACATGTAGTATGTTGTATAAATAGGCCATGGTTTATGTTTTTAGGTGTACGTCTGTTAAAAAACTTAAGGGGTGCCCCTTAAAAAATGTCCCTTGATGTCCTCAGCGTGTTAGGAAAGGTGAAAGGTTTGGTAACTATCGTCAGGTATATTGATCTGTCCAGACTATGGATTGCAATGAACGGTAACCATGGAAACCCTTCTCTCTTAAGACACGTACATCCAGAAGCTGAAGAAGTCGTACCTGGACACCTGGTCAAAGCGCCACCTGAACAGCATCAACATGGAGCTGCAAGACGTGCAGAAGATCATGGTCACTAACATTGAAGAGGTCCTCCAGAGGGGAGAGGCCTTGTCAGGTATTGAGGGAGCTCTTGAGGACGCAGACCGATAACGTGAATGGAGGGAGCGCCGGAAAGGGTGGGGGAGGCGTGAGCTTCAAAGTGGGGAGAGAAGGCAAGGCCTGGGCCCTTCCTTCCCCTCCCCCTCAGGATTATATTTCTTCCTCTGAAAACCGTGAAGAGGCTGAAACCCTGAAAGTTCAAGTTGCTCCCTTTCCCTACAAGTCTCAACAGTCCAGTTTTGGGCATCACGTAGGGTTGCCAGCCTCTGGGTGGGACCTGGAGTTACAACTGATTTTCAGACTAGTAACATCCAGTTCCCCTGCAGGGAATGGCAGCTTCAGAGGGTGGACCACAGAGCAGGGCTTTTTTCATAGCAGGAACTCGTTTGCATATTAGGCCACACACCCCTCATGCAGCCAATCCTCCAAGAGCTTACAGGGCTCTTTTTTCAAGGCCTACTGTAAACTCCAGGAGGATTGGCTGCATCGTGTGTGTGGCCTAATATGCAAAGGAGTTCCTGCTACAAAAAAAGCCCTGCTGTGGAGCCCAGGAAGATGGAAGTTCTAGAGTGAAACCCACACCCTATCTCTGCTGACATCCCTGCCTTCCGTAGGCCCCACTCCAAATCTCCAGGAATTTCCCAAGCCAGAGTTGGCAACCCCAGCACTTAGTGCCTGATGCCACGTCACTCCACGATTCATAGAACAGACCAATCTGTTAAAGATTTCCTATATCTAGTGGTTTACAATAGGGAATTTCCAGAGTGAGGGACATCTCGGGATGGGGCGGGAATGTGCAATTCTCTTTTGGAGGACAGAGTTAGTCCCTCCTTGTCTCTCTGGCTTCCAGCTCTGGATTCCAAGGCCAGCAGCCTGTCGACTCTCTCCAAGAAATACCGCCACGACGCCAAACTTCTCAACAGCCGCTCAGCGTACGCCAAAGCCGCCGCCACCAGCCTGGTTTTTGTGGTGATAATGCTTTACATACGCTTCTGGTGGCTGGTTTGACGGCTCCTCGCTCTCCCCGAAATCTCTTCGGGCTCACCTTCTAGGGGGGTCGTGAAGAAAAAAGGGGGCTTTCTCCCTCCTGTCTTGTTCAAGGCCAAACCAGGGCCTGCTGCTGGAGAAACAGGAACTTCCAAAGGATCCTGGGCTGTTCCTCTTGTTACAAAGGGATGTTTTTTTCTTAAATCGACATGGCACCTTTCGCCACTTGGTGGCTGAAACTGGAACGACTGTTGTTAGAAAATGCAGTACTATGGCTATTTATAAATGTTAACAGCTATGATTTTGCTTTTAGAGTATAAAAGGTATCTTATGCTTTCCTCTGCCAACTGTAAAATGGGCAGAGGGAGTTTAGTGTAGGAAAGAAGGGAAGCACATTTCCTGATAAATAGCAGGCTTGACATTCAACTGGTAACACTCCTGTTCTTTTAGTCCCATGTCCAAACAAGTTGCATCTGTTGAACTTCTGCCTGCCTTACAGCTGCCGCGAGCACTGACAAAAATAGTAAAGCAACCCCAGGTTTGTCTGGGGGATGCAGCTGTTATAGCGGGCCTGATTAAGCTGTGTAGGCTGGACTTCTCAGGTCTTTTGATCAATCTGTGTTCGTTGCCTGCTTTACAACTGCGAGAAACAAGTGGAGCGGCATCCGTTGAAGATCTGCCTGCCATGCAGGAATTTGACATGCCTTTCATCCCTGCCTAACAAATGGCCGCATTAAAAGACATTAAAATGGTGGGTTGATGTTTACCGTAGAAGTGGATACTTTTGCAATAAATTTTATTTTTCAGGAAGCTGCCTCCTGGTGGATGACTGGGCATGAAAAAAAACACCCCATTTTCTAAAGAAAATAATAAAGTTTTTTTATTTAATAGTTTTTATGTTCAGCCAATGTAAAAGGTGCAAGGACGGCAAAAAAAACCCACCTTATTTGTAAGGAAAGGTTATAGATGGATGAGATGTTTCAGTATCGGGGAGGAAAATACTAAGGTAGATTGGGAGGTGTAAGAAAGCAGAGAGAGGAAAACCTTCCTCTTCCAACAATTCCAAAACAGGGGTAGCAACCTTAAAAGGCGAACCAAATTTGTGGCAGGGTGTGATCTTTTGGGAGCTCACTTCTTCAGACACGGCCAGAATGCGAGTCTCTGCAGAACTGAGCAGTGACTCACAAAAGCTCCTCCCCTGCCACAAGTTTTGTTAGTCTCTAAGGTGCTCCTGGACTTTTGGCTCTTTACTGCTGTTACAGACAGACTAATATGGCTACCTGTCTTGATCTACCTCCAAGGAAAAACATTGACTCCTCTCTGCGCAAACACAAAATATAACAAGTATCTGTGTTTACTAGCAAATACAAATGGTAGTGTTTTCAGTGACATACACTAATCAGATCATACAATAAAATATCCATCCACAGCACACACTATTATTACTGTTCTTTCTGGGATCAGTGTCCAAAATAATTATATATAATAATGAAAGTCCGACAACTGGAGAACGAGTCCAAATTTTTGGGTCCGGTAGCCCTTCTTCCAGGGGCCATCTTCTCAAATAACGAAGAAGATGAAGAAGATGATATTGGATTTATATCCCGCCCTCCACTCCGAAGAGTCTCAGAGCGGCTCACAATCTCCTTTCCCTTCCTCCCCCACAACAGACACCCTGTGAGGTGGGTGGGGCTGGAGAGGGCTCTCACAGCAGCTGCTCTTTCAAGGACAACCTCTGCCAGAGCTATGGCTGACCCAAGGCCATTCCAGCAGGTGCAAGTGGAGGAGTGGGGAATCAAACCCGGTTCCCCCAGATAAGAGTCCGCACACTTAACCACTACACCAAACTGGCTCTATTGCACAAAGTGCAATAGGTACGTAGTGCTGAAAATCAATTGCTACATTGCAATCTGTCTCATTTCTCCTTGCTTTCTCAAATATATTCACAAATCATCGTGGAATGTTTCTGCAAATTACCTCCATGTCAGCTTTTCGAAACATTTTGAAAATGTTTCATTATTATTTATATTTTGGACATTGATCCCAGAAAGAACCGTAGGAATAGCATGTGCTGTGGATGGATATTTTATTGTATGATCTCCCGATTCATGTATGTCACTGAAAACACTATGACTTGTAATTGCTAGTAAACACAGATATTTGTTATATTTGTTCCTCTGTGGTCCCAGCAACTTGTGGGTTGATCTATCTCCAAGTCAGGGGTTAGCTGCTGAAGTGGCCTTATCTCTTCTGCTTCCAAAGAAAGCACTCGTCTCTACTTCCTGCAATCATCTTGTGGAATTTCATGCCTCAAGGTCTGTTGGTGGCCACTGTGTTTTTAAAAAGCAGTTCTTCTTGGAGGCCAGCGCTCACGGTGGTTACGAGCTGCGACAAGCTGAATGTTCAAGAGCAGTGTATCTCTGCAGACCAGTTTCCAGGAAGGGAGACCATTGGAGAAAGCTCTGCGGATGGGCTTCTGGCTGGCCACTGTGGGAACCAAAATGCTGCATCGGGTCCGATCCAGCAGAGCTCTTCTTATCTGGAAACAGCGGCTGGAGGACCTAGATGAGTCCTTTTTATCCCTTGTGGGATTCCGCCCTCCTCCCTCCAGTCTTTCTTTATTGGAAGACTTAGAGGAAGAAGATATTGGATTTATATCCCACCCTCCGCTCTGAATCTCAGGGTCTCAGAGCGGCTTATCTCCTTTACCTTCCTCCCCCACAACAGTCACCCTGTGAGGTTGGTGGGGCGGAGAGAACTCTCATAGAAGCTGCCCTTACAAGGACAGCTCTGCGACAGCTAAGGCTGACCCAAGGCTATTCCAGCAGCTGCAAGGAGAGGAGTGGAGAATCAAACCCAGTTCTCCCAGCCAAGAGTCTGAACACTTAACACCAAACTGGCTTAGTTTATGAGGAGGGCTTCTCTGCACGCTTCAGGTTTGGAGAGGCATCATTATTCCCAACCAAAGTCGCTTTCCTGCTGGGCAACATCAGCTCTCTCTTCCAACATTCCTCTGATGTCACAGCCGTTCAGATTCTTCCATGCAGGGCACTGAAGCGCCTCCTCTCTGCTCTGAGTGAGCCTCAGCATTCTGGCCTCTTCCTGTGATAGCTGCTCTCCTTCCCTGCATGACCTCACGGGGGAACGTCCCATCCTGGCTCCAGCAGCAGCCACGGTGCCCCAAACCACCCGCCCCCCCACCAGGGGGGTGGAGTCACTCTGGCGGCAGCCCCACGGCCTCTTCGGATAAACTTGCAGGCAGCGTGGAAGGAGGAAGAACCTTAAGAGGGATTTCGTTCTCTGGGACTGGGGGAAGCCGCAGGTTGCCTGCCTGCCACGACAATTTGCGTGGGTTGGGAGCCAAGCGGTGGTGGTGTGGCCGTGGCCTGTGTGGCGAGAGCTGGCCGGCTGTGGGAGAGGGACGGAGAGAGTCCAAGAGGGACACGATGTCATGGTGGAGGCGCTCCTGGGCTACGTCTCTCGCGAGGCGGCTTACGTGATCCGGGATGTTCTGCTTGGCGCCGTGTTGTAGCAGGAGGCAAGCCACTTTGCAGCTCCCCTCTTGGGCGGCGAGGAAGAGTGGCGTCTGGGCCTGCGGGGAGAGGGAAATGGCAAAGGTCAAGGTCCAAGTCCAACAGCACCTTAAAGATTTCCAAGGTAGAAGCGGGTGCAGGGGTGGAATTCTAGCAGGAGCTCCTTTGCATATCAGGCCACACACACCCCCAAGGTAGCCAATCCTCCAAGAGCTTACAAAAAAAGCCTTGTAAACTCTTGGAGGATTGGCTACATCAGAGCTGTGTGGCCTAAGGAGCTCCTGCTAGATTCCACCCCTGAGTGCATGAGATTACAAGCTCCCTTTGTCAAATAGAAGATATAGATATGAAAGGAGCTCTGACTCTGGGAAGATTATACTCTAGAAATCCTGTTGGTCTTTAAGGTGCTGCTGGACTCAGATCTTGATCTACTCCAGACTAGACCTGTAGCCAGGAGAGCCAAACGGGCAACACCCTACCAAAGATTTGTTGTGCCCCATCAACCAGCAGTGTTCCGCTTTGTGGTTTCTATCCAGGAAAGCAAGAGAGAAAATGCTGGACATATGAAAAGCTGTGTTTGTTCAGTGGGTGAGAAGGAAAGATCCTTTGCATGCGCTCAAAGGTATTCTAAGAACATAAGAGAAGCCATGTTGGCCCATCCAGTCCAACACTCTGTGTCACATAAGAACATAAGAGAAGCCCTGTTGGATCAGGCCAATGGCCCATCCAGTCCAACACTCTGTGTCACACAGTGGCCCCCCCAAAAAGTGCCATCAGATTATGCATGGGATGGAGAAGGCAGAGAAAGAAGTCCTTTTCTCCCTTTCTCACAATACAAGAATACAAGAACTCGCAGGCATTCAATGAAATTGCTGAGCAGTAGGGTTAGAACGGATAAAAGGAAGTACTTCTTCACCCAAAGGGTGATTAACATGTGGAATTCACTGCCACAGGATGTGGTGGCAGCTACAAGCATAGCCAGCTTCAAGAGGGGTTTGGATAAAAATGGAGCAGAGGTCCATCAGTGGCTATTAGCCACAGCATAATATTGGAACAGTGATGCTCTGTATTCTTGGTGCTGGGGGGGGGCGCAAAGTGGAAAGACTTCTAGCCCCACTTGTGAACCACCTTTTTTGGCTACTGCGTGACACAGAGTGTTGGACTGGTTGGGCCATTGGCCTGATCAAACCTGGCTTCTCTTATGTTATGTTCTTAGGTTATTTGCCATTTCTTGACTCTGTGTAGCCACCTTGGAGTTCCTTGGAGGTCTCCCTTCCAAGTACCAACCAGGGCTGACCCTGCTGAGCTTCTGAGATCTGATGAGATCGGGCTAGATTGGGCCACCTAGGTCAGGGCAAAGTGATTTGGGCACAGATAATCTATCCCCCTGATTGTTTGAGCGGCCTATTTCAGTCTCTTTCTCTAGCTGCACCGTATATGAGATGGGGGGGGGGGTCACCTACCCGATTGTCTTGGGCATCCTTATCGGCTCCGTTTCGGAGTAGGACAAAGGCAGCCCGCTCATTGTTGACAGCTGCGGCCCAGTGGAGGGCGCTCTTTCCTGCAAAATGGGGAAAACAAGATTGCCAAGGCTGGAAGCGCTGAGGCCTACACCTTCGGTTAATGATTATGAGCAAGGGCCAAGCAGCAGAGCGTTTCTCTCTGGGTTTGGTATGAACTGGTAACACAAACACACACGTACACAGTCCCATACATACAATCTTGTGAATCCTGAAAGATACCTTGTCTACTTTATTTTTGAACTGCTATAAAAGGCCGCACCCACACATTGTAGGATGTTGTGCTTTCACCGCACTGCAGCAGTCACTGGCAAAGGGGATGTCCTGTGTAAAGATGTCACATCAGTTGCCAGTCAGCACCAAGGCAGTGGGAGGATTTGGTATTTGAACCTGGATCTCCCAGATCTAGGGTTGCCAATCCCCAGGTAGGGGCAGGGGATCCCCTGGTTTGGAGGCCCTCCCCCTCCTTCAGGGTCATCAGAAAGCAGAGGGGGGGGGAGAGGGAAATGTCTGCTGGGCGCTCCATTATTCCCTATGGAGACTGATTCCCATCAGATATAATGGAGAATTGATCTATGGGTATCTGGGGCTTTGGGGGGGTGCTGTTTTTTGAGGTAGAGGCACCAAATTTCAAGCATAGTAGCCAATGCATGTCCTCAAAACACCCTCCAAGTTCAAAAAGATTGGACCAGGGGGGTCCAATTTTATGAGCCTCAAAAGAAGGTGCCCCTATCCATTGTTTCCAATGGAGGGAAGGCATTTAAAAGGTGTGCAGTCCCTTTAAATGTGATGGCCAGAACTCCCTTTGGAGTTCAGTTATGCTTGTCACAACCTTGCTCCTGGTTTCCCCCCACAAAGTCCCCAGATATTTCTTGGACTTGGCAACCCTACCCAGATCTTAGTCTCAGCATGGACAGCCGTGTTGGTCTGAAGTAGGTCTCATTTGGGGCAGGAGCCCACATGAGTAGAACTCCAGAGCCTTTAAATTTTATTGTGATCTTTCTTTTCTACCCTCCCCGCAACCATGTTCCCTCTAAGCTGACTTAGTGTGAGCTAGCTCACAGTTTTTTAGCCTTCAGCTCACACATTTTCATCTTACCTCAGGAAAAATGTTCCCAGAGCAAAATAATTTATGCAGTAGCTCACAACTGTAATGCCAGTAGCTTGCAAAGTAGAATTTTTGCTCACAAGACTCCACAGCTTAGAGGGAAAACAGGCCAAGGGTGGATCAATCTCTCAGCACACAGCAACAAAATTCACACAACTGTATATGAGAGATTAGTGTTGGGGTCTACCTGGTAAGAGGAAAGAGTGTTTGCAGAGGGAAACATGGATCATAAGAACACAAGCCATATTGGATCAGGCCAATGGCCTATCCAGTCCAACACTCTGTGTCACACAGTGGCCAAAAAACCCCCAAATGCCATCTAGAGGTCCACCAGTGGGACTAGAAGTCCTTCCACTGTGCCCCTCCTAAGCACCAGAATACAAAGCATCACTGCCCCAGACAGAGAGTTCCAACAATAAGCTGGAATAGCCACTGATGGACCTCTGCTCCATATGCTTATCCACTCCCCGCTTGAAGCTGTCTATGCTTGTAGCCACCACCACCTGCTGTGGCAGTGAATTCCATGCGTTAATCCCCCTTTGGGTGAAGAAGTGCTTCCTTTTATCCATTCTAACCCGACTGCTCAGCAATTTCATGGAATGCCCACGAGTTCTCGTATTGTGAGAAAGGGAGAAAAGGGCTTCTTTCTCTGCCTTCTCCATTCCATGCATAATCTTGTAAACCTCTATCATGTCACCCCGCAGTTGACGTTTCTCCAAGCTAAAGAGCCCCAAGCGTTTCAACAAGCAGCTCCACCATTTCTACCAGAAAGCATAATCCAAACTATCCTTCTGCATTCAGCACACTCACACCCTTCATGCTTGCAGGATCCTGGCTTGCCTGCACCCCGCATTCCAAACCCTCCCCACCCCAAGCTGAGGACGTCTTTCTCAGAATAGCCCAGCACTTCAGGCTGAGTGATCTGCTTCTGACACATCTGGGGAAGTGAGCTCTGACTCACAAAAGCTGATGCTGGAAGAAATTGTGTCCATCTTTAAGGTGCCACCAAGCTCCCATTTTATACACCAACTCACAGAGGCTTTTACCTCTCTTGTCTTTGGCCCCGATGTCTACACGATTGGCCACCAGCTCCTCCACCATATTTTCAACCCCGAGTCGCGTCGCCAGGATTAGAGGGGTGGAGCCATCATGCGCCGAGGCATCCAAGTTTGTCTGTCTGTGCCGGAGAAGGATCTGTCAGGAAGAACCTTGCTGTTAGTACTGGGTTTGCTGTTAGCATTGGGTTCTTTTCTGAAGAAGCTGAAGGAGGAGATGATCAGGGAGTTGAATTCCATAGCCAATGGCATATTCTGGGGTTTCACAGTAACGCCTTCAACATCACATTGTCCTGACGAAGAGGATTTCTGTCTAGGTAGAGCTAACAGCTTAAAAAGCCTTTGTCAAAATTGAACAAATATTATACTGTGTCCAAGTTGAAATTATAACAGAGTGCCCACCTGAAACAAAATCTAATCAGGTCTGTTCTTTGAGAAAGCATTTGGGAAACATGTTTGGAATAAGCTAGCATTCACGTAAGAGAAAGAAGGAAGATCTGTATGGTGAATAAGATATTGGATTTATATCCCGCCCTTTATCCTGAGTTTCAGAGTGGTCACAATCTCCTTTACCTTCGCCCCACCACACACACACACACACACACACAACAAACACCCTGTGAGGTATAGAATCATAGAGTTGGAAGAGACCTCTAGGGTCAACTAGTCCAACCTCCTGCACAATGCAGGAAACTCACAAACACTTCCCCCTAAATTCACAGGATCTTCATTGCTGACAGGTGGGGCTGACAGAGCTCTTACAGCAGCTGCCCTTTCAAGGACAACTCCTACGAGAGCTATGGCTGACCCAAGGCCATTCCAGCAGGTGCAAGTGGAGGAGTGGGGAATCAAACCCGGTTCTCCCAGATAAAAGTCCGCACATTTAACCACTACACTAAACTGGCTCTCAAGAAAGAAAGGGGAAAAAACTGCGGACTAAAATTGAACCTATTGAACATTTAGAGTTGTTACTAATAGTGTAGCTTGGAAATATATATGATATTGGATTTATATCCCGCCCTAATACTCTGAATCTCAGAGCGGTCACAATCTCTTTCCTTATGTTCTTTGAAGAAGACAGTTTGTATAATATCTGTATGGTACAATCATTTTGAACCTACAGAACTGTAGTGCACATTAGTAATAATATAATATTTTGGATTTTATGTACAGTATTGGTACACGGTGTTTTTGGATTACTGTTCTTGTCACTGCGTTGCTCATCTTTGTCAAAACTGGGGCAACATCGGGGCCAGGGGATCCACTATTCAGAATGTTGTAACGGCACTTTTGCCCACCCTCTACCCCTTTGTTAACCTGGAAGACTCCCAATGCATCCGCTGCTATGGCACTGTGCAAGGGGGTCCTCCCCCACTGGTCACGGGCATTGGCATTGGCTCCAGATGCCAGGAGTCTTCGGGCGGCATCGGCACGGGAGTATCGGGCCGCGAGGTGAAGAGGCGTCTCTCCAGAGCTTTCCTCTTGGCTATCTGCCCAGGACTTCTCCACTTTTGATATAGGAGTGTGGGCCAAAGGCATCAATGGTGTCAGGCCACAAACTGAAAAGGCAGAAGGGAAGAGAGTGAGAAGGACAACAATTCTGGGAGGAGGAAGAGGAAGAAGAAGATGATATTAAATTTATATCCTGCTCTATACTCTGAATCTCAGAGTGGTCACAATCTCCTTTACTGTTAAAGGCTTTCACGGCCGGAGTTCGTTAGTTGTTGTAGATTTTCCAGGCGGTGTGGCCGTGGTCTTGGCATTGTGAGACACGACGTTTCGCCAGCAACTATGACTGGCATCCTCAGAGTTATAACCCAGAAAACTGGCGTTTTCAGGACTGGAAGCCATGCCCTATTCATTTTTAAACTCCCTTCCTTCCTGTTGAAATTGTGTTTATGTTTATGGATATCAATACCTTCCCTGTGTAATCTAACATGGTAACTGGATGTATTGTCCACCATTACGGTGTCTTGGAATGAGATACTGTGTCCTGTTTGAGTTAGGCTACGTTCAGCCACTGTTGATTTTTTCAGGTTGGCCAAGTCTGCAGTGTCTTTCATGTTCTTTTATTGTCTGGATGCTACATTGTGTGGTCCTCATGTAACAGGTTGTGAACAGGAGATTTGGGAGTGCAGGCTGCGGTCAGCAGACACCTCTGGAGTAAAATGCCACAGAGTCCCCCTTCCAAAGCAGCCATTTATTCCCAGGGAAACTGATTTCTGTCGCCTGGAGATTAATTGTAGTTCTAGGAGATCTACAGGCTTTACCCGGAGGTCCACCACTGTAACTCTCTGTCTGGGGCAGTGATGCTCTGTATTCTTGGTGCTTGGGAGGGGCAACAGTAGTAGGCTTCTAGTGTCTTGGCCCCACTGATGGACCTCCTGATGGCATCTGGGGTTTTTTTTTTGTGACACAGAGTGTTGGACTGGATGAGCCATTGGCCTGATCCAACATGGCTTCTCTTATGTTATTATGCTTTTCCAGGAAGGTAGACATCTTAATTTACCTGAGTCTTGAGTTTTGACAGTCTTCAGCTTGGAATTCTTGTCCTGGTCTGAGGTCAGCATGTTTAACTGCACCTGCTTCTTGGTCCTAGACTGGCCTTGATTGTGGTGTGGAATAGATTCCAAATCATCCTGTTTTTAAAAAAGAGTTTGTCAGACTTGTTCTGGTGCCCCCTACCGTTCACAAACTGAAAGCTGGTCCTTTTGTATATTTAGTTGCTTCTTTTGTATTTGGGGCAGAAGGTTAATCCTCTTGAAAGGACAGATTCCTCTGCTAAAATGAGACTATGATAGGAAAGGTTAACAATATTGCTGGTAGGGTTGGGGTTGTGACTAGTTATGGCTTGTAAAAGTGCGGAAAGGTATCTGTAGAAGCGAGCCGTGACCAGTGTTCCATCTCAGCTGAGTTAGTGTGAGCTAGCTCAGTTTTTTAGCCTCCAGCTCACATCTTTTTTGTCATAGTTCACAAAAAATGGCCCCAGAGCAAACTAATTTATGCAGCAGCTCACAACTTTAACGCCAGAAGCTCACAAAGTAGAATTTTTGCTCACAAGACTCCACAGCTTGGAGGGAGTCTTGGCCATGACTCATGAAAACCACAAATGTCATTAGTCTTTAAGGTACTAATGGACTCCTACTCTTTTCGACTACTACAAACTAACACGGCTCCCCATCTTGATCCTTCTCCATGAAAGGCACCACGTTTAGCCTTACAGAATGAAAATCCATTAACCTTGGTATCTGAAGAAATGAGGTGTGACTCCTGAAAGCTCCTCCTCTGCCACAAATTTTGTTAGTCTTTGCTACTGGACTCTGGCTCCCTTCTACTGCTACAGACAGACTAGTCCATCTTGCTTCTTTTATACCCACCTTTCCCACTGAGTGTCAAGGCTGAGCTCAAAATACGTTGACAGGGCCAGTTCCATGTTTTGGGGGGCTCTAGACAGACAGTGTTCACCTGCCTCCCACGAGGCCCTTCATGCCCTCCCTTCCATCCTCACATTTGCATGCCCCCCATCTGCCTGTGTGTCTGTCAGGAACAAGTCCCTGACTGTTATAGCTTTGCTGTTTGTATTACTGGTATTATTATCCTTGCTTATTAATGATCCATTATTATGTTGTTGTTGTATCTGTACCTATACGAGGTACTAACCCCATGCTATGATTGTATTCATGAATACTAACACCCAGGACTTTTTTTGTAGCAGGAACTCATTTGCATATTAGGTCACACCACCTGATGTAGTCAATTTCCCTGGAGCTTACAATAGGCCTTGTACTAAAAGCCCTGTAAGCTCTTGGAGGATTGGCTACCTCGGGGTCTGTGGCCTAATATGCAAAGGAGTTCCTTCTAACACCCATTGATTTCCTTAGACATGTAGTGTCTTGTGTGTAGTGGGAGGTTCCAGGCCTGCAGGTGAAAGAGAACCATGAGAAGACAGCTCTAATCTGGTCTACTTGGGTAACACTGATATGGACCAACTGAAAAGGGAAGAGTACGTGGAATGTGACCTTGACAGGAAGTAACACTGAGGCCTGAGAAAAGCTTTTATATTAATTAGTTCAAAAGACTTTTGGCGGGAAAAGGGGAGCCGTTATTTTGTAGCCTATAATTGCTAGGGGTCTGCCAATTCACTTCAGTCTGGCAAGTCACAGTCTTGTGAATGCATGCTGATAATGGTTGCTGCCTGATCTATTAATAAAGCTTTTTCTGCCTATACTCAAGGAGTCTTAGGCAATGTTCCCTCTAAGCTGCAGAGTCCTGTGAGCAAACATTCTACTTTGTGAGCTACTGGCATCAAAGTTGTGAGCTACTGCATCAATTATTGTGCCCTGGGGCCATTTTTCCTGAACTAAGACAAAAACGTGTGAGCTGGAGGCTAAAAATCTCTAAGCTAGCTCACACTAACACAGCTGAGAGGGAACACTGGTTTTATGACAGTATCTGGGCAAAACCTTACAGTGCCCTTCTGTTTGCAAACATGCCCCACCCACGGCTGATGCTCAGTTGCCTGCACCCCGTCATTGCCACTGAGAGTGCCCCCAAGGTGTACCACCCACATCCCCTTCCTCAGTGCCTCCAGGTGGTTAGGAGCATGGGTAAAGACAGGTGGCAGGGAAGGAGTGCAGGTGGGGGTCAGCAGCAATGAGTCCCACCCAAGTCTGGGTCCCTGGCAACAGGCCTGCATTGGGGTATGCTGATACTGGCCCTGTACCTTGAGATCCTCGAGGCTCAGGGGTCCATCGAAGTGAGGGCTTGAAGAACACGTATCAGAATCCTCGACAAATTCAGTACCTGACTTTCTCGGTCTGCGTTGAAACAGCAGGGGGGGGGGGTTTAAAAAAGAAAAAACACACACCAAAAGATAGTCAAAGAAAGACAGTCAAAAGATAGACAAAGATAGTCAAATGACGTCCTGGGAGGAGCCAGCATTCTTTGACTCGTCATGTTTGAGAATGGAATGTAAATATATGGAAATGTGCACAACCCCAATTTGAATATCTGACGAAGCTACGAGTGAAATGGTCGGTTCCAGCCTGCAGCCCTGTGATTAGCCTAGAAATCTGGGGTACAGCTTTATGTCCGCTGTCAATCACTGAAGAGGAGCACCATGTCCATTATGTTGTTGTTGTTCAGTCGCACAGTCGAGTCCGACTCTTTGCGACCCCATGGACAAAGTCACGCCAGGCCTTTCTGTCTTCCACCATCCTCTGAAGTCTGCTCAAATTCGTGTTTGTTACATCAGTAACACTGCCCGGCCATCTCATCTTTTGCCGTCCCCTTCTTCATTTGCCTTGTCTTTCCTAGCATCAGGATCTTCTCCAGTGAGTGCTCCCTTTTCATTTGGTGGCCAAAGCATTTGAGCTTCAGCTTCAGCATCTGACCTTCCAGGGAACAGTCCGGGTTGATTTCCCTTAGGACGGACTGATCTGATCTTCTTGCAGTCCAAGGGACTCTCAATAGTCTTCTCCAGCACCACAGCTCAAAAGCATCTATTCTTCTGTGCTCGGCCTTCCTTATGGTCCAGCTCTCACAGCCATACATTACTACTGAGAATACCATTGCTTTGACTATACGGACTTTTGTTGGCAGGGTGATGTCTCTACTTTTTATTATACTGCCCAGGTTCGCCATAGCTGTCCTCCCAAGGAGCAAACGTCTTTTAATTTCATGGATATAGTCACCATCTGCAGTGATCTCGGCTCCCGGAAATGTGAAGTCTGTCACTACTTCCATGTCTTCCCCTTCTATTTGCCAAGGTGTGATGGGGTCGGATGCCATGATCTTAATTTTTTTGATGTTGAGTTTCAAGCCTACTTTTGTGCTCTCCTCTTTCACCCAACAAGAGGTTTTTTAGGTCCTCCTCACTTTCTGCCATTAGAGTAGTGTCATCTGTATATCTGAGGTTGTTGATGTTTTTCCCGGCAATCTTAATTCCAGTTTGTGCTTCATCCAGGCCAGCATTCCGCATGATGTACTCTGCATATAAATTAAATAAGCAGGGTGACAATATACATCCTTGTCGAACTCCTTTTCCTATTCTAAACCAATCAGTTGTTCCATATCCCGTTCTGACAGTTGCTTCTTGACCCTTATACAGGTTTCTCAGGAGACATGTGAGGTGGTCTGGTACTCCCATCTCCTTAAGGACTTGCCACAGTTTGTTGTGATCCACACAATCAAAGGCTTTAGCATAGTCAATGAAGCAGAAATAGACGTTTTCCTGATACTCCCGTGCTTTCTCCATAATTCATCGAATGTTGGCACTTTGATCTCTAGTTCCTCTACCTCTCTGAAACCCAGCTTGAGCTTCTGGTAGTTCTACATACTGCTGAAGCCTAGCTTGTAGGATCTTTAACATGACCTTGTTGGCATATGAAATGAGTGCAATGGTGCGATAATTTGAACATTCCTTGGCATTACCCTTCTTTGGGATTGGAATATAAACCGATCTTTTCCAATCCTGTGGCCACTGTTGTGTTTTCCAAATTTGTTGACATAATGTGTGCATCACTTTAACAGCATCATCTTTTAGGACTTTGAATAGCTCAACTGGGATACCATCATCTCCGCTCGCTTTGTTGTTAGTAATGCTTTCTAAAGCCCATTTGACTTCACTCTCCAGGATGTCTGGCTCAAGGTCATCGATTTCACTGTCATGGTTGTCCGGGACATTGAGATCCTTCTTGTATAATTCTTCTGTGTATTCTTGCCACCTCTTCCTGATCTCTTCTGATTCTGTTAGGTCTCTACCATTTTTGTCCTTTATCATGGCCATCTTTGCATGAAACGTTCTCTTGATTTCTCCAATTTTCTTGAGTAGGTCTCTTGTCCTTCCTATTCTATTATTTTCCTCTATTGCTTTGCATTGTTCCTTCAGGAAGGCCTCCTTATCTCTCCTTGCTGTTCTCTGGAAATCTGTATTCTGTTGGGTGAATCTTTCTTTTCACCTTTGCCGTTCACTTTCCTACTTTCCTCAGCTATTTTCTAAAGCCTCATCAGACAACCACTTTGCTTTCTTGCATTTCTTTTTCTTTGGGAAAGTGCTGATTGCTGCCTTCTGTACAATGTCACGAACCTCCGTCCATAGTTCTTTCGGCACTTTGTCTATCAACTCTAGTTCCTTAAACCTATTCTTCACCTCCACTGTATATTCATAAAGGATGTGATCAAGGTCAAACCTGAATGGCCTAATGGCTTCCCCAGTTTTCTTCAGTTTAAGCCTGAATTTTGCAATGAGTAGCTCATGATCTGAGCCACAGTCAGCTCCAGGTCTTATTTTTGCTGACTGTAGGGAGCTTCTCCATCTTTGACTGCAGAGTATATAATCAGTCTGATTTCTGTGTTGCCCATCAGGTGATGTCCACGTGTAGCGTCGCCTTTTAGGTTGTTGGAAGAGGGTGTTTGCTATGACCAGCTTGTTGTCTTGACAAAACTCTATTAGACTTTGCCCGGCTTCATTTTGTTCTCCAAGGCCAAACTTGTCAGTTATTCTGGCCACCTTTTGACTTCCTACTTTGGCATTCCAGTCCCCTATGATGAGGAGGACATCTTTTTTTGGTGTTAATTCCAGAAGGTGTTGTATGTCTTCATAGAATTGGTCCACTTCCTCTTCTGCATCAGTGGTTGGGGCATAGACTTGGATTACTGTGATATTGAATGGTTTGCCTTGGATACGGACCGAGATCATTCTGTCATTTTTGAGATTGTATCCCATTACTGCCTTCCTCACTCTCTTGTTAACTATAAAGGCCACACCATTTCTTCTACAGGACTCTTGGTCACAATAATAGATGTAGTCATCCTCTGAGATAAATTCACCCATTCCTGTCCATTTTAGTTCACTGATTTCCAAGATGTCGATGTTCAGTCTTGCCATCTCTTGTTTGATCACATCTAGCTTACCTTGATTCATAGATCTTACATTCCACATTCCAATGCAGTATTGTTCTTTGCAGTAGCGGACTGTTCTTTCACCAACAGACACATCCACAGCTGAGCGTCCTTTCGGCTTTGGCCCAGCCACTTCACTTGTTCTGTGATTACTTGAACGCTCTTCCCCAGTAGCATATTGGGCACCTTCTGACCTGAGGGGCTCATCTTCCAGCGCCATATCTTTTAGCCTTTTGTTTCTGTTCATGGGGTTTTCTTGGCAAGGATACTGGAGTGCTTTGCCATTTCCTTCTCTAGTGGATCACATTTAGTCTGGGTTCTCAGCTGTGGCTTGTCCATCTTGGGTGGCCCTGCATGGCATAGCCCACAGCCTCACTGAACCGCACAAGCCCTCTCATCACGGCAAGGCAGCAATCCATTATAGAAATCACTAAAATGATTGCAGTGGAGTTCAGTTAAGTTTGAACTGCTGGTCTGTCGGTTCCCAGGTTAGCGGGATTTCTCGAGTCATATAAAAGAGAGAAGAACATGTATTAAGTTGTTATGGTTATTGATTTTTATGTTTGCTCACACACGTGACATTGTTATTGATTCACAAAATATATAGAATATATTTTTGTATAATTAGTGTTTAATTGCCAATAATCCAAGTGGCACCTGGAGATCTCCCGCTTTTACAAATTATCTTCAGCTACCCAGACTGTTCCCTGGAAGGTCAGATGCTGAAGCTGAAGCTCAAATACTTTGGCCACCGAATGAGAAGGGAGCACTCACTGGAGACGACCCTGATGCTGGGAAAGACAGAAGGCAAAAGAAGAAGGGGACGGCACAAGATGAGACGGCTGGACAGCGTTACTGATGTAACAAACACGAATTTGAGCAAACTTCGTAGGATGGTGGAAGACAGGAGGGCCTGGCGTGACTTTGTCCATGGGGTCGCAAAGAGTCGGACTCGACTGTGTGACTGAACAACAAATAAAAAGCAGAGAACAGCACCCCTGGGGAAAATGGCTGCTTTGGAGGGTGGACTCTTCGGCATTGTACCCTGCTGAGGTGAAAACCCTCCCCTCCTCAAACCCCGCCCTCTCCTGGCTCCACCCCCAAAGTGTCCAGACTGCAACTGAATCCTAACTGCAACCTGCATGTGAACTGGATCTACTCGAACAAACCTAAGTTTACCTTTTTTGCAATATACTTCTTGGGAGATTTATTTGTTGCACTCAGTATCGCAATTGCATGACAGGGCAAACTCTGCTATATTAACCAAATATCCCAATAATGTCAGGTAAGTCTTGATGGCATTTTCCACCATTGCCTCTGTATTCTTATATATAGGGCCCACCTGGCAGGCCTACGCGCCCATTGTGAGCATGATCACTACCATCTGTCTTTCTTCATACTCACTTCAGTCCGATGGCGTCTTCGCCCACCGGTTCTCTCCGGCACCGCCGTTTCTTGCCCTGCCGCGGAGCAAATCCAGGTGGGAACCAGAGCAAGCCCTGTTCCTGCCGTTGGGGCCGGCGGATCCTCCACACCCCCAAAAAGATGCCCAGCACAACCGCCACAACTCCGGCCACCACGCAGTAAACAAGAGGCCCAGGAAAATGGGAAGCTAAGGCCAGAGGATCTGAAGGCAGGAAGAACGGAGTGTGAAACTCTTGTCCTTGTCCATTACTTCACTGACTGCTAACATAAATCACAGAAGCCTACATGTCCCAGGGTTCTTTGAGGCATTATACCCTGCTGAGGTCCTTCCCCTTCTCAAATCATGCCTTTCCCAGGCTTCACCTCCCAACCCAGTCCTGGGCAACTCTCTGTCTATAAGTTTGGATGGTTTTCTTTCATTGTATCTGAATAAGTGTGTGTGCACATGAAAGCTCATGACTTGAATAAAACTGTGTTGGTCTTAAAGGTGCCACTGGACTCCAACCGTATTCTATAGCTTCAGACCAACCCCGCTACCCACCTGGATCATACATACACCTGTACACAGGCGGTGGTAATGATAGGCCTTAAAAGAAGCCATTCCTGTGTGTGTACTAGTTGATAGCCCTGCAATTTCCATCTGAGGTAGGGTTGCCAGCCTCCAAGTGGGGCCTGGAGATCTCTTGTTTTCACAGCTGATCTCTAGCTGGCAGAGACCAGCTCTCCTGGAGAAAATGGCTTTTTGGAAGGGTGGATTCTGACACTGCACCATGTTGAGGCCTCTCCCCTCCCCAAACCCTGCCCTGCCTTTGTCTCCAGGTATTTCCCAACACAGACTTGGCAACCCTAATCTGAGGCCCTAAAACCAAGTCCCCAGAACCTGACCCTTGGACTCCCAGCCCCACAGTCTTGATTTTCTCTCGGACCGCGCTGAAGTTCCAAGTCCCACATACCGATTTTTGCAGACTCAATCCAGGCAGCTACCACTGTGTATGGCACGAGGGATTCGAGGGTCCCTTTGGCTGCTAAGGCCCCCAGGAAATTCAGAGCAGATCTGGGGGATGTGGGGCACAGCCCTGAGCACCGCTTCTCATCCATGGCCAGGAAAATAGTATACCTGTGATGAAAAAGACAAAGAAGGGAGAGTGACATCAGAGAAAGAATAGCTAGAAAGGTGGGTCAGGCAAAAGGCTCTAGAGCAGGGGTGGCCAAACTGCGGCTTGGGAGCCACATGTGGCTCTTCCACACATGTTGTGTGGCTCTCAAGGCCCCCACTGCCCCATTGGCCAGCTTGGGAGATGGCATTTGTCTCTTTAAATCACTTCTCCAAGCCAAGCCAGCAAGTGGCTTGGAGAATGCATTTGAAGTTAAAGTTGGTTTCTTTCCACCTCTCTCTCCCCATCTATTTCCCTCCCTCCCTCATGTCTTGCAGCTCTCAGACAACTGATGTTTGTTCTTTGTGTGGCTCTTACATTAAGTGCGTTTGGCCACCCCTGCCCTAGAATATTATGCTTGCCACTTTTATTTGTTGGTTTGTGTTTCTGTGATTCTTGTAGCTGTATGACAGTTTCCTAACAAGGAGAATCTAGGGGGAGTTTTATTAGTTGCCTGCCTCTCACCCTGAGTTAGGGTTGCCAGCTCTGGGTTGGGAAATACCTGAAGTTTTTTGGGGGGTGGGTGGGGAATGGAGCCTGGGGAGGGGGGTTTGAGGAGGGGAGGGACCTCAGCAGGATAGAATGCCATATAGAAGCCACCCTTCAAAGCAGCCATTTTCTTCAGCAGAACTGATTTTGGTCATCTGGAGACCAGTTGTACTAGCGGGAGCTCTCCAGATGCTGCCTGGAAAGTGGCAACCTGACTGACAGGTGTGAAAGGCACACAGGACACAGCAGGAACCAGACCACCCTAATCTCAATACTAAATAAACTTTGCAACTTGGAGGAAACGTGGCAATTGCCCCTCTATATCTAAAACTTTGAGGAAGGATCAGACATATGCTCATAGTAGGGCTGCTAAGAAGCCCAGAGAAAAATGTCCTGTATAGAAATGGACAGGTTGTGGCTTCACATTTGATAGAGTGCAAGGAGGATGGAGGAGGATATTATATTTAGACCCTGCCCTTTACTATCTGAAGGATTAGATTTATACCCCACCCTTTTATTATCTGAAAGAGTCTCAGAGGGGTTTATAATCTCCTTCCCTTCCCCTCCTCGCAGCAGACACTCTGTGGGGTAGGTGGAGCTGAGAGAGATCTAACAAAAACCGCTCTTGAGCAGAACAGCTTTGTGAGAACTTGTGACTGACCCAAGGTCACATCAGCAGGGGCATGTGGAGGAGTGGGGAATCAAACCTGGTTCACCCAGGTAAGAGTCTACACACTTAACCACTACGCCAAACTGGCTCTCCAGTGGGTAAGTGAAGAATTTCTGAATGCTTGTGCTGAAGTGTGTCAGGACAATTTATTTATGACAGTTGAATGCCACCTTTCTCCTCACAGAGACCCAGAGTGGCTCACAATAAGACACCCGGCAAAACCAACCAGGTTTCCACATATACAATAAAGGACCACAGACACCAACAAAATAAAGATACCCTGGGCTGTTCCTGGTTGGTGATGTTTGCTGTCATACAAGGCTGTGAGCTCTAGGCTATGAGCCAAGAGCCCAAGGGTATGTGCCTCAGGCAGTGATTATGTGGAACAGACAAACTGAGTTGTCCATACAGAGCGAGGGTCTCTCTTACCCAATGCTCTCGACAGTGGCTTTCTCCTCAGGCCCTGTCCAATTGCTCCTGCTTCCAAGCTCTTCTTTTCCCGTGTAGGGGTAAACTCTCTCTCTGCCCTGAAGATCCCGTTGAAGCCGTAGTGCCCCACGCAGGGCAACAGCCAGGGAATGCAGGAACTGGCGCAGTGCTTCTTGGGGTAGCAGGATAACCAGGCCCAATGCTTGACCCTCCGTGGAGGCGGACCAGCAGTCTCCCCCATCCCAGCCGCAGAAGGCCGTGTCGCAGCCTCCATCACAATATCCATCAGAGAAGTGGTCCCGGCAATATCGCTCATATAGGGGGCTGAGGGGAAGAAAAGGGACAAAGGTGGCTGAATGGCATGCTCCAGAAAGGGAACCTCAAACCCTGAAGCATGCCATGAGGTAATGTATAAATGATGTGTATGTGAACGGAGAGTAATATACTCAAAGCCCACTGAACTGCCTAGGGGTCTCCAGTGTGCTTATCGGGGCTTTTTTTTGTAGCAGGAACTCCTTTGCATATTAGGCCACACCCCTTGATGTAGCCATTCCTCCAAGAGCTTACAGAGCACTTAGTACAGGGCCTACTGTAAGCTCCAGGCCTGGCTACATCAGGGAGGTGTGACCTAATATGCAAAGAAGATATTTGATTTATATCCTGCCCTATACTCTGAATCTCAGAGTCTCAGAGCGGTCACAGTCTTCTTTACCTTCCCCCCCCGCCTGCCCCCACAATAGACACCCCGTGAGGTAGGTGGGGCTAAGAGAGCTTTCACAGCAGCTCCCCTTTCAAGGACAACTTCTGTGAAAGCTATGGCTGACCCAAGGCCATTCCAGCAGGTGCAAGTGGAGGAGTGGGGAATCAAACCCAGTTCTCCCAGATAAGAGCCTGTGCACTTAACCACTGCACCAAACTGGCTCTCCTGCAACAAAAAAAGCCCTGGTACCTACCCCCATGATGCCTATGAACACCTAACCTGAAGGAGGTTTTTTTATACCTCCCTTTTCTCTATCTTAAGGAATCTCAGAGCAGCTTACAATTGCCTTCCCTTCCTCTCCCCGCAACAGGCACCTTGTAAGGTAGGTGAGGCTGAGTTAAGAACATATGAGAAGCCATGTCAAATCAGGCTAATGGCCCCTCCAGTCCAACACTCTGTGTTGCACAGTGGCCCAAACTCAGGTGCCATCAGGTGGTCCACCAGTGGGGGCAGAACTCCAGAAGCCCTCCCACTGTTGCCCCCCCCCAAACACCTGGAATACAGAGCATCACTGTCTCACACAGAGTGTTCCCTTTAGGTTGCCAATCCCCAGGTGGGGTAGGGGATCCCTCAGTCTGGAGGCCCTTCCCTGCTTCAGGGTCATCAGAAAACTGGAGGGGGAGGGAAATGTCTGCTGGGCACTCCATTATTCCCTATGGAGACCAATTCCCATAGGGTATAATAGAGAATTGATCTACGGTTATCTGGGAGGGCTGTTTTTTGAGGTAGAAGCACCAAATTTGCAGCATAGCATCCAATACCTCTCCTCAAAACATCCTTCAGGTTTCAAAAGGATTTGACCAGGGGGTCCAATTCTATGAGCCCTCAAAGAAGGTGCCCCTATCCTTAATTAGTTCCAATGGAGGGAAGGCATTTAAAAGGTGTGTGGTCCCTTTAAATGTGATGGCCAGAACTCCCTTTGGATTTCAGTTATGCTTGTCGCAGCCTGGTTCCTGGCTCCACCCCCAAAATCCCCAGATATTTCTTGAATTGGACTTGGCAACCCTGCCTGCTCTAGACCTTGTGGCGAATAGCCACTCATAGACCGCTGCTCTATATGTTCTTTCACCGGAGTGGAGCCCATCAGGGAACATTATGTCTGGGGCAATGAAGTTCTGTCTTCTTGGTGCTCGGGGGGTAACAATGGGAGGGCTTCTGACGTTCTGGCCCCGCTGGTGGACCTCCTGATGGCATCTGGGTTTTGGTTACTGTGTGACACAGTGTGCTGGACTGGGTGGGCCATTGGCCAGATCCAACATGGCTTCTCTTATGTGACACAGAGTGTTGGACTGGATGGGCCATTGGCCTGATCCAACATGGCTTCTCTTATGTGACACAGTGTGCTGGACTGGGTGGGCCGTTGGCCTGATCCAACATGGCTTCTCTTATGTGACACAGTGTGCTGGACTGGGTGGGCCGTTGGCCTGATCCAACATGGCTTCTCTTATGTGACACAGTGTGCTGGACTGGGTGGGCCGTTGGCCAGATCCAACATGGCTTCTCTTATGTGACACAGTGTGCTGGACTGGGTGGGCCGTTGGCCAGATCCAACATGGCTTCTCTTATGTGACACAGTGTGCTGGACTGGGTGGGCCATTGGCCTGATCCAACATGGCTTCTCTTATGTGACACAGTGTGCTGGACTGGGTGGGCCGTTGGCCAGATCCAACATGGCTTCTCTTATGTTCTTATGTGACACAGTGTGCTGGACTGGGTGGGCCATTGGCCAGATCCAACATGGCTTCTCTTATGTTCTTATGTGACACAGTGTGCTGGACTGGGTGGGCCATTGGCCTGATCCAACATGGCTTCTCTTATGTGACACAGTGTGCTGGACTGGGTGGGCCATTGGCCAGATCCAACATGGCTTCTCTTATGTTCTTATGTGACACAGTGTGCTGGACTGGGTGGGCCATTGGCCAGATCCAACATGGCTTCTCTTATGTGACACAGAGTGTTGGACTGGATGGGCCATTGGCCTGATCCAACATGGCTTCTCTTATGTGACACAGTGTGCTGGACTGGGTGGGCCGTTGGCCAGATCCAACATGGCTTCTCTTATGTTCTCTTACGTTCTTATCTCTATGAAAAGCTTCAACTGACCATTTCTACATATTAACCCCCTATTAAAGAGCCAGGGCATTTCTCTCCACCACTGTGAGCAACTCTCTTGGGAATATCCCTGGGTGGAAACTCACTTGCACCGCATCTGCTGTGTGCAGTCATAACCATCAAACAGGCAACCCTCATTATCGCAATGATGGTGGCATTGTCCATCCCGGAAAGACGTCCAGCACAGATCCCGCCGGGGGCAGCTCTCCCAGGGGTCCAGCACCCCCAGGGAACAGTCCCCTCCATCCCAGCGGGTCTCCGGGGAGCTGCAGGCTCGGTCGCAACGTCCGTCTCCTGCCACCTGCTGGCAATCGACGGTAGTGTTGAGAGCAGGGCAGGATCCGGAAGAGCATCGCGGCAGGCGGCAGTCTGGTCCGGAGAATCCTTCGAAGCACAGGCATTGGGGTCCAGATGGGTGGGAAATGCAGACGCCTCCATTATGGCAATAGAGGACCCCACACAGAGGAGCATGCTGGTCACAGGTGGCTCCGTCATAGCCCTAAGTAGGGAAAGAAGATGGTGGGGTTTTTTGGCCTCAACACAGGCTACTTTTGGTTGAGTGACAGCACAATCAAAAGCCACACCTAGCTTTTATCTGGTTTAAAAACAAAAACAGAACCCTGTCTTATACCAGCCCTAAAACCACAGCGTTGTCCCCAGGGCTTTTTTTGAGCAGGAACACACAGGAATGCAGCAGTTCTGGCTGGCATGGTGTCAGGGGGTGTGGCCTAATATGCAAATGAGTCCCTGCTGGGCTTTTTCTACAAAATGCCCGGTGTGAAACATTGGCAACATCAGGGGGGTGATATGAAAATGAGTTCCTGTTGGACTTTTCCCACAAAAAGCCCTGTGTGAAACAATGGTGATGTCAGGGAATGTGGCCTAATATGCAAATGAGTTCCTGCTGGGCTTTTTCTCCAAAAAAGCGCACTGGTCACCCCAATGTCCCTGATGTGCCTATGTCACTTCTGGGTCACACTGGAAGTCATGTGGGCGCTTTGCTGAAATGTGCAATGAAACTCCCTGCTATGGATTCTAATCTTGCCCTTCTCCTGCAGAACAACATGGCTGCCCTCTAAAACTCTCCCACCCCGTAACAGCAGCTGCCATTATCTGAGATAACAGCTCAGAGACTCTGATCAGCCCTTTGGATGGTCTGAGATTCAGTGGCAGAACATCTGTTTTGCCCTCAGAAGGTCCTTGATTCAGTCCTCGGCATCTTCAGATAGAGGTATCAAGTGCTGGGAAAGATCTTCCCTGCTGGAGACGCCAGAGAGCCACTGATAGTCAGAGGAGACAAGACTGAGATCAATTTCTTACCCACCCTACGCCGCTCTGATGTTCCTCTTTCCAGCGTGGCATCCTTCCGATTTCCCACTATCTGCCCTGGGGCTTCAGCTTGTGTCGCCGTTTTTGTGCGGCAAAGAGAAACTGCTAAAAGCCAGTTTCTCTTTGCCGCGCAAAAATGGCAACGGAAGTTGAAGCCCCGGGGCAGATAGTAGGAAATCAGAAGGACGCCGCGCTGAAAAGAGGAACGTCAGAGCGGCGTAGGGTGGGTAAGAAATCGGTCTGAGCTAAGAAAACTGAAACTCTGCTACCAATCAGTACAAGTGCAGCTCCCCAGTTGGGCAAATAATACTTCCTGGTGTGTTTCAGGTTGGGGAAAGTGTGTTTGTGGGGGGAGGCTAAAGCCCCTTCTTGTTTTTCCATGCCACAGTCTGCAAGTTTGGGGAATGAGTTCCCTCGCATCTGGTTTCTGACCTCAGTCAAATCAAGACATGATCACCCAGATGGATTTCAACAGTTCAGCTCCTGTTCTCACTCCCATCTTTGCAACCCAGGTGTATTTGGCCAGCTCCATTCTTACCTGGGGGCAGTGGCAGATGAATTCCAGAGGACCGTCGGGCACTGCATGGCAGCTTCCACCATTGAGGCATGGGTTGGGCTGACACCTGTCCATCACAGACTCACACAGAATCCCTGGGGGAGAGGAAGGGAAACAAAATAAGAGGAATTGTCACTTTTCCCTAGGTGCTATTCATGTTGGCCTGAAACAGCAGAACAAAGATTGAGTCCAGTGGCACTTTAGAATCAGAGTTAAAAGGGATCTCCAGGGTCCTCTAGGCTAACTCCCTGCACAATACAGGAAAATCACAAATACCTCCCCCGACAAACCCCCAGTAACCCCTGCTTCATACCCAGGAGATGGGGGGGGGGGGGAACCTCCAGGATCCCTGACCAAATTGGGTGGGAGAAAAATTGCTTCCTGACCCCAAAGTGGTGATCAGCATTTTCCTGGGCATGTAAGAAAGGCCCATGAGAACCAAGCACTGATGCAACCCTTCCTCCCCTCCCCCACTCATGAACTGTCTAACCACACCATCACCTGCAAATAACACACGCACTGTATACAACCAGAATATATAACCAGAATTTCCAGTTGTATACGTGCCTGGACCCTTTTTAGTTGGGGATGCTGGGGATTGAACCTGGGACCTTCTGTTTACCAAGCAGATGCTCTACCACTGAGCCACCGTCCCTCCCCTACACATTGCACACATTGGACTCAGACTCACGTCCCTCCCCTACACATTGGACTCAGATTTTGTTCAGTTTCTTTCACGAGTCATTCTTATGATGTAGCACACATCCTATCTCCCCCACCCCTGTGTCTTACCTGTATACCCTGGCAGGCATAAACACTGGAAGCCGTGAGCATGGGATTGGCAACTGTGGGCCCCGGATGGGTTGCAAGGCTGAGAGAAGCAAGGGTCCACCACCCCCTGGCACTGGTCACCAACATACCCAGGAGGGCAGAGGCAAGAAACGCCTTCAGGCCGAGCCAAGCAGGTCCCCCCATGATAGCAGTGGGCAGCAGGAAGGGAACAGGGATCCAAACTGCAGTTGGGACCTGGAAGAAGGATGGGAGGGCGGCTCATTTTATGGCAAGCAAGAATTCAACATTCGATTATCATGAGCATAAGAAGAGCCCTGCTAGATCAGACCAGCAGTCCATCTAGTCCAGCATCCTGTTTTACACAGTGAGACCAACCAGCTCCTCTGCAGGGCCAACGACGGGGTATGGAGGCCAAGGCCTTCCCCTGATGTTGCCTCCTCCTGGCTCTGGGATTCAGAGGGTTAGTGTCTCTGAAGGTGAAGATTCCCCTCTGTCACCATAGCTGGGAGCCATTGATAGGCATATCCTCCATGAATTCACCTAATCCCCTTTCATAAGAACATAAGAAGAGCCCTGCTGAATCAGACCAATAGTCCATCTAGTCCAGCATCCTGTCTCACACAGTGGCCAACCAGTTCCTCTGAACAGGGCAATAAAGACCAAGGCCTTCTTCTGATTTTGCTTCCTGGCTCTGGGATTCAGAGGCTTAGTGCCTCTGAACATGCGTGTTCCCCCTAAATCAGCATGAATCTATATAGTCCCCTTTTAAAGCTGTTTATTCGTGTGGCCATCACTACACCCTCTGGCAGGGAATCCCATTTTCTAACCACTCTCTGTGTAGAGCAGGATTTCCTTTTGTCTGCCTTGAATCTACTGCTCATCAGCCCCACTGGATGCCCTTGAGTTCCGGAATTTTGGGAGAGGGAGAAAAATGTCTCTTCGTCAACTCTTCCCACCCCTTCCATAGGTTTATAACCCTCTATCACAAGGATGTCAAACTCATTTGTTATGAGGGCCGAATCTGACATAAATGAAACCTTGTCAGGCCAGGCCATGTGTGCACCTATTTAAGATTAGGCAGCAGAGATATAAACTATAAAGAACACAGACAAACACAATTACAGATTTTAAAAAAACTTAAAATATGCTTAAAACATTAGCACTTTTTGGTCTTAAAGGTGCTTTCTTTGTATTTCTCCCATGGGATCCAGGGAACTGGGCAAAAGAGGCTCTGACTCTTTCCTTCCTTCCCTAGGGGACTAAGAGGGGGAGGAGCCTCAGTCAATAGAAGGAAGAGAGGCTTGGCTCAGTAGCTCTGCTGTGCAATTGAGAGAGCCCGGCAAAGCAAGCTCTCCCTCCCCCCTTCCTCCCCCAAGGAGGAGCCTCAGCCAATGGAGAAAATAGAGACTTTGCTCTGTAGCTCCTGTGTGACTGAGCAAGCCTGGCAAAGCAAGCTGTTATGCAGAAGGAAGCAAGAGAGAGGGAGAAGGAAGCAGATGACAGCCAGTTGCTTGAGGGCCTGATAGGAGCCCTCTGGGGGCCTGATTCGGCCCCCAGGCAGCATGTTTGACACTCCTGCTCTATCATGTCCCTTCTTTTCCCTACATACCTTTGGTTCCCAGTGGGCACAGGCAGAAATATCCATTGGGTGTCTCAGTACAGACTCCTCCGTCAGGGCACTTCTTCCCAGGCAGGCACTGAAAGTGAGAAAAAAAATGGGTTATCTGGCCTGGATCTACTTCTGGAGAGCCAGTTTGGTGTAGTGGTTAAGAGCGGCGGACTCTAATCTGGGAGAACTTGGTTTGGTTCTCCACATCTCCACATGCAGCTGCTGGGTGACCCTGGGCCAGTTACAGTTCTTTCAGAGCTGTTCTCTCAAGTGCAGTTCTGCCAGAGCTCTCTCAGCCAAACAATATGACTGGCTGGTGTGGCTATGCCTTTTAGCAGCCGTTTCTTGGGTAGATGCTTAACTAGGTGATGTTTCTGTCATGTTGTAAAGTGTCACCGGGTGATACTTCTACTAAATTGAGCCATTGTTCTGTTGGAACTGGAGGACCTGGCATTGTCTCTTAGCCTCAACCTTCAGAAGGGGCTGCCAAAGAGTTAGAGAGAGAGAAGATGACAACGACTGCAGATGAAGAAGAAGACTGCAGATCTATACCCCACCCTTCTCTCTGAATTAGAGACTCAGAGGGACTTACAATCGCCTATATCTTCTCGCCCCACAACAGACACCCTGTGAGGTGGGTGGGGCTGAGAGGGCTGTCACAAGCAGCTGCCCTCCCAAGGACAACTCCTGAGAGAGAGGGGGGGGCATCCTTCCTTTCTTCCCTACTGCTCTCCCTTCGAAGTATAGACTGCTACTCTAAGGGAAGTTCCTTCCCCCTGGCTTGACACCTCTCTCTTTCTCCCCACCCCCAGCCCTTTCTCTCTCACTCACTTTGCCAGACTCTCCATCTTGGCACCATCTTGGCAGGACACACATTTTGCATCTCTGGACATCCAGATAGATTACATAAGATATGCTGATTCTAATATTTCCTAACTAGAGAACGGAGTTCATATTATAAACTCTTTATTAGCTGGAAATCTGAAGAAGTCTCCACGTATCTTTTGTTTTCACACTTGCACACTCATGCAGCCTCAGCTGACCACGTGGCATGCGCTGTGCTCACAGCCTGATGTAGTCTGCTAGGTTACATGAATATGTTGGAGGAGATTTCTCAACAGGTTCCAGGTACAGGAACAAACCTGACTAGTTGTTATTGTTGTTGGCAGGGCTTTTTTTTAGAACAGGAACTCCTTTGCTTATTAGCCCCCACACCCCTGATGTAGCCAGTCCTCCTGGAGCTTACAGTAGGCACTGTACTAACAGCCCTGTAAGTTCCTGGAGGATTGGTTACATCAGGGGGTGTGGCCTAATATGCAAAGGAGCTCCTGCTATAAAAAAGCCCTGGTAGCTGGCCAACTGGAAACCCTAGCCAGGAGCTAACTGGAACAAGGCAGTCAACTAAGACAGCTGCACTTCCCAAAAGCACCTGACAGTCATCCCCTCCGGAGGGATCTGGGCAATGCTCTCCCTTCTGGGTTGTCTTCTGCTGGCAAAGAGAGCCTCCCCAACCAAGAGGGCAGAGGCAAACGGGGGCAAAAGCCTTCATGACGCACCGGCCTCCATTTTGACAGGGATCTGTAGCAACGGATGGGAAGAAACGGGAAGTGAGAACTAAATGAAGAGTTCTGAGCAACTTTATTTTTCATTTGACAACTTTCCTCTACTTTGAATCATGGCCCGGTGACAATGATTTCCATTTCAGAGCCTTTTCCCTGATCTGGAACTAACTTTGCTCGTTAAAATTTCAGACTGCCATGAAGGGATAAAAGACTCAGAAGCCATGCTGCCATAAAACTGCCTGCCTGTCCCAGCTGACCCTATACATGTTGGAATAAGGATTCAGGTGGGGAGCAGTGTCCCCTCTAAACTGACTTAGTGTGAGCGAGCTCACAGATTTTTAGCCTCCAGCTCACACATTTTTGTCTCAGCTCAGGAAAAATGGTCCCAGAGCAAACCAATTTCTGCAGTAGCTCACAACTTTAATGCCAGTAGCTCAGAAAGTAGAATTTTTCCTCACAAGACTCTGCAGCTTAGAGGGAACATTGGTGGGCAGCCTTATATGTCTGAAGCAGGGATGGCCAAACTGTGGCTCAGGAGCCACATGTGGCTCTTTCACACATTTTATGTGGCTCTCAAAGCCCCCACTGCTCTGTCAGCCAGCTTGGAGAAGGCATTTGTCTCTTTAAATCACTTCTCCAGGCCAAGCTGGTCAGTGGCTTGGAGAATGCATTTAAAGTTAAAGTTGTTTTCTTTACACCTCCCCCTCTCTCATTCCTCCCTCCCTCGTGGCTCTCAAACATCTGAAATTCATGTCTTGTGGCTCTCAAAACATTTGACATTTATTCTATATGGCTCTTATGTTAAGCAAGTTTGGTCATCCCTGGTCTGAAGCAATATAACAAAGTTTGAGTCCAGTGGCATGCACTCGAAAGCTTATACCCATAATTAAACTTTGTTGGTCTTAAAGGTGCCTCTGGACTCCGTTAAGTTGTAATAAAGCCTGCTTGATCTGGGTGGCCAAGCATAGTTAGAGCTCCTCAGATCTTGGAAGCTAAAAGGTCCTGGTTATTTACTTGGATTGGAAACCACCAGAGAATTTGAGAGTCCTTATGCAGAGGCAGGCAATGGCAAACTGCCTCTGTTTGTCTTTTGCCTTGAAAACCCTACGGTTGGGATCCCCAACTTTTTTGAACCCATGGGCACCGTCAGACTCTTGAGATAGTGTGAAGGGCACAACAATATGGCTGCTATGGGAGGCGGAGCCATCCATACACAATGCCTCTTCTTTTGGGGCTCATAAAATTGGGCCCCTTGGTCCAATCTTTTTGAAACTTGGAGGTGGTGGATTTGAGAAGCACTGAATGCTACGCTGAAAATGTGGTGCCTCTGTTTAAAAAAAAAAACAAAAAAACCCCCAGCCCCCTAGAGCCCCAGGGGTCAATTTTCCATTATACCCTATGGGAATCGATATTGTGTAGTATGTTTTTCTCCTGTCTGTGATTCTCCTGTATTGCTTAGCCTACCTGGGGATTGTCAACCCTATACTTGGTGGGTGCCAGGAAAGGGGTTGATAGGCACATGGTGCCCGTGAGCACCATCTGGGTACCCCTGCCCTACAGGGTTACCATAAGTCATCTGTGACATGACACTTTCCACCAGCACCATGTTTAATGTGGCTTACCCCCCAAAAGCAGGTATAGGATTGCAGTCTTAACTCCTGATATTACTTAAGATGCATTTTTTAAGCCATGGGATGCTATTCAACTGGGACTTAATTGGGATAGTGGTTTTCTTTCCCACCACTATTACAGTAACATAGAAAGAGGGCCAAACTGCACATGGCATGGGATATCTGTGAATAGTTTCTTATAAATTCCAATTCAACCACAGCTTCAGGAGGGCAAGAAATGAGATCTCAGCAAATGCACAGTAAGAGGAGTTGCAATTTCACCTCATCCTTGATTTCATATTTTTTTAAAGTTTAATCTCATATATTTTTAGCAAATTTCCAAAATACCTATGGAATGCTAGTGAGTTTGCACAGCCTGCTCCTACATACTCACTAGGAGAACAAAGGTCAAGGGTTAGCTGGCATTTCAGTCCTGTGTATCCTTCAGAGCAGACACAGTGGAAACTTCCTGGGCTATTGAGGCATGATCCAGAATTGAGGCAGGGGCTCAAACCACATTCATCCACGTCTTCTTCACATGTGGCACCTGAAGGGTGGGGAAGGGAATTGCGCATGAGGGCAGGAGTCGGGGCACAACAGGAGTTGCCCCAGGGTTACAGCGTATTGACAAAACATGGCAGAACAAAAAAGCAGGGAAGCCCAGGAAAGGGCTGCCATTTTGGATTCAGGGGCATGTTACCTACGTAGCCGCTGGGGCAGATGCAGTGGAAGGCACCTCGATGGCTCTGGCACGTGGCCCCCTGGTGGCAGGGGCTGGGATCACAGGGATCTACCTCCACGCCACAGTCTTGGCCAGTCCAACCCACCAGACAAGTACAGTGCGGCCTGTAAAGGAATAGGAATAGAGTTGCCATCTGTTTCTCCCCCGGCTGATTCTGTCCTCTAACAGCAGCACCACACATAGAAACTGAGCAAGGAAAGTTTTTACCAGGCCTTTTTTGGTAGAAAAGGCCCAGCAGGAACTCATTTGCATATTAGACCACACCCCCCGATGACACCATTTTTCACAAAAGGGGGTTTTGTCGGAAAAGCCCAGCAGGAACTCATTTGCATATCAGGCCACACCTCCTGGCAGCACCATTTTTAACACAGAGCTTTTTTTGTAGGAAAAGCCCAGCAGGATCTCATTTGCATATCAGGCCACACCCCCTGATGCCAAGCCAGCTGGAACTGCATTCCTGTGCATTCTTGCTAAAAAAAAAGCCCTGTCTTTTACTGACTGGGAGAGAAGGGGTGGGGAAAACCTCACCTGCTCGATTTCTCTATGCCAGACAGATGATAATGGCACAGATGCAAGGTCAGGTATTTTTAAAGTGGCAACGCATGGATTAATAAATACAAAACTTGTGTTCATTTTTATTTTGTTTAATATACTTCTCTGCTCGCCTTTCTCCTGAGTATTTCCGGACCCAAGGTCAAGCTCTCTCAGGTAAAGAAATAAAGCGATAAAAAATATTTACTTGACAAATTGGTATTAAAAAGGTGCAGAGCTAGTTTTAAAAGGTGATCACCCCAGACAGAATTGAATCTTAAGAAATTATTGTCTATATGCAGACTTTCCATCTGCATATAGACAATAATTTCTTAAGATCCAATTCCCCTTTAAGGCTACCCTGGCACTAGGATTGCCAGGTCTGTGTTGGAAAATACCTGGAGACTTTGGGAGTGGATCCGGGAGAGGGTGAGGTCTGGGGAGGGGAGGGGAGGGGAGGGGAGGGGAGGGGCCTCAGCATGGTCCAATGCCATGGAGTCCACTCTTCAAAGCAGCCGTTTTCTCCGGGGGAGCTGATCTCTGCTAGCTGGAGATCAGTTGTAAAAGCAGGAGATCTCCAGGCCCCGCATGGAGGCTGGCAACCCTACCTGGCATGAACCCATGTAGATGTGGGAATCGGGTAAGGGGGAAGCCGAGAAGAGCCTCAGTGCAGTAGAGAAAGTCTACTAATTCCTATAATTGTGTCTCCATGCCTGGAATAGAAATGGTAATTACTAAGCTAGTTTCACGTAATTCAATGGAGTAGTGAAACTGACTTGGTCAGCCTCTTCTGGTCTAGTTTCTAGTCAATTTCACTCCAAACAAAGAAGGGTTTTTAAAGGAGAACATGAGCGTTTTTGCAGAAATACGAATGTATGTATGAAAGCTAATCCTTCTGAGATCTGGTTCAAACCAAGTCCTCAGGCTAAGGAAATCATCCCTTCCACCCCTGCCCCTCGCATACCCAGATTCGGTCCCTTGGCAACTGCCCCCGTTGAGACACTGCCAATGGCGGCAGGGGTCGTCCGTCTCTGTGCAGTGGGGTCCTGTGTAGCCAGGGGAGCAAGTGCATGTAAAGGAGCCTGGCATGTTTATGCAGCTTCCATACCCACAGGGGGCACTGTGGCATCGGTCTGTGTCTCTTTCACACTGGTGTCCCTCGAAACCTGTGGAAGGGGAAACCTTGACACCGTCATTAGCTTCCACAGGCACATCCATTCTTGTCCTGCGGCTATTTCTGCTGCCCTTCCCACAATTCCATTCTCTCTTAGAACCTTAGAAATCCGACTGGCAGGAAATAGGATGCCCAGTCCCTGCCCCAAGATGGAATCCTCCATGCACAAATAAACATTCAGCATTAATGGAAGAAGTGAGGGGAAAGTGGGATGAATTCAGGGGTGCTTCTAAAGCACTCTGATTGGTTTATGTTGCCCCCCCCAGAAGCCTATTGAGGGGTCTTGCCTCCCCCCACAAATCCTGGATTTGCCCTGATCCCTTCTACAGAGAGGCACCCCCGACTGCTCACCTTGGGGGCAGATGCAGTGGAAGAGCCCAGCAGAATTCTGACACTGGCCTCCGTTCCTGCAGGGGGAGCTCACACAGCCGTCTACCTCCAGCTGGCACTGGGGTCCCTCAAAACCTATTGAAGGAAGGCAAAATTGCAAAGGTCAGCACGCCCTGAGAGCCACTTTGGTTTAGTGGTTAAGTGCACAGACTCTAATCTGGGAGAACCGGGTTTGATTCCCCACTCCTCCACTTGCACCTGCTGGAATGGCCTTGGGTCAGCCATAGCTCCGGCAGAGGTTGTCCGTTAAAGCAGGGGTCCCCAACCCCTGGGCTGTGGACTGGTACCGGTCGGTGGCCTGTTAACAACCGGGCCGCGGAGCGAGGCAGAGACCTTCACCTACTCCTTATTTAAAGACCCCCCATGGGTGTGGGGGCAGCAAAAGCCCCAGCAGCCCCAGTCCATGGAAAAATTGTCTTCCACAAAACCAGTCCCTGGTGCCAAAAAGGTTGGGCGCCACTGCTTTAAAGGGAAGCTTTCTGCGGGGTGACATGATAGAGGTTTACAAGATAATGCATGGGATGGAGAAAGTAGAGAAAGAAGTACTTTTCTCCCTTTCTCACAATACAAGAACTCGTAGGCATTCGATGAAATTGCTGAGCAGACAGGTTAAAACGGATAAAAGGAAGTACTTCTTCACCCAAAGGGTGATTAACATGTGGAATTCACTGCCACAGGAGGTGGTGGCGGCCTCAAGCATAGCCACCTTCAAGAGGGGTTTAGATAAAAATATGGAGCAGAGGTCCATCAGTGGCTATTAGCCACAAAAAAATTTGTCACTGTGTGACACAGAGTGTTGGACTGGATGGGCCATTGGCCTGATCTAGCATGGCTTCTCTTAAGCTTCTGGGAGAGCTCTCTCAGCCCCACCTACCTCAGGATGTCTGTTGTGGGGGAGGAAGGTAAAGGAGATTGTGAGCCACTCTGAGACTCTGAGATTCAGAGTGAAGGGCGGGGTATAAATCCAATTTCTTCTTCTCCTTCTCCTCCTCCTCCGCCAATGCGGAGGAAATCAGAAAACACAGCTGTATCCCAGAGACTAAACCAGTTTATTGCAGCAACCAGTTCCATGGATGGCTTTATAAGCATCAGGAAATGGGCTAAGAGGAGAGTGAGTATATTTATTTAGTGTGTTTTTATCTTGCCATTCCTCCCAGGATCTCAGAGCGGCATACATGGCTCCGTCTTCCTCCATTTTAGCTTCAGGGATGTGACATTAGCTCACAAAACCAGTCTTGAATGTAATGCAGTGCAGAGGAAAAAGTTGGCCTCCCAATAACATCAGAAGCTGGGATTGCTTTGGATTAGAGACAACCAGACTCAAGTACATACTCTGGCAGGGAGACATCCGAATTTGAAGCAAACAAGTTAACAAGCAGATGTGAGAACTAAGTTTGAGTCCAGTGGTGCCTTTGAGACCGACGAAGTTTAATTCTGGTATAACCTTTCCTGTGCACATTTCCTCATGAAAGCTTATATCTCAGGGGTGGAATTCTAGCAGGAGCTCCTTTGCATATTAGGCCACACACCCCTGATGTAGCCAATCTTTCAAGAGCTTGCAAGCGGGGGGGGGTATGGCCTAATATGCAAAGGAGCTCCTGCCAGAATTCCACCCCTGCCTGGGATTAAGCTTTGTTGGTCTTAAAGGTGACCCCAGACTCAAACCTGGTTCCAATTATTGTTACTGTTAGACTAAAAATGGAAAGATGTGGGTTCAAACCCCCAATCTGCCATGATGCTCTCTCAGCCTATCTTACTTTATGGCAGGAGTGGGGAAGCTCTGTCTCAAGGGCCATATACGGCCCTCAAGGTCACTTGGTGCGGCCCTCGGGAATTGCTGGGCCGAACCGAGCCATGTCGCAGCCTCCTTGGGGCCTGGCTGGCCAGCAAGGATCATGGAGCCCAGCCGCGCTGTGCAGCAGCCTCCCCAGGGCCAGGCAGGGATCACAGGGCCCAGATGTACTGTGCGGCAGCCTCCCTGGGGCCTGGCTGTCGACCAGAATTGCTGCAGGGCCTGGAAAAGTTACTGCCACAGTTCAGTTTGCACTTGATTATTCCAGAGGGTGTGGCCTAATATGCTAATGAGTGTGTGACCTAATATGTTAATATTAGGGGATGTGGTCTAATACTGAGTTCCTACTGGGCTTTTTCTACAAAAAAGCCCCAGACCTATGCATTTGCCTAGGGCAGAGGGCCGTGTGTGTGTGTGTGTGTGTGTGTATGTTTTTGTGTGTGTGCCAGATTAGGCTCTCCCCAAATGGCTTCAAATAGAAAAACAATTATTTGCATTAATTTTGCTGGCTTGGATCGTTCTCCCTTGGCGGAGCACTGTTTTTTTAAGTTGATAATTGTTTATGGCCCGCGAATGATGTTATAAAATATCCATGTGGCCCTTGGCAGAAAAAAGGTTCCCCACCCCTGCTTTACAGGGTTGTTGTGAGGATAAAATAAGGCAAGGAGAACAATATATGCTATGTGTTTTAAAAAGCAGGAGGAAACACACACACATACGCCAGCATCCACTGTACCAGTACACTGAGTGGGTTGTACCTGGAAGTGACAATGTGTATCTCTAGAAATCAGTTTCTGGAGATTCCTAGAGCTACCCATTGCAACTTCTGTGTTGTACCAGCAAAACGACATAATGGTATCAACAGTGTCACATGCAATCATGTTCCCACCCTATAACCCCACCCTATATATTTAGTAGATAGGCAAAAGCTGGTGGGGCTGAGAGAGCTCTCCCAGAAGCTGCCCTTTCAAGGACAACTACTTCAATGTAGTTCCAAGCAGGCCAGAGATCTTCCATCTCTTCTTTTTTCAGAGGGATTCCCATACTTGTATCTGCAGGGTAAGGTGACTGGTGCACTAATTCTTGACCCCACCCCCCACAGGCATGCCAAGGGGAATCGGCCCTGGTTTCTTCTTGCTTCTTACCCAAGGGGCAGAGACACTGAAACTGGTCCAGTAGGTCCAGGCAGGAGGCTCCGTTATGGCAGGGCTGGCTGAGGCATTCATTGAGGTCCGATTCACAGCGTAAGCCCGTGTAACCGTTGAGGCAGCGGCAGGCAAAGGAGCCGGGCGTGTTGTGGCAGCTTCCTCCATGTTCGCATGGATTCGTCCCTGGTAAAGCAGCAGACGTGGATGAAGGAACAGACAGGTAGCGGACGGTGTACCATGACAACGCTAGAGCTCACTGAGACATGATGCTCATAACAGCCTGCAATGGATGGATGGATACAGGACTTTTTTTGTAGCGGGAACTTCTTTGCATATTAGGCCACAATCCCTGATGTAGCCAATCCTCCAAGAGCTTACAGGGCTCTTTGTACAGGGCCTACTGTAAGTTCCAGGAGGATTGGCTACATCAGGGGGCGTAGCCTAATATGCAGAGGAGTTCCTGCTACAAAAAAGGCCCTGGGTGGATGGATGGATTTAATGGGTGGAAATTAAATCAAAGGAGTTTTCAGCTAAACGTTAGGAAGAGCTTCCTGACAAAGCAGTTCCTCAGTGGAACAGGCTTCCTCGGGAGGTGGTGCACTTTCCTACTTTGGAGGTCTTCAAACAGCGGCTAGATGGCCATCTGACAGCAATGCTGATTCTGCAAAGTTAGGCAGATCATGAGAGGGAAGAGGGCAGGAAAGGTTGCATCAGTGCTTTGTTCTCGTGGCCCTTCCTTACACACCCAGGGAAATGTTGATTTCTACTTTGGAGCCAGGTCAGCAATTTTTCTCCGGGCCAGTTTGGCCAGGGATCATGGAGGGGTTTTTGACATGGAACAGAAGTCTCTGGGTGTATGTAGGGGAGGTATTTGTGAATTTCCTGTGTTGTACAGGAGGCTGGACTAGATGACTCTGGAGATCCCTTCCAACTCTATGATTCTATGAATGAAGTAAAGACTCCTGCCAGCTCAAAGTTTCCACCTGCAGAAGAGGATGGCTACAGCATCCCACCTGATCCACTTTTCGGACCATTTGGGCTCATCTTATCTGTTTATTTACTTCATTTATTCCCTGCTTTTCTCCCTTATGGAGACCTAAAGGGGCTTACAACATTCTCTCCTTTCCCATTTTATCCTCACAACAACCCTGTGAGGTAGGTTTAGGCTGTGTGCTCATGGCTGGCCCCCGGGCACCCAGCAAGCTTGCCTGGCAAAGCAGGGATTTGAACCTGGAACTTCCAGATCTTAGTCCAACACTGTAACCATTGCACCATGCTGAGAGGCAGGAGAGGTGGGTTTAATTGTGCCGCATCTCTGCCATGAACAGAATACAACATGGGTCTCTGACGAGCTTTAACAGCTACACAGGACTTCCCTATCTCTGAGGAGGCTGTGCTGAGGACAAGCTATAGGGGCAGGCTGCTTCCTTCATGCCCTTTCTGTGGCGTTGCAGGAAACATCTGGCTGCACATTTCATGAATCAACCCTAAGAAATTACTGGATATACATGGAGAAGCTCTAGCCAGGTATATTCCGATGTGGGGGTGACCTGCTTGTGATCAGACATAGCCAGGGGTGGAATTCTAGCAGGAGCTCCTTTGCATATTATGCCACACTCTCCTGATGTAGCCAATTCTCCAAGAGCTTACAAGGTTCTTTTTTGTAAACTCTTGGAGGATTGGCTACATCAGGGGCGTGTGGCTTAATATGCAAAGGAGCTCCCGCTAGAATTTCACCCCTGGACATAGCCATGCTGATGACGGGCTGCCACCATTCACGGCCACCGTCTTACCCATCTGGCACTCGTCGATGTCCTGATAGCACATGGGTCCAGTGTAACCTTGCTGGCATACGCAGATGGCGTGGCCAGTCCGGAGGTCAGTGTCACAGTGGGCATCAGGATGGCACGGGCTGCTGAGACAGGCATCAGGCAGGTGGCAAAGAAGGCCTGTGATAGAGGATGTGGGCGGTTAGCGGAACAGTCCTGAAGCTCATGGAAAAGCATGACATCCTCCCATATTCTATCATCTGATGCTCTCTGATGCTCCCACCTTCAGCAGTTGGAATGTTTATGAACATTCTGCAACAGCACTGTAAGGAATGACAGAGGCTGTAACACAGCATTAGAGGCCTCTATACAATAGCTGCAGTCTACTGCATCTCATTCATTGGCAGAGTTTCAGTGCTGTTGCAGCATGTTCATAAACATTTGAACTGCTGAGGATGAGGGACTATACGTGAAATATTGAAAATTCTTAAGACAATCTATCTACACAATTTCTACCCTTCCTTTAAAGTTTTGTTTATGTTTTTACTGAATTCTTTAAATACTGGATGTATTCTCTATTTTAAATGCTGTTTTAATGTCTTAAATGTTTTAATATCGAAATGTTTTATTGTTTTGACATTTACTGTTTTGGGAACTGTATTTGGGTGGAAAGGCACCACGGAAATGTTTTAAATAAATAAACACCCAAGGCAACTAGCAGATTGTAAAAATATTTAATAAAGAATGAAATAAAGCAAAGCAATAATCTCATAGTATAAAATATATTCTATAGTCTAGTGTGGGCACATCCATAGATTTTTATATATTTATGGTTCAGGCCCACATTGACAAAAAAGATATTTTTCTCCAAAATTGGGGGATCCCCTCAGGTTTGCAAAAAAACCACCCCAACCTTATATCTACAATAAAAGAGGGGCTAACCCCCCCCCCCACACACACACACACCTGAAATGCAAATCTGCTGCAGTGGGGGAGAGGAAATGATCTAGAGCAGCAATGCGAGACACAGAAGAGGAATAGGAGGAAGAGAAAGAAGGAGTATTGGATTTATACCCCACCTTCCATTCTGAATCTGTCTCAGAGCTGCTTACAATCTCCTTTACCTTCCTCCCCACAACAGACACCCTGTGAGGTGGGTGGGGCTGAGAGGGCTCTCACAGCAGCTGCCCTTTCAAGGACAGCTCTGCAAGAGCTATGGCTGACCCAAGGCCATTCCAGCAGGTGCAAGTGGAGAAGTGGGGAATCAAGCCGAGTTCTCTCAGATAAGAGTCCGTGCACTTAACCACTACACCAAACTGGCGCACCCAGGTGGCTGGTTAAGAAGAACTGCCCTGAGCCCATTATGGGAAAGGATGGAATATAAGCCTACTAAATAAATATATAAACCTTCCTCACCCCCTGCTCCTCCCGCCAAGCGCCATTCTCTGCAGTCTTCCACTTAGAAGGTGACATAAAAGTTTACGGAGGAAGGCGAAGGCAGTGGGTGGGTGAAAAGGAGCCTCCTTGCCCAGCCAACCTTCCCCTCATAGCCGCCACCTCAGTCAATGTCCCACAATAGGCTAAATTTTTAATTAGTCAGTTGGTTTGTTTGGTTTTATACTGGAATTAGTTGTTTTAGAAATTATGCAATTTGTTTTACTCTCGGAAATTATGCAATTTGTTTTACTCTCGGGAAGGGCAGGATAGACATGTGAAGTAATAAACAAACAAACTTTCCCATCAGCTTCTAACCAGCAAGACTGCAGGAAGTGGAGGTGGAAGTGTGCAGAGGGGCCGAAGGCTTGCACCAATTTTGCAATATTTTTGGTGGCATTTTTATGTTTTGTGTGTGTGTGTGCACCTGGAAGTCATGGTGACCCCTGGTAACTGACCCCTACTGGGGGCCTGGAGGATATTCAGAGAGGTGGCTAAATAAAGCCTGCCTCTGTCGTCCTAACTGCTGGTATTCCAAGATCTCCCATCCCATCCAAGTATGTGCCAGAGCTGGCCCTGCTTAGCTTCCAAGATCTGATGAGATCGGGCTTGCCTGGGCTATCCAGGTCAGGGCTGCATTTGTTGTGGGTAGGGTTGCCAAGTCCAATTCAAGAAATATCTGGGGACTTTGGGGGTGGAGCCAGGAGACATTGGGGGCAGAGCCAGGAGCAAGGGTGTGAAAAGCATAATTGAACTCCAAGGGAGTTCTGGCCATCACATTTAAAGGGACAGCACACCTTTTAAAATGTCTTCCTTCCATAGGAAATAATGAAGGATAGGGGCACCTTATTTTGGGGCTCATAGAATTGGACCCCCTGGTCCAATCGTTTTGAAACTTGGGGGGTACTTTGGGGAGAGGCACTAGATACTATACTGAAAATTTGGTGTCTCCACCTCAAAAAACAGCTCCCCCAGAGCCCCCAAAACCTCCAGATCAATTCCCCATTATACTCTATGAGAATCGATCTCCACACTGGGAATAATGAAGGGCTCAGCAGACATTTCCCTCCCCGCCCCCATTTCTGACGACTCTGAAGCGAGGGATTGGCCCCTCTACTCACGAGTTGCTGCCAACTTCTTCAAAGTAACACAGACACACCATCCCAAGAGGAAACCTTTCAATCGGAGACTGAAGCCTCCGGAGGGGGAAAGGCACACGGTCCTCTGGGGAAGGAGCCTGGGAAAGCGGAAGGACCTGGGGATTGGCAAGCCTCGTTGTGGGTCCCCACTTGCAGTTGTCTAATAAGGATAAACTTTGGACCATCAACAATCATAAAGACAACAGCAACAACATCAGCAGTTAAAAAAAAATGTCAGGGCACATCAGGGGACTTTTTTTGTCCAGGCAGTTTGCAAGCCTACAACCCACTACTGAATTTGGCTGCAAGTCCTACCTGTGCGCCCGGGAGGGCATTTGCATAAGAAGGATCCCACACGGTCGATGCAGGTGGATCCGGGATAGCAGGTGGCCAAGAGACAGTCGTCCACATTGTGGGTGCAGGTCTCGCCAGCCCAGCCATTGCTGCAGATACAGCGGAAGCCCCCTGGGGTGTTGTGGCAGGTCCCCCCATTCTGACACAACCGTAAATGGCACTCATCAATGTCATTGGAGCAATCCCAGCCTGGAGTGGAGAAGAAGAAGAAGAGTTGGTTTTTATATCCCACTTCCCTGTACCTTAAGGAGTCAGAGCAGCTCACAATCTCCTTCCCTTCCTTTCCTGACAACAGACGTCCTGTAAAGTAGGTGGGGCCTAAGAGAGCTCTGAGAGAACTGCTCTCGAGAGAACAGCTCTGAGAGAACCATGACTGATCCAAGGTCACCCTGCTGGATACCTGTGGAGAAAGAGTAGTGATTCAAACCTTGTTCTCCACATTAGAATCTGCCAATCTCAGAGCTTTTTTTGTTGTAGCAAGAACTCCTTTGCATATTAGGCCACACACCCCTGATGTAGCCAATCCACCAAGAGCTTACAAGGCTCTTTTTTGTAAGCTCCAGGAGGACTGGCTACATAAGGGGTGTGTGGCCTCATATGCAAAGGAGCTTCCTGCTACAAAAAAAGCCCTGTCTCTTAACCACTACACTACACTGGAAGGGGGAAAAGGATGGGCCAGAACTCTAGAAGGGTTTTAGTTCCTGGGTCCTTTAAAGGGCCTCGGCTTCTATGCCCTGTTGTTGGTTCTTCAGAGAAACTGGTTGGCCACTGTGTGAGAGAGGATGCCAGACAAGATGGGCCACTGGTCTGATCCAGCAGGGCTCTTCTTAAATTCTTATCTGTGGAGCCAGTAACGGAGTGATTTAGATCAAGGGGTTTTTGTGTGCACATAAAGTGTCGTCAAGTCACAGCTGATGCATGGGGCTTTCAAGACCAGCAGGTGGTTTGCCATTGGCTGCCTCTGCAGAGTCTTCATTGGTGGTCTCCCTTCCAAGTACCAACCCTGCTTAGCTTCCAAGATCTGATAAAATTGGACTATACCAGGGGGGGCCAAACTTGCTTAACATAAGAATAAATGTCAGATGCTCGAGAGCCCAAGACATGAACATCAGATGTTTGAGGGAGAGAGGGGAAATGGAAAGAAAACTACTTTAACTTTAAATGCATTCTCTGAGCCTCCAGCTGGCTTGCCTTGGAGAAGTAGTTTAAAGAGAGAAATGCCTAAGCTGGCTGATGGGGAGGTGGGGGCTTCAAGAGCCACATAAAATGTGTGAAAGAACCACATGTGTCTCCCAAGCTGCAGTTTGGCCACCCCTGGACTATACCATTAGGGTTGCCAAGTCCAATTTAAGAAATATCTGGGGACTTTGGGGGTGGAGCCAGGAGACTTTGGGGGTGGAGCCAAGATCAAGTCTGTGACAAGCATAATTGAACTCCAAAGGCAGTTCTGGCCATCACATTTAAAGGGACGGCACACCTTTTCAATGCCTTCCTTCCATAATGAAGGATAGGGGCACCTTCTTTTGGGGCTCATAGAATTGAACCCCCTGGTCCAATCGTTTTGAAACTTGGGGGATATTTTGGGGAGGGGCACTAGATGCTGCACTGAAAATTTGGTGCCTCTACCTCAAAAAACAGTCCCCCCAGAGCCCCAGATACCCGCGGATCAATTCTCCATGATTTTCTATGGGAATAAATCTCCACAGGGAATAACAGAGTTCCCAGCAGACATTTCCCTCCCCTCCCCCCGCTTTCTGACGACCCTGAAGTGGGGAGAGGGCCTCCAAACTGGGGGATCCCCTGCCCCCACCTGGTGATTGGCAACCCTATATACCATACTGCCTTCTCTCCTTAAGGGCTTTTGGAACTGCTTAAAAATCTGTGGAAACTACCAAATTCAAACAGTGAGAGTTGCTTTAATACCAGCATTTTGCAGATCAGTACCAGGGTCAATACGCCCCTCTAAGCTGTGGAGTCTTGTGAACAAAAATTCTACTTCAGTGAGCTACTGGTATTAGTTGGATCCAAATAGGCAGCCGTGTTGGTCTGAAGTAGTAGAACAAAATAGGAGTCAATTGCATTAAAGTTGTGAGCTACTGCATAAATTAGTTTGCTCTGGGGCCATTTTTCCTGTGCTAAGACAAAAATGCATGAACTGGAGGCTAAAGAACTCTGAGCTAGCTCACAGTAACTCAGCTTTGAGGGAACTGACCAGGATGTGTTTATAATGCTTAATCTTTCAACCCAAGGAGGGCTCCTTTACCCCTACTCAGGGGTAGAATTCTAGCAGGAGCTCCTTTGCATATTAGGCCACACTCCCTGATGTAGCCAATCCTCCTGGAGCTTACAAGGCTCTTTTTTGTAAGCTCTTGGAGGATTGGCTACATCAAGGGTGTGTGGCCTAATATGCAAAGGAGCTCCTGCTAGACTTCCACCCCTGCCCCTACTCGCGTTGCTGTAAGCTGTACCACACCTACTTAATTCTGCACTCATTTGCTCAGATACATTTGATGAAGGGAGCTTGGTCCCTTAAAGATCTTATATCCTGAACATCTTGTTGGTCTCTAAGGTGCTACTGGACTTGGATCTAGCTCATTCATCCTGCAATCAACTTCCAGTCTTCTAGATAATGAAATGTCAGGAAAGCAGTACTTCTTTTGGTTAAAATGATACTGGAAGAACCTCATGGTCCTACCCTTTAATTATCAACAGTTCAGAGCAGAGCTTGGCCACTTCCAGGTGTCACATGGCTCTGGATGAGGCCTTACTGTTCTAGGTATGGCAGACCCCAAAGTGGGGTTGGGGGTCCCCCATTGCCAGGCCCAACCTCTCCACCACAAATCAGCTGGCCAGCAGGGTGGGAATTATGCCCAAAACAAGAGAGGAACGCCTGATATTTTCAGCGATGTGCCTTATGTTACTTCAGTGTGACCCAGAAGTGATGTAAGCAGGGGTGGAATTCTAGCAGGAGCTCCTTTGCATATTAGGCCACACACCCCTGATGTAGCCAATCCTCCAAGAGCTTACAAAAAAGAGCCTTGTAAGCTCCAGGAGGATTGGCTACATCAGGGAGTGTGGCCTAATATGCAAAGGAGCTCCAGCTAGAATTCTACCCCTGGACGTAGGCATGTTGGGGTAACGCTCTGGTTTTTGGCAAAAACTCTATGGTAAAAGCTAATTCTATCGACAAGCTGGAACAGGCCCAGAGAAGGGTGACAAAGTCCTATGAAGAAAGGTTGAAGGAGCTGGACATGTATAGCCTGGAGAGGAGGTGGCTGAGAGGTGATAGGATCACCATCTTCAAGTACTTGAAGGGCTGTCATATAGAGGATGATGTGGAGTTGTTTCCTGTTACCCCAGAAGTTACGACCAGAACCAATGGGTTAAAATTAAATCAGAAGAGTTTCCAGCTCAATCTTAGGAAGAACTTCCTGACAGAGCAGTTCCTCAGTGGAACAAGGTTCCTCGGGAGATGGTGGGCTCTCCTTCCTTGGAGGTTTTTAAACAGAGGCTAGATGGCCATCTGACAGCAATGCTGGTCCTGTGAATTTAGGGAGAGGTATTTGTGAATTTCCTGCATTGTGCAGGGAGTTGGACCAGATGACCTTGGAGGTCCCTTCCAACTCTATGATGCTATGATTCTTCCATAGAGTTTTTGCCCCCAAACCAGAGCACTGCCCGCCATGCCTACATCACTTCCGGGTCACATTGAAAGTTACGTGGGCACATCACTGAAACATGCAAAGAAACTTCCAGCTCCTGGTAAGCTTACCCCCACCCACCCTGGCTGCCCACTCGGAGGGACCTGGAAACCTTATACCAGGGGTGGCCAACAGTAGATCTCCAGATGTTTTTTGCCTACAACTCCCATCAGCCCCAACCAGCATGGCCAATGGCTGGGGCTGATGGGAGTTGTAGGCAAGAAAACATCTGGAGAGCTACCGTTGGCCACCCCTGCCTTATACTGTTCATGTGCATGTATTTATGAGTTCTCTAAAAAGGGGTCTGAGTACTGATGAAGTAGAGTGTAAGGAGAGTATATATAAACAAACTGGTTCTTTACCTGTCCACCCTGGAGGGCAGTGGCAGGAATACGATCCCACACCATCCTCACAGGTCCCCCCGTTGCAGCACTGATGCTGTATGCAGTCATCTGGGTCCACCTCACAGTACTGCCCTGTGTAACCTGTAGGGGGAAACATTGAGGAGGCAAGGTCAGTACCAGTCTCTATGCCTGGCAGGCATCTTCGTTGGGAACGATGGTCACCCACTGCTCCGAATTTTCACTTTACGGAAACAGCTGTCTTGAATCTTTACTCTTTAGCTTAACCATCCTTCTTCATCACTACAATTAGGTCTCACAAATCCTAGTCCAGGGGTGGCCAAACTGTGGCTCAGTGAGCCACATGTGGCTTTTGGACACATATTGTGTGGCTCTTGAAACCCCCATTGCCCTGTTGGCCTGCTTGGAGAAGGCATTTCTCTCTTTAAATCACTTCTCCAAGCCAAGGTTTGGAGAATGCATTTAAACTTAAAGTTGCTTTCTTTCCACCTCTTCCCCCAAATTTATTTGCCTGCCTCTGCCTGCCTTCCTGTCCTGCGGCTGTCCAACATCAGATGTTCATATCTTGTGCCTCTCCAACATCTGACATTCATGTCTTGTGGCTCTCCAACATCTGACATTTATTCTATGTGGCTCCTGCATTAAGCAGCTTTGGCCACCCCTGTCCTAGTCCAACACTAGAGTTGCCAAGTCCAATTCAAGAAATATCTGGGGACTTTGGGGGTACAGCCAGGAAACTTTGGGGGGTGGAGCCAGGAGCAAGGGTGTGACAAGCATAGCTGAACTCCAAAGGAAGTTCTGGCATCACATTTAAAGGGACCGTACCCCTTTTAAAATGCCTTCCTTCCATAGGAAATAATGGATAGGGGCATCTTCCTTTCAGGCTCATAAAATTGGACCCCCTGGTCCAATCTTGTTGAAAATTGGAGGGTATTTTGGGAAGAGGGACTTAATGTTATGCTGAAAATTTGGTGCCTCTACCTCAAAAAACAGTCCCCCCAGAGCCCCAGATACCTGCGGATCAATTTTCCCATTATTTCCTATGGGAATAAATCTCCATAGGGAATAATGAAGTTCCCGGCAGACATTTCCCTCCCCTCCCCCCGTTTTCTGATGACCCTGAAGCGGGGGGAGGGCCTCCAAACGGGGGGATCCTCTGCCCCCATCTGGGGATTGGCAACCCTATCCAACACTCTAACCACTACACCACTCACCCATAACACACAGGCAGCCGTGGTAACTTTCCCCGACTTCTTGGCAGGTCCCCCCATGGAGGCAGGCCTCAGAGGTGCAGGGCCCCAGATGGTACTGGCAGAGCGGACCAGTGGAGCCAGCTGGGCAGAGGCAGCGGAAGGAGCCAATGTTGTTGAGGCAACGGCCTCCGTTCAGGCAGGGACTGGGATTCCGGAAGCATTCGTTGATATCGTGTTGGCAGGTGTGCCCCTCAAACCCAGGCCGGCACTGACAGATGATGTATGGGTAGGTGTTGAGGCAGGTGCCCCCGTTGGCACAGGGATGAGCCTGGCAGAAGTCTCGGAGCTGGCAATTCTTTCCTGGAAAGACACCAAACAAGAAGACAATGAGGTGGATCCTATCCCTATCCTCAGGGCTTTTTTTTTGTAGCTGGAACTCATTTGGTTATTAGGCCACACCCCCTTGATATAGGCAATCCTCCTACAGGCCATGTACTACGAGCCCTGTAAGCTCTTGGAGAATTGGCTACATCAGGGGCATGTGACCTAATATGCAAAGGAGTTCCTCCTACAAAAAATGCCCTGCCTATCCTAATCCTCCACTGGGTTTCCCTGGAGAAAATGGCTGCTTTGGAGAGTGGACTCAATGGCATTGCACCCTGCTGGGCTCCCTGTCTTCCCCAAACCTCGCCCTCCCCTGGCTCCACACCCAAAATCTCCAAGAATTTCCCAACCCAGAGTTGGTAACCCTGGGGAGAAGATATTTCCCTGTTTCTGCTGTTCCACATGGACAGAATCTGGGCTTTTTTTTTTGTAGCAGGAACTCCTTTGCATATTAGGCCACACACCCCTGATGTAGCCAATCCTCCTGGAGCTTACAATAGGCCCTGTATAAAGAGCCCTGTAAACTCTTGGAGGATTGGCTACATCAGGGCTGCGTGGCCTAATATGCAAAGGAGCTCCTGCTAGAATTCCACCCCTGTACATGCACAAAAAAAAGCCCTGGACAGAATACTCCATTTGGAGTGGGCATTGCTGATCTTCTCTTCAAAAACTTGAACATGTAGTTTGGGCCTCAGTGGATGAGACCCCATTGATGGCATGAAAAATACCATTTTCTTACTCAAAACACCCAGAGCCCCAGAACCCTGCCTGCCCCATATTAGACTGCACATCCCTTTCACAAATGGCTGTGAGGGAGGGCATCCGCTTGGCACGCAGAAGGTCCCTGGTCAAATCTCTGGCATTTCTCATTAAAGGACCAGTGGTAGGTGATGCAAAAGACCCCACTGGCAGTCTGAGTAGACAAGACTGACCTTGATGGGCCATAAGGTTGCCAACATCCAGGTGGCGCCTGGAAATCCCCCTCTGTTACGAGTGATCTCCAGACAATTCAGATCAGTTCCTCTGGAGAGAATGGCTAATTTGTATATAATTAGCAGTATATAATTCGTTATATACTGCTGAGGTGCCTCCCCTCCCCAAACCCTGTCCCCCCCCCCCCGACTCCACCCCCCTAATCTCCAGGTATTTCCCAACCTGGAGCTGACAATCTTAATTTGCCAAAGGCAGGGCTGGATTAACAATTAGGCCAAGAAAGCACTGGCTTATGGGCCCTCACATCTTTAGGGGCCCTGGGCTGGCTTTCCCCCCTACTTGCAGCCCTCCCAGCCTCTACATGCAGCCAGCAACTGAGCTGCTTGATGCCCAGCTTGCCTGGTGTGGCTGCTGCTGGCGTCGTCACCAAGTTTGCCTCTCTGTGCCTCTCCCCCGCGGCTTTTTCAAAGGGGCTTTTGGGAAAGTGGCTGTAGTGGGGGCCACAGTGGGGGAAAGTGGCTGTAGTGGGGGCAGGGCAGGCGCTCCAACTCTGAGATAATTTGCAAGGGCCACCACCCCCCTGCAAGATTTTGACTGCCTAGGGGCCTCCACAGGGTTTAATCTGGCACTGGCCAAAGGTCTGATTCAGTATAAGGCCGCTCCAATGTATGTTTATTGTAGGCAGGAATTTGTGCTTCTCTCCTGGCCTACCTGTCCATCCAATTGGACACTGGCAGCGGTACTGGTTTCCAGAGAGTGGCTGGCAACTTCCTCCATGTTGGCAGGGCGAAGGGAAGCATGGGTCTCCAACCACCCCCTGGCATTCCTCCCCGGTGAACCCAGGAGGGCACACGCAAGTATAGGCCGGGGGGCTGGAGGCTTGAAGGATCTTGAGGGAGCAGGTGCCCCTGTTCTGGCAGCGCCCGGGGGTGCAGGGGTCCACAAACTGGCACAGCTCTCCCGTGTAGCCGGGAAGGCATCTGGCAAGGCAAAAACCAAAAATGAAAAAAAGAGAGGAAAGGGTGAAAAACATTGCTGGACACCACAAGAACTCAGCCCTGAGAAAAGAAACATAAAAGGAACACAGTAAAAATACCACTGAAGTAAGAGGCTGCCTTTAACTCATTGTTTAAAACAATGCAGTTTCCTGGAAGTCTCACAGTCCCTGGTGTGAATGTCCTACTTCTCCCGGATACGTGGGATTCATTCAGCTGTGTGATGATGGGCCGAAATTCAACAGAGATAGCCAGATGACGCCCCAATGGAGATACTGTACCAGTTGAATCCCTGGAACAGTCTCCCACCCCGATTAAACGATGAGTGCAAATTCAGGAGATGCCCTTCATGACCTGGGATCCACGTACCTGAAGGGCCATTCTCTTTCATATATCCCTGTATGCCCTCTCCCAGGGATTTTTTTGAGCAGGAACACACAGGAACGCAGTTCCAGCTAGCTTGACTTCAGAGGGTGTGGCCTAATATGCAAATGAGTTCCTGCTGGGCTTTTTCAACCAAAAAGCCCTGCCCTCTCCAGTCATCAGGCTATCCCACCACTTAGGGCAGAGGTGTCAAACATGTGGCCTGGGGGGCCGAATGAAGCCCCCAAGCAACTGGCTGTCATTTGCTTCCTTCTCCCTCTCTCTTGCTTCCTTCTGCATCACAGCTTGCTTTGCCAGGCTTGCTCAATCGCACAGGAGCTACAGAGCAGAGCCTCTGTTTTCTCCATCGGCTGGGGCTCCTCCCTTGGGGAGGAAGGAGGGGAGGGAGGCAGAATTTGTATTGCCAGGCTCTTTCAATCGTACAGCAGAGCTACTGAGCCAAGCTTCTCTTCCTTCTCTACCCTATGGGAATCGGTCTTCAAAGGGAATAATGGAGTACCCCGCAGACATTTTCCCCTGCCCCCACTTTCTGACGACCTTGAAGTGGGGGGAGGGCCTCCAAACCAGGGGATCCCCTGCCCCCGCCTGGGGATTAAAACAGCACAAGCAAAGCCTTGAGCCTTTTGGAGTTTAGCGCCTTTTCAAAATCTTACCGGAGACTTTCTGTCCAATTTGTCCACTGGGAATTCTATGTGCAGCCTTTGGACGCACTGAAAAAGAATCTTGTGGGGTTTGCAGCTTCTTGCAACTTACTGATGCATCAGAAACACTCTGATATTTTTCCTGAGCTTTTGCCTTTGGCTGAGAGATGTGGCTGGAGCCCCCTATGCGAGAAGAGGATTCGAAGCAGGAATAACCGAGTCGACCTCCTGTTCATTGGGACTCCTTTGAGGGAAGTGTGAAACTTTCGGGGACTTGTTATTGCTATTTAGTCTTCTATTGAACATATTTGTATGATTTTGTTTCAATACATTCTTAGTTATTCGGTCACTATAACTCCAGTTGTGCGGTCTTTATCCTACAAGTGACCTCTCCCCCCCCCCAACCTGGGGATTGGCAACCCTATATGCAAATGAGTTCCTTCTGCTGGGCTTTATCTATGAAAAAAGCCCTGTATACCATAAATATACCACAATTATAAGCTACATTGTACCATGAGGACAGGCTAGACACAAATGTTTTCATAATTAAATAACGACATGCAGCTTTACTCAGTATACGGGGATGTAGTGAAGAAGAAATCTGCACCTGTTGATTATCTGTCTGTCCTACCAGGTCTATCCCCAAACTGAAATAGTCAAAAAGCAGGGCTTTTTTGTAGCAGGAACTCCTTTGCATATTAGGCCACACCCCTCTTATGTAGCCAATCCTCCATGAGCTTACAGGGCCTACTGGAAGCTCCAGGAGGATTGGCTGTATCGGTGGTGTGTGGCCTAATATGCAAAGGAGTTTCTGCTACAAAAACAACCCTGGTCATAAGGCTAATGAAGAACTGGAATCTTGTTACAGGCTTACAGGCAGGAGATGGTTCTGCTGGGATGGCTCAAACAGCTTCCTCCATTCTTGCAGGGGTCTTGTGAGCAAGAAAGACCTGGAGGAGAGACAGAAAGACTGAGCATGTTAGTTAAGAAGTAGCCTGGCTCTTGCAAACATCTGTGCCAAACAAGTAGGGTTCCCAACTCTGGCTTGCAGAATTCCTGGAGATTTAGCAGTGAAGCCTGGGGAAAGAGGGGTGGGGGTGGGGAGGGAGCACAGCTGAGGTGTGATGTCAGACTGTTGGAGTGCTTTCACACACACTAAATAATGCATTTTCAATCCACTTTCAATGCACTTTGCAATTGAATTTTACTGTGTGAAATGGCCAAATCCACTCGAGAACAGCTGCTGAAGTGGACTGAAATTGCATTATTTAGCATGTGTGAAAGCACTGCCCTGTGACCCTGCCATTTCCTCTAGGGGAGCTGATCTCTTATTGATGCATTTGAACTGATTGACAGCATTTGCAATTTGCCTTTCTGACCTGACAAGGGCTGCCAAGCTGGCTAAGAATTTCAAACAAACATGATAAAGGAAAAAGGAAAGGAAAGGTCCCCTGTGCAAGCACCAGTCATTTCTGACTCTGGGGTGATTTTGCTTTCACAACGTTTTCACGGCAGACTTTTTACGGGGTGGTTTGCCATTGCCTTCCCCAGTCACCTACACTTTCCCCCCAGCAAGCTGGGTACTCATTTTACCGACCTCGGAAGGATGGAAGGCTGAGTCAACCTCGAGCCAGCTACCTGAAAACCCAGCTTCCACCAGGGATCGAACTCAGGTCAGGAGCAGAGTTTAGGACTGCAGTACTGCAGCTTTAACACTCTGCACCACGGGGCTCTATATACATGATAAAACCATATGTTAAAACCAATAATATCAGCCCCCCCAAACACACACACACATCATGAAAACAATTAAAAAGATAGTTTAAATACATTTTTTAAAAACCAGCAATTAAAACAATGGTTAGGAAGGAGGGAACACCAAGGGAATGTCATCTGAAGATCAGTTATAATTTCAGGACAACTCCAGCCACTGCCTGGAAGTTGGTAACCCAGCAAACAAAGGAAAAAAGGCCTGTACTTGAAAAACAAGGATATCAAGGAAGAAGGAATCAAACCTGTCCATCTCCCCATATTGTTATTGTTTATATGCAGGGATATTCAAGTCATATGAACATATGAAGCTGCCTTCTACTGTATCAGACCCTTGGTCCATCAAAGTCAGTATTGTCTACTCAGACTGGCAGCGGCTCTCCAGGGTCTCAAGCTGAGGTTTTTCATGCCTATTTGCCTGGACCCTTTTTAGTTGGAGATGCCGGGGATTGAACCTGGGAACTTCTGCTTCCCAAGCAGATGCTCTACCACTGAGCCACGGTCCCTCCCCTTGAGCCACAGTCCCTCCCCTAATCATAGAGTTGGAAGGAACCTCTAAGTCATCTAGTCCAACCCCCTGCACAATGCAGGAAACTCACAAACACCTCCCCTTAAATTTACAGGATCTTCATTGCTGTCAGATGACCATCTAGCCTCAGTTTAAAAACCTCCAAAGAAGGAGAGCCCACCACCTCCCAAGGAAGCTTCATTACCCTCCTCTGGATGCATTCCAGCTTATCTATATCCTTCTTAAAATGTGGTGCCCAAAACTGAACACAATACTCCAGGTGAGGTCTTACCAGAGCAGAGTAAAGCGATACCATCACTTCACGTGATCTGGACACTGTACTTCTGTTGATACAACCCAAAATTGCATTTCCCTTTGCCTTATGAAGCCAAATGACTCAGCATGAAGGATCATTTGGTCTTCAGACCTCCTGGGCTTCCATATTATATAGCCCAGACACAAACTGACTACCTTCTTTTCTGCCCGTGAAGTAGAAATACGTGAATACATGATCTTTGTAGCATTTTTAAAAGGACAACGGGTAGCCATAAAGGGGCCTGATTCAGCTAAGATCTGTTGTACGTGGCAGGGAGGGGACTGAATACCTTTGCACAGTTTTGCTGATCAGAAGTTACTGTCCTGGTTGTGGTTGCTATTCCGCGAAAGGCGGGTGGAGGGAGGCGGGTGCCCTCTCTTTGCCTGCCCTCCCCTATGTAGCACTGATAACCAACCAACAGACCCGGCAGTTTCCCTTTTAAAAGCACCAAGGAGGCCCATTCACAGATCTCCTGATGTTTGTTTTGGCCGAGGCTGAGAAGTCAGTGTAAGGGGAAGCCCCCAGCTCAGTAGCGGAGCATCTGCTTGGCGTTCAGAAGGTCCCAGGCTAAACCTCTGGCATCCACAGCTCAAAGAACTTTGTAAATGCATGAAGCCGCCTTCTACTGAATCGGACCCTCGGTCCGTCGAGGTCAGTCTTGTCTCCTCAGACTGGCAGCAGCTCTCCAGGGTCTCTTGCTGAAGTCTTTTCCGCAAGGCTGGCTCTGCCACTAGGCAAAGTAGGCAATTGCCTAGGGCTCTGGCCTTCTGGGGGTGTCGAATCGGGTGCTCCCCCACGTGATTCAGTGATGTTATCAGCAGAAGTTAGCCTTGCCTAGGGTGCCAGACAGACCAGGGCCAGCCCTGCTGCCCTGTTACCTTCTGCCTGGTCCTTTTGACTGGAGGTGCTGGGGACTGGCTCAGGGACCTTCTGCCCGCTAAGCAGAGGCTCCACCGCTGAGCCGCAGTCCCTCTTGAGAACCTCAGACAGCGGGACAAGGGAAAACAGGGGAGAACTAGTTCCATTCATGTGCAAAGCAACGCATTCTTTCTTTCTCATGTCCCATTTGCATGCATGCGGAATTAAATGCACCCCTTCGCATATGCGCAACATTACACACAAGCGTCCAGCAAAAGCTTTGCACACCCATGGCTTTTTGGCAAGCCCAGACAGGCACTGCTGTGCATGAGTCAACACAGACGTTACCCCAAAGATAGCAAGCTAACTTCTCAGCTAGTGGTTGCAGCTTGACCCAAACCAATGTGAATGTTCTAAACCCACCCACCCTTGCTTTTGTGCTATGCAAAAAAATTTTCCTGGCAGATTCCTGCAGCTCACACCACTGCGAAGAAGATGAAGATATTGGATTTATATCCCACCCTATGCTCTGAATCTCAGAGAGGCTTACAATCTCCTACATCTTCTCCCCCCACAACAAACACCCTGTGAGGTGGGTGGGGCTGAGAGGGCTCTCATAGCAGCTGCCCTTTCAAGGACAACTCCTACGAAAGCCATGGCTGACCCAAGGCCATTCCAGCAGGTGCAAGTGGAGGAGTGGGGAATCAAACCCGGTTCTCCCAGATAAGAGCCCGCGCGCTTAAGCACTACACCAAACTGGCTCTCACATCAAACTGTGACAAGATACGGCTGAAGCTGGCCTGGTTCACCAACCGCCACAAAGGATCCACGCCGTCCCACCTGTCGTCCTACCTATGCTTACCTCGAGCAAATGGAATCAAGGCCAGCAGCAGCAGATGTTTCATCCTGTTTTGAAGGCCCTCTTGGTCCATCCCCCTCCTTTCGTTCAGTTCCAGGAGTGGTCTTCCCCCCGTCCGAAGCAGGGTGTGGGGCCCAAGGTCAGCGGTCAGGAAGAACCCGATGAAGGAATGTCCCCTGGATGCCCCCCACCCAGGGAGTCCCCCCTATCGGTGCCACAGACAAGGCAATATGCCTGAAGGGATTCTTCTCAGTCACACCACCCACACCCACCTCAAGAACAAGGCACATCCTGCTGTCCCCGGACTACATTGTGGGAGGTTTCCTGCGCCACACAATACATGGGAGGAGAAAGATTTCCTGTTACCCAGGGCACTATTCTCAACACGTTTAAAAGACAAAGAAAAAGAAAGGGTGGGGAATACTGGTAGGAGGGCACAGGAATCCAGAGGGGACACAGACGCCCGAAGAAAAAGAAAAAAGCCCAGAGAGGATCTGATGTAGCGAGAGAGCAGCAACTTGCAGAGCCAGTTTGGTGTAAGTGGTGTGGTGGTTAAACTGGGTTTGATTCTTCATTCTTCCACATTAAACCAGCTGGGTGACCTTGGGCCAATCACAAGTTCTTTCAGAGCTGTTCCCTCAAGACCAGTTCTCTCTGAGCTCCCTCAGCCCCACCTACCTCATCGGGTGTCTGCTGTAGGCAGGCCCGGCGCGTGGGGTTCTGCCACTCCAGGCAGCCCCCGGCACCGCACCTCCCCCCCCCAGCTCTGGTCAATTTTGCGCACGTGCGCCACGGTGACATCACTTAGTGACATCATCGTGCAGGGTTACCTTGAGAGCTCAGGATATAACGGTGACCGGCCGCTTTTGAATTGAAAGCGGCCAAGTGGCACCTTAATACAAAGTTGCTTGGAAGCCTCTGAAGAGCGCAGCGTTTTAGTGGTGCCCTGCCGCTTTCAACCCGAAAGTGACCAGGCACCGCTAAAAAACACCACCCTCCAAAGAGTGCGGCATTTTCGTGGTGTCCCGCCACTTTTGGGTTGAAAGCGGCCATGTGGCACCTTTGCGTGAAGGCGTCGCTCAGCCACTTTCAACCTCTTTGGAGAGTATTGTATTTTAGCGGTGCCCAGTCGCTTTTGGGTTGAAAGCGGTGGGGTGCCACTAAAACATTGCGCTCTTCGGAGGCTTCCAAGGAAGCCTCCAAAGAGTGTAGGGGAGTAAGGGGGTGCCCTTGGCAGCTGCCTACTCCACCTACTCCCACGCGCTGTCCCTGGTTGTAGGGAGAGGAGGGGAGGAGAGGGAAAGCTTTTCTGGGACTCCTTCAGGTAATGAAAGGCAGGGTATAAATCCAATCCCCCCAGGGAAAGTGTATGCGCAATACATAGCCTCTCCTCTCCCGGTGTAGTGAATGCCGCGTGGTCACTGTCTGGCTATGCCTGGCAGATGGTCACTGTAATGGCCTCTCCTGCATTACTGCATCCGTAGCAACACCTTCTCGCTGGTCCCCCCCGTTTTTCACAGAGTTTGCTACGTCATGGTGCGATTGAATTGTCCGGCGGTATAACTGGATGGGCAGGCTGGGCCCACCAACCTCGCCAGCCTAAGAGAAGGAAAACTCTAACATCAAACCCGGGCAGATAGAGCTCGTTAATGTAACACCTACCACCTGGAGGACTCGCTGCCGGCGTCCCGGCTTACTGGGCCATGGCAGATGACCCCCAGGTGAAAGGGTGGAGCCAGTACCGCGCACACTGCGCTTCACCTAAAAAATTCCTCCGCGCAGGCCTGAAGGGCATATCCACATACACAACCCACAACGCATCAAGTCCTGCAGCGATGGGCAAGGGGCGAAACGGCAGGTGGAAGGTGCCACTGGAAGCCGCAGTCCCGATCCTGCATGTAGGCGGTTCAGGGTATTGGTCGCCTGATGCTAACCCGGAGACGAAAGCATTTTTCGGCAGCACCCTGAACGACCAAGCAGCCTTATCTAGGGACAGCACTGCTTGCTCCACATGGAGAGGGGCCTAGAAAAGGTGGCCTAAACAAAGCTCGTTTCCTCCACCCCAGTTGGCTAGCCGCGGTCAACGGGCATCCTTACTTGCGGTCAAAAAATAACAACAAAGAAAAGACATGCACCTGCCTCACAAAGTGTGCAAAGACTAAAGCTTGCGTGTTGGAACATCAGAACCATGCTTGACACAGTAGACAGTGGTCGCCCTGAACGACGCTCTGCTCTAGTTGCCCACGAACTTCTCAGGTTGAATATCGACATAGCAGCTCTCAGTGAGGTCCGTTTCCCTGAGGAAGGTAGTCTTCAAGAACACGGTGCTGGCTATACCCTCTACTGGTCGGGTAAGTCAAAGGCTGAGAGCCGCCTTTCTGGCGTTGGCTTCATGGTCAGGAACTCCATTGCCTCCAAACTCGAAAACCTGCCAACAGGTCACTCAGATCGCATCATGTCCATGCGCCTCCCACTTCAAAACAAGCAGCATGCAACACTCTTCAGTGTGTATGCCCCAACCCTTCAAGCAGATCCTGCAGAAAAGAACAAGTTCTATGCTGATCTACACAACCTCGTACGGAAGACCCCTACAGAGGACAAGGTGATCATCCTTGGCGACTTCAATGCCAGAGTAGGTAAAGACTCGGAAGCCTGGAAAGGAGTACTTGGCAAACACGGCATTGGCAACTGCAATGACAACGGGCGCCTCCTGCTAGAATTCTGCATGGAGCACCAGCTCACCATCACCAACACTATCTTCCAGCAGAAGAACAGTCTGAAGACAACCTGGATGCACCCATGGTCCAAGCACTGGCACCTTATCGACTACATTCTGGTGCGCCAGAGAGACCTTCGAGATGTCTTACACACCCGAGTAATGCCCAGTGCAGAATGTCATACGGATCATCGTCTTGTACGCTGCAATCTCCGTCTTCACTTTAAACCCACACCCAGGAGAGGAGGTATCCCTCGGAGGAAGTTTCAGGTTGGCAGTCTCCAGTCAGCCGAAGTTAAAGCTGCCTTCCAGGCAAAACTCCAGTCAAGAATTGAGGACCCCAGTTGCCCCACAGACCTCCAGAAGCACTCTGGGAACACCTAAAAACTACCATTCTGCAGATTTCTGAAGTCCTCGGGTTCTCCACAAGGAAGAACAAGGACTGGTTTGATGAGAACAATCAAGAGATCCAAGATTTACTGGCGAAAAAGAGATCTGCCTACCAAGCACATCTTGCTCAGCCCTCCTGTCCTGGGAAAAAAGCAACGTTTCGCGCTGTATGTAGCAACCTCCAATGCAAGCTTCGAGACATTCAGAATGAGTGGTGGACCAAGCTTGCTGAGAGAACCCAGCTGTGTGCAGACACTGGTGATTTAAGAGGGTTCTACGAAGCCCTGAAGGCAGTATATGGTCCATCATATCAGGCTCAGAGTCCCTTGCGTAGTGCAGACGGCCAAGTGCTCCTCACAGACAAGGCATCCATACTGAACCGGTGGTCGGAGTATTTTCAGGTTCTCTTCAGTGCCAACCGCGTAGTTCAAGATTCAGCAATTCACCTCACCCCACTTCAACCAATGAAAACAGAGTTGGATGAGATCCCCACTCTAGAAGAGACTGTTAAAGCCATCAAGCAACTGAAAAGTGGCAAGGCAGCAGGAGTTGATGGAATTCCACCAGAGATCTGGAAGCATGGGGGCACAGTACTACATAGCTCACTTCACAAAGTACTTGTCACCTGCTGGGAACAAGGCAAATTACCACAGGACTTTCGTGATGCAATCATCATCACCCTATACAAGAACAAAGGGGAAAAGTCAGACTGCTCCAACTACCGGGGGATAACCCTGCTCTCCATCGCAGGCAAAATCCTTGCCAGAATACTCCTGAACAGACTGGTGCCCGCCATTGCAGAAGAACTCCTCCCAGAGAGCCAGTGCGGCTTCAGAGCTAACAGGAGCACCACCGACATGGTATTTGTTCTCAGGCAGCTCCAAGAGAAATGCAGGGAACAGAACAAGGCTCTGTATGTGACTTTTGTCGACCTTACCAAAGCTTTCGATACCGTTAGCAGGAAAGGCCTGTGGCAAATCTTGGAACGTTTAGGATGTCCCCCAAGGTTCCTCAGCATGATCATCCAGCTACACAAAGACCAGCGAGGCCAAGTCAGACACTGCAACGACCTCTCGGAGACCTTCCCAATAGGCACAGGTGTAAAGCAAGGCTGCGTTCTCGTGCCAACTCTCTTTACGATCTTCTTTAGCATGATGCTTCAAAGAGCCGCAGTAGATCTAGATGAGGACGATGGTGTCTACATCCGCTATCACACCGATGGCAGCCTGTTCAACCTGAGGCGACTAAAGGCCCACTCCAAGACAATGGAAAAACTCATCCGAGAGCTACTGTTTGCTGATGATGCTGCACTCGTCTCCCACTCGGTATCAGCTCTGCAGCATATGACGTCCTGCTTTGCAGAGGCTGCCAAGCTATTCGGCCTAGAAGTTAGTCTGAAGAAGACAGAAGTTCTCCACCAGCCTGCACCCCAGGAAGATTATCACCCTCCCTGCATCACTGTGGGTGAATCAGTTCTGAAGACAGTCCAGCAGTTCAGCTACCTGGGGTGCATCATCTCCTCAGATGCTAAGATCGACAAGGAGATTGACAACAGACTGGCAAAGGCAAACCGTGCATTTGGCCGACTGCACAAAAGAGTGTGGAGCAACAAGCATCTGAAAAAAGGCACAAAGATCAATGTTTACAAAGCGGTTGTGATGACAACCCTCATCTACGGCTCCGAATCGTGGGTTTTATACCGTCATCACCTGCGACTCCTTGAGCGCTTTCATCAGCGCTGCCTTCGCACCATCCTCAACATCCACTGGAGTGACTTTGTGACCAACACTGAAGTTCTCAAGCGGGCGGAGGTTACCAGCATCGAGACACTGCTGTTGAAGACGCAGCTGCGCTGGGCAGGGCATATTTCTAGGATGGAAAACCATCGCCTTCCCAAGATTGCTCTGTATGGCGAACTCTCCACCGGCCATCGAAATAGAGGGGCACCAAAGAAGAGGTACAAGGACTCCTTGAAGAAATCCCTTGGCACCTGTCGCATCAACCATCACCAGTGGTCTGACCTAGCCTCAGATCGCAAAGCATGGAGGCACACCGTCCACCAGGCTGTCTCTTCCTTTGAGAACGCACGCATAGCTGGTCTTGAGGACAAAAAGAGATTGAGGAAGAATCGCACTGCTACAGCACCAACCCTAAATCAGACTTTTCCCTGCAGCCACTGTGGCCGGACCTGCCTGTCCCGCATTGGTCTTGTCAGCCACCAGCGAGCCTGCAGCAGACGTGGACTATTGCACCCTTCTTAAATCTTCGTTCGCGAAGCCAAGCCGAGAGAGAGATAAATCCAATCTCTTCTCCTTCTGTGTAAACAGGAAAGATCAGCAGCAAGCCAGAAATCCACCCGCTGTAGACAAGGGCAGTACAAGAGCGAAATAGTTCATTTTTATGTAGAAGCCTCAGATTCAAATCCTGGCTCATTGGTAAAGCTCCCTTGGTGGTCTTAGGTATGTGACTGTCCACACAAATCAAGCAGACACAGAAATCCTAATCGTTCCATCATCCCTGCTCAGTCAAGAGAAATGGGCCTGAATTTTGGTGGGAAAGGGGATGGTGGTTTTAATTCTCTTAACAAAGTTCAACAGTGAAAGATTTAGCTATTACAGATCGATATGTTAAGTTCTTTCTTTAGTTCAGCCGCTTCCTGTCCATTCAGTTTTCCTCCAGGCTACAGAGATCAGTTCCTCTGGAGAAAACAGAAGAATTGCAGATTTATACCCCGCCCTTCTCTCTGAATCAGACTCAGAGCGGCTTAAAATCTCCTATATCTTCTCCCCCCACAACAGACACCTTGTGAGGTGGGTGAGGCTGAGAAGACTCTCACAGCAGCTGCCCTTTCAAGGACAACCTCTGCCAGAGCTATGGCAGATCCAAGGCCATTCCAGCAGCTGTAAGTGGAGGAGTGGGGAATCAAACCCGGTTCTCCCAGATAAGAGTCCGCACACTTAACCACTACACCAGACTGGCTCTCTAAATACTTTGGAGGGTAGACTCTCTGACATTGTACTCCACTGAGGTCTCTGTCCTCCTGAGGTTCCATCCCCAAATCTCCAGGAGTTCCCCATTCTGGATCCAGTAACCTCTCATTCCCCACCAAAACCCTAGTGCAGAAGAAGGTAATGGCAAGCCACCTTCTCTTCTCATTTGACTTGGAAGTCCCATGCTGGGATTGCCAGGGCCTTTTTTGTAGCAGGAACTCCTTTGCATATTAGGGCACACACCCCTGATGTAGCCAATCCTCCAAGAGCTCACAGGGCTCTTCTTACAGGGCCTACTGTAAACTCTTGGAGGATTGACTACATCAGGGAGGTGTGGCCTAATAGGCAAAGGAGTTCCTGCCACAAAAAAAGCCCTGGCCATAAGTAATCTGCAGCTTGACAGCACTTTGCAGGCACATCCCATGCTCAGGCCCCTCCCCTCTCCAGATCCCATCCTCTCAAGGATGATGATGAAGATGATATTGGATTTATACCCCACCCTTCATTCAGTATCTCAGGGCGCCTCACAATCTCCTTTACCTCCCCCCCCACACACAACAGACACCTGTGAGGTAGGTGGGACTGAGAGAGCTCTGACAGAAAGCTGCCCCTTCAAGGACAACTCCTACGAGAGCTATGGCTGACCCAAGGCCATTCCAGCGGGTGCAAGTGGAGGAATGGGGAATCAAACCCGGTTCTCCCAGATAAGAGTCTGCATGCTTAACCACTACAGCAAACTGGCTCTCTTTGGGATCCACCCCAAAATCTACATGAAGTTCACAACCGGTAGCTGGCAATCCTACTGGCTAGTTTTACTGCCCTTTCATATATCCCCATCCAGATTTCTCCCTTGAGATTTCAGTAACGAAAACACAGGGTGTCATCTGTATTGCCATTCTTGCTCACTGCTTTTGATTTGTTAACCTTGCCTGCCTCTGTACAGTTCCAGGTCTTTCCCATATGATGTTTATATCCAGTATTGTTGCCTGTCACTTCCGAAGCACATCCTGTTTATTTACGTCTTCGGTCTGTCTTAGAGTCACAAAATTGGACGAAACTCAATCCACTGTGGTTCCAGACTCTAAAACAGGATATCCACTAGCTTTATAATTCCTGACAGCTGCCAGCCCCACCTTCCATGACATTCCTATGCGGGTTGAGCCATAGCTCATAGCTGAAGCAGTGTTTTAAAAGGAGCTGCATGACATTAGACAGTCTGTAGAGGGGATTTCCCTGTCTGCATAGAGGCTCCCTCTGCAAAGGGCGACGCTAGTAGAGTTATCCAGAAATTGCGCCAAAAACTTGAATTGAGGTTTGCTCAGGGCGGTAGCCAGGATTCGGAAGCTTGGGGGGTGGGCATTTAAATGTTTCGGGGGGCACTCAGCCTCCCGGCGCTCCATGCAACCTTCCCTCTCCTTATTCCCCCCCACCACCCTTCCTCCCTGCCACCGAAATTGCTTGGGGGCAGTGGCAGAAGCAGTTCTGACCTCACCCCGGGGGCTGCTTCCGCTCCCGGCCCCGCACGCTATATTAGTGGTGGGGAAGGAAGGCTGGCAGCACTCACTCCCCTGAGCACTTGGCTGAGTTCCTCGATCTCCAGGGCCCCACAGCGCACTCGCAAGGGATGTGCCGGCTTCTCGTCCACCTCGCTCGGGCACCTCCCTCCCTGCTGCTTTTGCTGCAGCCCTCTGCTCCACTAAGATCGCATGCAGGCCCGGGGAGGGGGCAGAAGCATCACCCAGCTTCCTGGGCAAGTTAAAGGGCTCACGATCAGCTTGATCGATGGGCCCTTTAACTCAGGCGGGAGGCCAGGACTCTTTCTGCCATGGCCCTGCGAGCAATTTGAGGGGAGGCCTGCAGCGAGAGCGGCGGGGTGTGTGTGTGTGTGTGAGTGCCACCAGCCTTCCTTCCCCTCCACTAAAATAGAGTACTGGGCTGGGGGCAGAAGCAGCCCGCAGCCTCCCCCGCCAGTTAAAGGGTCACCGATCAGCTGATCGGATGGATCGACTGAACTGTTCTATTATTTTAAAAACGGACTGTCAACCTTCCCCCCCCTCCCCCCAATGTTCCCTCTAAGCTGCAAAGTCTTGTGAGCAAAAATCCTACTTCATGAGCTACTGGCATTAGTGAGCTGCTTGCATGCATTAGTGTGCTCTGGGGCCATTTTTTTCCTGAGCCAAGACAAAAATGGGTGAGCTGGAGGCTAAAAATCTGTGAGCCAGCTCACACTAACTCAGCTTAGAGGGAACACGGCTTCCTCTCCCCTAATATTTCGCCCTGTTGCAGTAAAAAAGCAGAAAAAAACGAGGAGGCTGGAGGGGGGGAGAGAGAAGCTGCAACTTCCCCGCTTTCCCCCCCCAACACCCCCGCCAGTTGAGACGGGATTTTCGCCTCCTCGAAGGACGAGAAAGAACTGCTTCCCCCCTGCCTGCTCCGCTCCTTCCCTCCGCCGTCTGAGGCGACTAGCCAGTCCTGGCTTGGCCGCAGAAGAGGAGAGGGGAGAAACCAACCGTCCGCTTCAGCCTCATGGCCGGCCGAGGCGGGCTCCTCGCTCCCTCCTCCTCGCCGCCACCTGAGGAGACAAAGAGCGCCTCTGGAGCTCCGGCAGGGTTGCTTCGCCGCCCGCCTTCCTTGAAGGGGGCCCCTTTAACTCCAGCAGGAGGCAGCGCTGCTTCTGCTGCTGGCTCTACAAGTGACCTCTCCATCAAGGCCCACCCCAGCAGCCCCCTGCTGACAGTCCAGAGGCCCCAGGGGTTGGTTGGGGCCTCGAGTCAGGGGGCATTGGCCAGAAGTCAGAGGGCTGTGCCCCCACAGGCCCCCTCGTAGCTACGGGCCTGGGTTTGCTACTAAGGAAATAAAATCAGAAAGTCTATTCAGAGTCCATGTTGCTTTTTTTGAGATCTGTGCAACGTTAACACAAGTCCCACCTTATCGCTTTTCATGCCAGATCAAGTGGCTGATGGCCAGTGCAGCAATTACCATTCTGCGTATTCGTGCAATTTCATGTGTGAAAACAGCCCACTACTCGAACAGCTTACAATTACAAAACCCATGATGCAGTGTGAATGTGAATGAAATTCTGAGCAGGTATACTCAGAACTCCCTCTCATGGATTGCTGCCTTGACCTGGCGAGAGGGCTTGCGCGGTTCAGTGGGGCTGTGGGCTATGCCATGCAGGGCCACCCAAGATGGACAGGCCACAGCTGAGAACCAGACTAAATGCGATCCACTGGAGAAGGAAATGGCAACCCATTCCAGTATCCTTGCCAAGAAAACCTCATTGACAGTAATAAAAGGCTAAAAGATATCGTGTTGGAGGACGAGCCCCTCAAGTCTGAAAGTGCCCAATACGCTACTGGAGAAGAGTGGAGGGCAAGTCCAAGTAACCACAGAAAGAGTGAAGTGGCTGGTCCAGTTGTGGATGTGTCTGATGGTGAAAGAACAGCCCAATGCTGCAAAGAACAATACTGCATTGGAATGTGGAATGTAAGATCTATGAATCAAGGTAAGCTGGATGTAGTCAAACAAGAGATGGCAAGACTGAACATCGACATCTTGGGAATCAGTGAACTAAAATGGACGGGAATGGGTGAATTTAACTCAGAGGATCAATACATTTATTATTGTGGCCAAGAGTCCCATAGAAGAAATGGTGTGGCCTTTATAGTTAACAAGAGAGTGAGGAAGGCAGTAATGGGATACAATCTCAAAAATTATAGAATGATCTCAGTCCGTATCCAAGGCAAACCATTCAATATCACAGTAATCCAAGTCTATGCCCCAACCACTGATGCAGAAGAGGCTGAAGTGGACCAGTTCTATGAAGATCTACAATACCTTCTAGAATTAACACCCAAAAAAGATGTCTTCCTCATCATAGGGGACTTGAATGCCAAAGTAGGAAGTCAAAAGGTAACCAGAAGAACTGACAAATTTGGCATTGGAGAACAAAATGAAGCCGCGCAAAGGCTAGTAGAGTTTTGTCAAGAGAACAAACTGATCATAGCGAACACCCTCTTCCAACAACCTAAAAGGCGACTCTACACATGGACATCACCTGATGGGCAACACAGAAATCAGATTGGTTATATACTCTGCAGTCTGTCACGTTCTCAGGGTGCAGGCAGGAAGGAGTCCAAAGCCAGTCCAAGGTCAAAGTCCAGGAAGTCAAGCAGGAGCCAAGTCACCAATGCAGAATCACAAACTGGAATCAGAAGTCAATGTCCAAAAGCCAAAAGGTCAGGGTGCCAAGGAAATCAAGCAGATCAGGAATCAGGAAGGAGTGTGGATGCAAGCCAGAGAATAGACTTGCTGCTTCCACAAGGTTACCAGATCCTGGGTGGGAGCTATATGGGAGTCTCAATCAGCCTGCTCCCTGGGTAGCAGTGACTCTGCTAGAACTCAGGGCTGAGAGATCTGAAGCCTCGGCGTGCCTCATGTCTTCGCTCTGAAAGTTCTTTCCGGAGCCTGCTTCGAACTCTTGAGATGGGAGAAGGAGAGCTTGGAGGAGATTGATTGTCAACAGCTGACACTGGTGCCTGGAGAGTGATTGATGGGCCATCTGCTGTTTGTTCAGCTGAGGACTGGCTGGCAACTCTTCCAGGTCTGTTAACCATGACATGCTCCTCCTCGTCAGGGCTCATGACAGTCAAAGATGGAGAAGCACCTTACAGTCAGCAAAAACAAGACCTGGAGCTGACTGCGGCTCAGATCATGAGCTACTCATTGCAAAATTCTGGCTTAAACTGAAGAAAACTGGGGAAGCCATCAGGCCATTGAGATTTGAGCTTGATCATACATCCCTTATGAATATACAGTGGAGGTGAAGAATAGGTTTAAGGAACTAGAGTTGATAGACAGAGTGCCGGAAGAACTATGGACGGAGGTTCGTGACATTGTACAGAAGGCAGCAATCAGTACCATCCCAAAGAAAAAGAAATGCAAGAAAGCAAAGTGGCTGTCTGATGCGGCTTTACAAATAGCTGAGGAAAGAAGGAAAGCGAAAGGCAAAGGTGAAAAGGAAAAATTCACCCAACTGAATGCAGATTTCCAGAGAACAGCAAGGAGAGATAAGGAGGCCTTCCTGAAGGAACAATGCAAAACAATAGAGGAAAACAACAGAATGGGAAGGATAAGAGATCTCTTCAAGAAAATTGAAAAAATCAAGGGAATGTTTCGTGCAAAGATGGCCATGATAAAGGACAAAAATGGTAGGGACCTAACAGAATCAGAAGAGATCAGAAAGAGGTGGCAAGAATACACAGAAGAATTATACAAGAAGGACCTCAATGTCCTTGACAACCATGACAGTGAAATTGCTAACCTTGAGCCAGACATCCTGGAGTGTGAAGTCAAATGGGCCTTAGAAAGCATTACTAACAACAAAGCGAGTGGAGATGACGGTATCCCAGTTGAGCTATTCAAAGTCCTAAAAGATGATGCTGTTAAAGTGATGCACTCATTATGTCAACAAATTTGGAAAATGCAACAGTGGCCACAGGATGAGAAAAGGTCAGTTTATATCCCAATCCCAAAGAAGGGTAATGCCAAGGAATGTTCAAACTATCGTACCATTGCACTCATTTCACATGCCGGCAAGGTCATGTTAAAGATCCTATGAGCTAGGCTTCAGCAGTATGTAGATTAGGAACTACCAGAAGTTTAAGCTGGGTTTCAGAGAGGTAGAGGAACTAGAGATCAAATTGCCAACATTTGATGGATTATGGAGAAAGCACGGGAGTATCAGAAAAACGTCTATTTCTGTTTCATTGACTATGCTAAAGCCTTTGATTGTGCGGATCACAACAAACTGTGGCAAGTCCTTAAAGAGATGGGAGTACCAGACCACCTCACATGTCTCCTGAGAAACCTGTATAAGGGACAAGAAGCAACGGTCAGAACGGGATATGGAACAACTGATTGGTTTAGAATAGGAAAAGGAGTTCGACAAGGATGTATATTGTCACCCTGCTTATTTAATTTATATGCAGACTACATCATGCGGAATGCTGGCCTGGATGAAGTAAAAGCAGGAATTAAGATTGCCGGGAAAAACATCAACAACCTCAGATATGCAGATGATACCACTCTAATGGCAGAAAGTGATGAGGACCTAAAGAACCTCTTGTTGGGTGAAAGAGGAGAGCACAAAAGTAGGCTTGAAACTCAACATAAAAAAAACTAAGATCATGGCATCCGGCCCCATCACACCATGGCAAATAGAAGGGGAAGACATGGAAGTAGTGACAGACTTCACCTTTCTGGGATCCAAGATCACTGCAGATGGTGACTGTAGCCATGAAATTAAAAGACGTTTGCTCCTTGGGAGGACAGCTATGGTGAACCTGGGCAGTATAATAAAAAGTAGAGACATCACCCTACCAACAAAAATCCGTATAGTCAAAGTGATGGTATTCCCAGTAGTAATGAATGGCTGTGAGAGCTGGACCATAAGGAAGGCCGAACGCAGAAGAATAGATGCTTTTGCTGTGGTGCTGGAGAAGAATCTTGAGAGTCCCTTGGACTGCAGGAAGATCAAATCAGTCAGTCCTAAGGGAAATCAACCCTGACTGTTCCCTGGAACATCAGATGCTGAAGCTGGAGCTCAAATACTTTGGCCACCAAATTAGAAGGGAGCACTCCCTGGAGAAGATCCTGATGCTGGGAAAGACAGAAGGCAAAAGAAGAAGGCACAAGATGAGATGGCTGGACAGCGTTACTGATGTAACAAACATGAATTTGAGCAGACTTCGGAGGATAGTGGAAGACAGGAGGGCCTGGTGTGACTTTGTCCATGGGGTTGCAAAGAGTCGGACTCGACTGTTCGACTGAACATCAACAACAACAACATACTCAGAACTAAGTCCCATCTTATCCAGTGGGGCTTACTCCTGCTAATAGGATTGCACTGTAAGTCTATTGATCCATCCAGGTTAATTCAGTCTACACAGACAGATAGTGCCTTTCCAGGATCTCCAACTGAAGTAGAGGTCTTTCACATTACCTACTTATTGCCTGGTTCTTTTAAGGACTGAACCAGGGACCTTCTGCTTGCCAAACAGATGTTCTACCACTGAACCACAACTCACCCTATTTGCGTAGGGTTGTGAAGTTATCCAGCATGGAATCTATACAACTAATGGTGTGCAATGTAACTTTAAATAAATCACCTCTGGCTGTAACTGATGTAGGAAATACCTACTGTACAGTGATATGACAATGCAAACAAGACCAGCCGAAACCTGAAAGAGCAGACAAGTGTACATATAACTCCATTCCTCTGGGATGGTAGTTTGGATTTCAAGATGGAATTCCTCCAGGTAGTTTCACACATTCACAAATGAGATAACGTATCTATTAAGGGGAAGGAAGGAAGGAAGGAAGGAAGGAAGGAAGGAAGGAAGGAAGGAAGGAAGGAAGGAAGGAAGGAAGGAAGGAAGGAAGGAAGGAAGGAAGGAAGGAAGGAAGGAAGGAAGGAGAGAAATGGGATATCAGACAAGACCTCTCTATGGACCAAATACTGGTCTGGATGCCACATGAAATTTCTGCTAATGGATAAGGGGAGGTGACTCTGCCAATTTTCTCATGCCGTTACTGGGAGTTCCCTGTCTCCGAGGGTCGGACAGTGAGTCAGTGACCATTTTGGGATTCAGCTGGAGAGAAGAGGAAAAGAGTCCATCTACCAAAGTGACCATTTTCTCCAGGTGAATGGATTTCTGTCGCCTGGAGATCAGTTGTAATAGCCGAGATCTCCTGCCATCACCTGGAGGTTTGGCAACGAAACAAGGGAAACACAGCCAAGGTTGAGCAAAACATGAGGAGGCTGGCAACCCTACCTCATGCAGATGTTGAAAGGATACGATGGAGGAGAGGAGAGCAACGTAAGCCACTTGAGTTGAGATCCCCATTGACTAGTATAAAGTCAATAAAAATAATAATTATGCCCTAAACTTCAGTTTCTATTATTTGGAGGGTATCATCTAGGCCAGGGGTGGCCAAACTTGCTTAATGTAAGAGCCACATAGAATAAACATCAGATGTTTGAGAGCTGCAAGTCAGGAAGGCAAGCAGTTACCAGCCTCCTGCTTTTACAGCTGATCTTTAGCTGGCAGAGATCAGCTCTCCTGGAGAAAATGTGGGCTGGTGGGTTGAGAGAACCTCCTGGGCGGGGGAAACCCCACCCAGACTTGGGGCTTCCCAGAAAGATGACGAAAGCAGATTGCACCCAGGCAGCGTGGGCCTATCAGTGGCTACTTACCATGGTGGCTGAGGGAAACTTCACATTCAGGTGCAGCAAACCTTTGACTCCCAGAGCCAGGAGGCAACCTCAGGAGAAGGCCTTGGCCTCTGTACCCTGTTGCTGGCCCTGCAGAGGACCTGTGCCATCAGATTCAGAAGTGTGAATGCGCACACTAAAGCTTATACCCAGAGTTAAAATTTGTTGGCCTTAAAGGTGCCACTGGACTCAAACACTCTTCTCAGAAAGTGCGCTTTTTGTTGGGACCCAAGTTCTTTGATTGGTGGGATGTAAAACAGGAAATGTTAAGACAGGAAAGTATTGAGATACTCAGCAGCCTTACCTGAATGATAAATTGGGACTTACTGCCAGGTAACAAACACCAGGTGGGTTCAGGTTGGCCTATTCACTCACTGCCAAGATCAATATGGACAAGTCCCTACTTTGCATAGCTTCTCCACTGGGTGCGGGACCTGGCAATCCGAACAGCTCCTCCTCCTCCACAGTTGAAATCTTTGAGAGCTACTCAGTTATATTGTATACTTACAACAAAAAAGAGTGGGCGGTACTAATCACTTCCCTTCTTAGTAGAAAACCACTCTTCAGGGAGTGTGGTTATATTTTTTGCTTTCTTTGCTGTGCCACTTCTCTGTCTGCCTGGACTTTTATTTGACATGGGGAGGGAGTTTTCAGAAGTGTGATTTCCCTTTCTCAGCATCTGAAGAAGTGTGCATGCAGTGTGCATGCACACGAAAGCTTACGCCTAGAATAAAACTTTTGTTGGTCTTAAAGGTGCCACTAGGCCACATAGATTCCTTGTACGAAAGCAGGAAAACAGTAGACTGAAAGGCCTTGGCAGTGAAGTAAGACTTTTCACGCTGACAGGAAAATGGGTAGAATCTTCTTGTATTGTCTGTCTCTCTCTCGCACATCTGGGATCACACTAATACGCCACAGGCAGGCCTGCACTTCCTCAGACTTTCTTCAGTCCGGAAAGAGAAAGTAATTCATTTTCTGTTTCTCGAGAAGTCTTTCCAAAATATCTGACTCCACTTTCAAAGCGGTGCTTTCCCCTCATTAAATTTCACAGCATGCAAATATTTTCCCCACCCCACATTTAATTGCAAAAGCCCAGGCTTTTCAGTTTCAGAATACATTTGCAGCCTGTCTTGGAGAGACCGAGCCCCGAGATGTCTCCTGGCAAGTGGCTACCACTTTGGCTATCATGGATGGGGGCTTTGGTAACCGTGAGCCAACAAGCTCCAAGGTGAAAATGGGGGGTTGTAGGTGGGGGGCATTATGTAGAGGAAGGACCCATACTCTGGCTTCTGGGTTTTATGGCAGGATTCTACTGCCTTTAGTAGCTGCAGAGCTCAAGTGCAGCTGGTAAAGTTTTATGCATCTCTGCACCTCCTTGCTGGATAACACTTCACCAGTTGGATTTAGGCCTGTCGCTGAGGGGGGTCACAGGCACAAAAGTAGTGGGCAGTTTGCTTTATTTTAAGGTAGCTGGGGACTGTGGATGACTAACAATGAAACCCTACACTGAGTAAACCGTTCTAAACCTAAGAATTTAGGAAGCTGTCACTCTCTTTTAAACTTGCCTAAATTCTGTGACAGAGTTTTTGCAGTTTTGAATTGTGTATGAAGTGTGTTGTGGTTTAGCTGGACTGCTTCAGACCCAAAATGGGAAGAAACAAGATAAAATACAGTTTTAAAAGTTGCTGCGTCAGTCATTTGGTTGACAATGTTCAAGCTCTTCCTCTGTTTAACAAAATATCGAGAAACACTCTTATTGAGGTAGAGGATCTCTTGGGGCCAAGGAATGCTAATTCTTCATGGGTATTGGGTCAAGATAAAATCAACAAAAACACTGTAGAAGTAGGTTGTCAACAACTTGGAGGGGGGGCGGAAAGCCCTACCCCCTCAACAGCGGATTAATGGGAGGAAATGGGAGGGTGAAGTGTGGAGGTAAATAGCGTCGCCCCGAAAAAAATGTCCCCATGGGTCTCTTAAGAGGGCTGGATATCTTTCCCCTTTCTCCATATTGTTGGCATTGGCAGCCTCTGAGCTCTTGCTGAGCGTGTGTTTCAATGGTGCGGGAAATCGAGAGAAATGCTGACTGGGAGGGAGGAGGAGAATGGTAGTTCGGCTTGAGGGAGAGAAATCCCTCTGCATCCTGAATGGGGGGGGGAGGGGAAGGCAACAACAACAGTTTTTCTGAAGTGCTTTTTTGTTAGGATGAATCCCTCTCACTGTTTGCATAGCGCCTCCTCACGGCAAGCCAACTTGACTGAGAAATTCAATTGGGTCCTCCCTCAGTGGCAAGTTTGCCCCCCACTTATATACATTATAAGGAGCCCCGTGGCGCAGTGTTAAAGCTGCAGCACTGCAGTCCCCAAGCTCTGCTCACGAGTCACGACCTGAGTTTGATTCCCAGTGGAAGCTGGGTTTTCAGGTAGCCGGCTCGAGGTTGACTTAGCCTTCCATCCTTCCGAGGTCGGTAAAATAAGTCCCCAGCTTGCTGGGGGTGGGGGGGAAGTGTAGATGACTGGGGAAGGCATCCTGTAAAAAGTCTGCCGTGAAAACGCTGTGAAAGCAATGTCACCTCAGAGTCGGAAACGACTGGTGCTTGCCCAGGGGACCTTTCCTTTCCTTTTTCTTATATACATTGCTCCTTCTTCATGAGCTCTAATAAGTTTCCCCCTTCCATGAGAATTCATGGTTGTGTGTGTGTGTGTGTTTTTGGTGTGTCTTAATTTTCAGATCCCTAGATGCAGCTGTCTTGTAGCTGAAAACGACATTATTCTTCTGTTCCAGGATTGTTCAATATTGTTTATTTGATATGTTGCTAACAGTTTATATCTGTATATCCAGGGCTTCTTTTTAGTAGAAAAAGCCCAGCAGGAACTCGTTTGCATATTAGGGCACACACCCCTGGTGTCACTATTGTTTCACACAGGGCTTTTTTGCAGAAAAAGCCCAGCAGGAACTCATTTGCATATTAGGCTACACCCCTGATGACAAGCCAGCAGGAACTGTGTTCCTGCTCAAAAAAGCCCTCTCTGTGTGTGTGCATGTGTGTATTTGTCTGCTTCTGTCTATATAGAACAAAGTCTGAGTCCAGTGGTTAAGACCAACAAAGTTTAATTCTGGGTATAAGCATACACACAAAAGTTGATAACCAGAATTAAACTTTGTTGGTCTTAAAGGTGCCACTGGACTCCAACTTTGTTCTGTTCCTTCTGACCAACACGGCTACCCTCTTGAATCTATCTATTTACATATCAGCAAGTTCAAATTCATTTTCGGTAAATAACGTGTCATGTGTAACGAGGGCTGCTAATCTCCAGGTGGTTGCTGGAGAATTCCTGGAAATACAACTGACCTCCAGACGACAGAGATCAGTTCCCCTTAGGGTTGCCAAGTCTTACCTTGGCTTTGGTGGAGGGGTGGGATAATTCTCACACACACAGAGCATGTAGCGCGATGATGTCACCCAGAAGTGATGTCATCGCACTGGGCATGTGCCAGGGATGCTCGAGGATTTGGGTAAAAACTCTATAGTGCCCTCCCACTACCCTCCTAGGGTTGCCAGCTCTGGGTTGGAAATACATGGGAGATTTGGGGGGTGGAGCCTGAGGAGGGTGAAGTTTGAGGAAGGAAGAGGCTTCAGCGGGGTGTAATAAGAGTCCACTTTCCAAGGCAGCCATTTTCTCCTGGGGAACTGATCTGCGTCACCTGGAGATCAGTTGTAATAGCAGAAGATCTCCAGCTACCACGCGGAGGTTGGCAACCTGCAGGCCCCAAATTTGTAGGTGTTTCTGTGCCCAGGGTTGGCAGTGCTAACTTGTGGATAGTTTATAACAGGGGTTTTTTTTGTAGAAAAAGCCCAGCATGAACTCATTTGCATATTAAGCCATGCCCCCTGACCACCATTGTTTCACACGGGACTTTTTTTGAGGGAAAGCTTAGCATGAGCTCATTTGCATATCAGGCCACACCTCCTGATGCCAAGCCAGCCGGAACTGCGTTCCTGTGCATTCCTGCTCAAAAAAAGCCCTGGTTTATAATGTGTGATCATGCTTAAAGTTATTTTAGTATACGGTTTTGCATTTGTTTATTCATGTTGCCATGAAGGGTTTAGTCTGGCCCAAAGGGAAAATTGGAGAATCTGGAGAGTATTTTGTAAGATTTTTGTGCATTTACAGTGCGATTAGCCAAAAATAAGACTCTCCTTCCACCAAAACAGCATTTCTTTTAAAAACCTATTAGTTACGTAATACTGGAAATTCTAATTTTTTTATTATAAGGTTATGTTAATGGTGTTTTGTTAGGAAATGAGGTCATGGAATTGGGCCATTGCTACAGACCACAGCAAATATCTGTGTTGCAAAATGTTGGAAATTTAGTACCATCCACCACAATTTTTTGAATTCAAAAAAACACTAAACAAAATAAAGGAAGGTGAACAATCTGTAATGGGGTAGAAAGAATTTACTGGTTTGAATTTAGAACATAACCAGGGCTTTTTTTTTTTTTTTTTAGCAGGAATGCACAAGAACTCAGTTCAAGCTGGCTTGGCTTCAGGGGGTGTGGCCTAATATGCAAATAAGTTCCTGCTGGGAGGTTTTCTACTAAAAAGCCCTAATATAACCATTGTCTTGCTGAGCTGTTGGGTGAAGTACTAATTATGAAAGAAGATCCCCCCCTCTCCCTTTTATTCATAGTGGCATAAATCTCATCATAACATCATTTATTTCATTAATTTTATTTAAAACATTTTAAGCTACTCTCCACCATCAGGATCCCCGCCAGTGTTCCCTCTAAGTTGAGTTAATGTGAGCTAGCTCACAGATTTTTAGCCTCCAGCTCACACATTTTTGTCTTAGCTCAAGACGGATGACCCCAGAGCACACTAATTTATGTAGCAGCTCACAACTTTAATATCAGTAGCTCACAACTTTAATGCCAGTAGCTCACAAAGTAGATTAACGGTCAGGAAGTTCTTCGTAATGTTGAGCCGGAAACTCTTTTGATGTAATTTCAACCCATTGGTTCTGGTTCTATCATTACATCTACTGGCAGCAAACTCTACAATTTTATTTGCTCATTGCACAAAGGAATGTTTCTTTTTGTCTGTCCTGAACCTGTTTCTCAGCAACTTCATTGAGTGCCTCTGAGCTTGTATTATCGGAGATGGAGGAATAACTCCCTCCACTTTCTTCACCTTTTCCATATTTTTTTATCAACCTCTATCATGTCTCCTCTTAACTTTCTTCAATGTGCAAATGTGTGTCCAATTTTAATCCTGGAAACAGGGCCAGACCTAGGCAAGGCTAACCTGGTGCCCCCCCCCTCACTGATAACCTCACCGAGTTACATGGGGGGTGCTGAATTTGGTGCTCCAAAAGTACAGCACCCTAGGAAATCACCTAATTTGCCTAGTGGCAAGTCCAGCCCTGCCTGGAAAAAAAGTGTGCTCCTGGTAACTTAACTGTCAGACTTTGAACAGATGTGCTGAGAAGAACATGAGGCAGGATAGGCAAAGGGAACACCTGTGTACAGAAGCAATGTACCTGTCTTAAACCACTGGCAATGCAATCCTAAATAAAGTATTACCCTTAGTCCAATGATGATAATGGGTATAGAATGGTATAACTCTGCATAGGATGCTACTGTAAGAGACATAATAACTGTTGTGGCCATTAGAAGAGCCCTGCTGGATCCAATCAGCAATGTTCAGTTCAGAGGTTTAGTGCCTCTGAATGTGGAGGTTCCCCTCAGTCACCATGGCTAGTAGCCACTGATAGACTTATCCTCCATGGACTATTGAATCCCCTTTTATAAGAACAAAAGAAGAGCCCTTCTGGATCAGATCAGTGGACCAACATCCTGTCACACACAGTGGCCAACCAGTCCCTCTGGAGATCCATCAACAGTGCACATAGGGCGAGGATGCTGCCTCCTGACACTGGAATCAAGAGGTTTACTTAGGGTTGCCAATTCCCAGGTGGGGACAGGGGATCCCCCAGTTTGGAGGCCCTCCCCCATCTTCAGGGTCATCAGAAAGCAGTGGTGGTGGGGAGAGGGAAATGTCTGCTGGGCACTCCATTATTCCCTATGCAGACTGATTCCCAGAGGGTATAATGGAGAATTGATCCGTGGGTATCTGGGGCTCTAGGGGCACCAAATTTTCAGCACAGCATCTGATGACTCTCCTCAAAAGGCTCTCCAAATCTTCAAAAAGATTGGGCCAAGGGGCCCAATTCTATGAGCCCCCAAAGAAGGTGCCTCTATCCTTCATTATTTCCAATGGAGGGAAGGCATTTTAAAGGTGTGCGGTCCCTTTAAATGTGATGACCAGAACTCCCTTTGGAGTTCAATTATGCTTACCACTCCCTTGCTTCTGGCTGCACCCCCAAATTCTCCTGGCTCCCCCCCCCCAAAGTCCCCAGATATTTCTTGAATTGGACCTGGCAACTGCCTCTGAACATAGAAGCCAACAAGCTAAAATTTTAGCCAACAAGCTAAAATTCCAGCTTACATTTTTGGAACTGGATGGGCAAGACTTTTAATGTCTCGAGATGACACACAAATAGATGCATTTTATTTGCACTCCTGCCTTAGAAGAACCCTTCCCCCCCCCTTTCAAGAGAAACTGTTCCACATAAACATGCAAGTTAAAAAAAGGGTAGTCCCCTGTGCAAGCACCAATCGTTTTCGACTCTGGGGTGACGTTGCTTTCACAACGTTTTCACGGCAGACTTTTTTATGGGGTGGATTGCCATTGCCTTCCCCAGTCATCTACACTTTCCCCCAAGCAAGCTGGGTACTCATTTTACCAACCTCGGAAGGATGGAAGGCTGAGTCAACCTGGAGCCGGCTATCTGAACACAGCTTCTGCTGGAATCGAACTCAGGTCGTGAGCAGAGGGCTACGACTGCAGTACTGCAGCTTTACCACTCTGCGCCACGGGGCTTTTAATTAAACATGCAAAACACCTACTAATTCAAAGATGGGATGCTGGTGGTCTAAAAGAATTCTGTCTCTGCCCACTCTGCAGGTTGCTGATGGTAACCCCCAGTGTGGTACCTATAGGGGCAGAGGTGGGGGTCGTGCTTCAGGTCGAAGGAGCCCCCTCTGGGCTCTCGGGCACAGTCTATTTCCAGAATGAGAACGACGCGAGTGTGAAATGCTCTACTGAGGTGCAGTTCAAGCTAAAGCCCGACAGCTTCCTGGAAAAAGTTACTCTGAAGGTAGGAGACATCAGTTTTTATGGGGAAGTGATTCCTACTTCTGTCCCCTGAGGGAAGAGCATCTCTACATCCTGTGGAAACTCTTCTGTGAACATTATCATTGGGCACTACTTGGCCCCAGAATGTTATTCAGTCACTGAAATGAGAATATGCAGTGTAAATCTCTGTTGGTGAAGAGCATGATTTGCCCCAAAACATCTGGAAGGGCTGAGAGCCAATTTTGGTGTAGTGGTTAATCTGGAGAACTGCATTTAATTCCCCACTCCTCCTCATGAAACTTGCTGGGTGAACTTGGGTGAGTCACAGTTCTTTCAGAGCTCTCAGCCCCACCTAGGGTGTCTGTTGTGGGGAGAAGAGTGAAAGGTGATTGTAAGCTGCTCTGAGACTCCTTCAGGTAGTGAAGGGCAGGGTATAAAACCAACTCTTCTCCTTTCCAGGTATGTACAGAGAGCCATTTGCAAGTGGGCCAGACACCTGGAGGCCATCATTTTCTTGAAGCTGTAGAGGGGGAAGAATATCTTTAAAAGCAGGGCTTTTTTTGAGCAGGAACGCACAGGAATGCAGTCCTGGTTGGCTTGGGGGGGGGGGGGGGTCATGGGTGTGGCCAATATGCAAATGAGTTCCTGCTGGGCTTTTCCCACAAAAAAACCCTGTATGGAACAATGGTGCGGTCAGGGGGTGTGGCCTAATATGCAAATGAGTTCATGCTTGGCTTTTTCTACCAAGAAAACCCCTGTTTGAAAGTATAGTACTCTAGAAAGGGTGTGTGTGAAATTAAGACCTGTGCTGGGAATAGGGTTGTCATGTCCTTCCTTGCAACTGGGGGGGGGGGGCAGGAAAGGACTTACTGGCAGTGTGGGGGGACGGCCTAGCTTGCTGTGGCAGTGACATGGCAACATAATTTTCAGTGACATTGCTGCCACACTGAGTTAGGCCTTCCCCTGAGGTAGATAAATCCCCTGGCTGGTCAGCTGATCACTGGGGGACAGTGGTAGCTTCAGGCAAGGCATCCCACACGGGGGCAGGGACTTGGCAGCCCTAGCTGGGGATAAAGATGACAATTTGCATTTGGAGTCCGTGTTTCTCACTGGGACTCAAGGCTGATTACAAGTACAATTAAAACAAACATTTCTGTCAATCAGTAAACAGGTTACAAAGATACAATAACGGCATTTGAACCTAACAGCAAAGATTCCTAGGAAAAACATGAACAATGCGAGCAAAGATAAATAACAGATGTAGGCCCAATAGTAGCCTCAGAGCAGGATAAAAATTATGAAGCAGAAAACATACATCACTCAAACCATACATGTTTCAGCCAATTTGGCCTTCCTCAGTAGTAAAATATATATATATATATATATATATATATATATCACATTAGCGCCAGGTATTACAATGAATACTGAAAACAGGACCAATCAAAACGATTCTGGAGAAGAAAGGGGAAAGAATTTATACTGAATATCTTAATTCACTGTAAGGCAGCTTCATGTCAGACATGTGACAAATGAACGTAAGAAAAACCATGTTGGATCAGGCCAATGACCCATCCAGTCCAACACTCTGTGTCACACAGTGGCCAAAAAACCCCAGGTGCCATCAGGAGGTCCATCAGTGGGGCCAGGACACCAGAAGCCCTCCCCCCAAGCAATGGCATGAGGGGAACTCACCCTGCAAGCCAGGACCTCAGTTCTAATGGGTGTCCTGCTAATTAAAGAGAAAAACAATGCACAAACCTCAATGGCAAAACCTCCAGCTTCATACCTGGTTTCCTCAGGTTCAGGGCTATGAGCCGGTTCCTGATCATCCCACCTTGAATAGCAGCAGTGTTAGTGCTACAGGGCAATTATGCTGTTAGCACTTGAACCCTGAGGGTCAGGCTTAGGTAAACAGATTTCATGAACTTTTGTTGTCATCCCTATACCCCTGATTTATTGTCATTTCTCAACTTGTTAATTTAAATTACCCTCTCAGTGATCCAGTGCCAATCAGCAAGGCTGTGAAACAGGACACTCTTTTTACTTACAGACATACAGGCACAGGGGGGAACCAGAAGAAAGGAGGACTCCCTCCCTTCTCCTGCTAACTTCCCAAGGAGAGCTGCTCATAAGTAAAGCACTGCTGTGAGAACAATGTGAGAGAAACAGTTGAAAAAGCTGAAAGGGAATGATTTGTAGGGGAGGGGTTGGCAGTTTGTAGGCCAGGAATCCCCAGCATGGTGTCTATGGCTACCATGGCAACTGCTGACCGCTTTCCTGGCACCCGCTAAGTGTTTTTAGAAAGTAAGTGTAGACAGGTGGGGCTTTTGCCCAGCTAGGCGTCTGGCTGGCCATTGGAGAGTTGACTGGCTGTGCAGACATTAAAAAACAACAACACAACAACCTTGCTTTGACAGCTGCTACCACAGTACAGAGATTTTCACTGCATGACTCTTGAGGCAATGTGAGAAAATGTTTTAAAACCTTATGTTCATTTTAAAAGGCATGCCGTTAAGCACACCTTCCGACTGAAATATGAAATACTGGAAGAGTTATGAAGAGTTTGAACTCCTGACATTTTCTGGTTGGCCTTGCCTCTTGTAGCCAGGTTTTCCAGGTACCAAACGACAGGGGGTATGGGGGACTTACTGCCAGGAAAACTAGGCCCAATCCAATGACGCAGCAATAATGGTCCCTTTAAAACAGCCTTTGCAATCCATTTTAGTAGCAGGTTGCTAATGGTTTTTTTGTGTCATTTCAGACACAACCTTTTTAGCAACTGGCTGCTAATGGATTTTATTTACCTGTTCATGTAAAGCTGCTTGTGTCCAGTTAGTGAAGTGTAAACTGCTTTCTTCCATTTTCACCTCTTTGTGGCACTTCTAAATCTCTGCGGTGTGCTGTTTAAAATGTCCATAGCACTCCCTACAATGCTGGTTTTTCTACCCACCCTTTTCATGGTGCAGTCTTCCTTGCACTCCGCCCCCCCATACTTTTAAAAATTTTTCCAAGTTGAGCACTGTAGCACTAAACCAATATAGCACTTCAGTGTTACAGCAGCAGATGTCTTAACTCCACTGAAAACTCTCCCGCGCTAATGCTATATGAAGCGTTTTGTTTTGTTTTGATGAGTGGGATACGTCACTTTGACAAAGGTATTTTCTGAAACAGTACTACAGGCGGCTTTACTGTCGGAAGCTGATGGTTACCCATTGCATTTAAAGCTTGCACAAAAGATGAAGGTTTTAGTACAACATCTTTGAAAGTGAAAAGGAATATTCTGGAAAAACCAGAACTGACTGCATGCGAAATTTGAAATCCATTTCAAAATGGACTTTGAAATCCATTTCAAAATGGATTTTTGAAATGTTCTCTGAACAATCATTTATATTTACAAACTTATTTTCAGTACTTACTTGTTATTTTCCCACAGTTTTGTTAGCCTTTATATAATCTGCTTTGTACTGTGGGACTCTAGGTTCTACCACCAGCTCCCATGTCCCTGCAGGAGGTCGCCTGGTTCTTCAGGTTTCTCCCTGCCACCAGCCAGGTGTCTGGCGGGGGAACCCCCACCGCAAGAGCCATGATGAGCCTTTCCATCTCTGAAGGTTTAGAAACTTGTAAACTGCTTGTGTTTTGAAAGGTGTGTATATGCCTTTAAATCTTAGCAAGACTAAAGTTGCGGGGTGGGGAAGCAGGCAGAGCCACATGGGTCTTCCTGGTGAGTATGTGAAGCCTGTGAGAAAGGAAGAGAAGCCAGCACCAGCACAATCCCTATAGTTTTTTGCATTTGTTTCAGAAGTCATCTGCATAGTAAAAGGGATACTAAAGAATTCACTAGACCCTGATTATGGGACGGAGAAAAACTCCACCTCCAAGGCTACTCTGCTTTCATTTTCCTGTCAGTCTGAAGAAGTTGGTTGAAATAGTGCAGGTGGTTGCATTCAGCAACTCCCATGAGTAAATTGTCCCAGTTAGATCACAAAAGTGTGTGCTTGTAAACTTTATGTTTGCGGTAGTGGTTAAGTGCACGGACTATAATCTGAAGAACTGGGTTTGATTCCCCACTCCACTGCTGGAGTGACCTTGGGTCTGTTATAACTCTCTCAGAGCTGTTCTGCTCAAGAGCAGTTCTTTCAGAGCTCTCTCAGCCCCACCTACTTCACAGGGTGTCTGCTGTGGGGAGGGAAAGGGAAAGGAGACCATGCTTTGCTAACTGGATACAAGCAGCTTTATATGAAAAGGTAAATAAAATCCATTGGCAGCTGGTTGCTAAAAAGGGTCTGTTTGAAATAACAACCCCCCAACCCATTAGCAACCAACTACTAAAACAAAATCTGTTTGAAAGGGGTCATAGTTTTGAAATATTTTCAGAAATGTTCATATAAGTGGCCAAGACTGCTTTCAAAATTACCAAAGGTTGGACAAGGTGAGTTTCAGGTCATTTTCAGCTCTGGAGCTGTGTTCAGCCGTTACCCTGGCTCCCAAAATGGGGATTTATTTATTTATTGCTCCTGTCTTTGGTCTCATGCAGTCTAACAGCATAACAGTTGATAGATTGTGCATAGATCCTAGGGTTGCCAATCCCCAGGTGGGGGCAGGGGATCCCCCAGTTTGAAGGCCCTCCCCCACTTCAGGGTCATCAGAAAGCGGGGGCTGGGGAAAATGTCTGCTGAGCATTGCATTATTATTCCTCATGGAGACCGATTCCCATAGGGTATGATGGAGAATTGATATGTGGTATCTGGGGCTCTGGGGGAGCTGTTTTTTGAGATAGAAGCTCCAAATTTTCAATATAGCATTCAGAGCCTCTCCCCAAATGACCCTCCAAGTTTAAAAAAAATTGAACTAGGGGGTCCAATTCTATGAGCCCCCAAAGAAGGTGCCCCTATTATTCCAATGGAGGGAAGGCATTTAAAAGATGTGTGATCCCTTTAAATGTGATGGCCAGAACTCCCTTTGCTCCTGACTCCACCCCCAATGTCTCCTGGCTTCACCCCCAAAGTCTTCTTGCCCAGCCCCAAAGTCCCCAGGTATTTCTTGGACTTGGTAACCCTGATAGATCCTGTCACTTGAGGCTGAAAATGGAAATTGCATCACTGATTGTACTTCAATACAAACAACAACAAAACCTTCCCTGGACAGTGAGAAGTGTTCTGGTCTAGCTTTCCCTTTGATACGTTCATTTTCTACGCGCAGGGATTTCACACCAAGTTTTATGAGAAACCTTGCCTGCAGTCAACAATACTCCATCCTGAAAGATTTCCTGCTGTTTCTGTAGGAGCCTTTGCCCCGAGTCTCCTCCTCTTCTCAGTTTCCTTCCCTTTCTCGTTCTCTCAGGTGACCCATGATCATTTTGTGCAGTGCGGCTTGTCTACCCAGAGAAGGGACCGTTACATCCAGCTTGTCGCTCACAGCTCTAACCTCCCCAGTTCCAATGGCATTCAAACCCTCAACCTGCGTTGGAGCGCTCGCCAAGGGTACCTGTTTATACAAACAGACAAGCCCATCTATACCCCTGGGGAAATGGGTGAGTCCCACCTCTGCCCCTCCAAACAGTTGCACAATGTTCTCTTTGTCATTCTCCCCCTCCATCCCCCACCTTGGCAGGCTGTGTTATCCAAAAGAGTCTTCAGAAAGCAGCGGCTGTATCTGTTGGATTCTGGGCTGTCCATAGTTGCTCCTCCACTGCTTTGCGGGGTGGGTGGGGTAGAATACAGATGCTATAAGTATTCCTCAGGAGGAGTAACAGTTGCTTGGGTGTGGCTTTTCCAGAGAGAAAAGGATTAAAGAGCTCTTTTCTTTCCCCACACTGTTCTTCTTCTTGCAAATGCCATCCTGCTGGACTCAATAGCTAAGCTAAACTAACCTAAACTAAGCTGAAAGAATGAGAAATGGCTTTTTTTTTTAGCAGGAACGCACAGGAATGCAGTTCCGACTGGCTTGGTGCCAGGGGGTGTGGCCTAATATGCAAATACTTTCCCATTGGGCTTTTTCTACAAAAAAGCCCTGTGTGAAACACTGGTGACATGGCCTAATATGCAAATGAGTTCCTGCTGGGCTTTTCCTACAACCCCCCCCCTGGACAGACGATAGATAGATAGATAGATAGATAGATAGATAGATAGATAGATAGATAGATAGATAGATAGATAGATAGATAGATAGATAGATAGATAGATAGATAGATAGATCTCTTAGTTTGAGTGATACATAACATTGATTTAGCAAGACACATGGGCTATGAATAAAAAAAATCTGATTCATGATTCAATGACACTAGCAGAGTACACATAACAGTCACCAGCTCACTAAATTGTTGTATTGTAAATGATTTGATCAGAGAGGTCTGTAGCTCATTGGTAGAGCCGCTGCTTTGCATGTAGAAGGTCCCAGGGCTAATCTCCAGCAGGTAGGAGGTGATGGGGAAGGCCTCAACCTGAGACCCTGGAGAGCTGCTGCCAGCCTGAGTAGGCAATACTGACCTTGATGGACTGATGGGACAATTCAGTATAAGGCAGCTTCATGTGTTCACATGTTGCCTGTATAGATTTTAAAAACCTCACACAATCCTCTTGTCGTAAATGACAAAAATATCTCATAGCTATTCTGACTATTTAATAAGTAAATCATGATTGTAATGTTTTAATACAGAAAAAAAGGGAAAAGTAACACAGTGGCTGACTGGCTCTGGATTTGCCTTTACTGTCTTCCTCACCCTCATTTTTTGATCCTTTCGTTCCAGTGAATTTCCAAATCTTTGCCCTGGACCACAAGCTGCGGCCAACCTTTGAGCCTGTCATCATCACTGTGCAGGTAACTTGGAAGCTGTCCTAGTTTCTTTGCTGGTTGATGAAAAATTCTTGTTGCAGCTTGGGGAAACCTTGATTCTTTAATAATGAAGCCATTAAAAAAAACCCTCTCCCTTTCTCTTGCCCTTAGAACCCGTGGGGACTTCAGGTCCGGAAAGATCAGCGTGCGCTGTGCGGCGATGGATGCTGTGATAAAGGATCAACTGACAATCCCTCCCATCTCTGAGTAAGTTTCACCAGCTATGTAATGAGGGCTGGTCCCACCCACACAACAGGCAGCTGCTTCAGACAGAAGGATTCCACAAGTTTCAGGCTAAGCCAGCCCTTTTTGCCTCCACAACATGGTACAGGCAGAGCTGCACAGGAACGCAGTTCTGGCTGGCTTGGCATCAGGGGGTGTGGTCTGAAATGCAAATGAGTTTCTGCTGGGCTTTTTCTACAAAAAGCCCTGTGTGAAACAATGGGGACAAAAGGGGGTGTGGCCTGATATGCAAATGAGTTCCTGCTGGGCTCTTTCTATTAAAAAACCCCTGGGTACAGCAGTCCTCAGTGTGGTGCCCATGCACTCCATAGTGCTGCCAATGCCTTCCTTGGTGCCTGCCAAGCGTTTTTAGAAAATAGATGGGTCTAGGGAGTGCTTTTGTCCATCAAGGATTCTGATTGGTCACTGGAAGTGTGATTGGGTGCGCAGATCTTCACTGTGGCAGTCATTGTGTGGCTGGCTCCACCTTTTGTGACAGCCACTTTCTGGGTGCACCCACCATTCTGTGTCAGACTTCTACAGGTACCCACAGGCTCAAAAAGTTGGGGACCCCTGGCATAGTAACTGAGAGCCAAACTGGGTGTGATGGCATTTTCGAGCGCCAGTGTGGTATAGTGGTTAAGAGTGGTGGACTCTAATCTGGACAAGCGGATTGGAGTCCTCATTCTTCATCTGCATGAAGCCTGCTGGGAGACCTTGAGTCAGTTCCGGTTCTCTCTGCCCCATCTACCTCACAAGGTGCCTGTTGTGGGGAGAGAAAATGAAGGAGATCGTAAACTGCTTTGAGACTCCTTGGGGTAGAGAAAAACAGGGTATGAAACCAAGTCGTCTTCTGCTTTGTGGCTACCATGAGGATGCTGGTGCCATTTAAAACAGATTTTAAAATTCTGCCAGGCCAGCATGAAGCTCTTCTTCCCCACCCCCCTTTCTGGTGCCTTTTCAAGTGCTGGAAGAGGGGGTGAGTGAGCACTTGATAAAGCATGCTCTCCCTACTCCATCAGCATCAGCAGGAGCCTGGTGGGCTAGAAACAGGGGGTTGCTTGCCATAATAGGCGAACTGGCACCACTGTATTTACACATGAAGCCGCCTTAACCTGCTAAGCCTTGGCTCATCAAGGTCAGTATTGTCTACTCACACTGGCGTTGGCTCTCCAGGGTCTCAGGCTGAGATCTTCCACAACACCTCCTATCTGGTCCATTTAGCAGCGGATGCTTGGGATTGAACCTGGGACCTTTGGTGTGCCAAGCAGTTGCTCTACCACTGAGACACAACCCCTCTAACACAAGGCCAGAACACCCTTCGGCCTGCAGAACTAGTTTTCTGAGTTCTGGTCAATGCACTGGCTCAATTTGTCCCTGCTGTTTTTTAAATCTTTTTTCTCCAGGCCTGGCATTTGGCGAATCACAGCCCTGTTTACCAACGTGCCAGATTCCAACACAACCACAGAGTTTGAGGTGAAGAAATACGGTACGTCCGGATTGTGTGTATGTCTTTTATCCTTTTTGCCTGACAGAGACGTGGCATGGCAGGCCAAAATTCAACAGGTACTTTTCTACCCCGGGATGCAGTCACTGCATCTAATTGCAACGAGGTGGTTCGGCAGAGCCAGGCCAGCCACAGCTATGGCTGGGGGCAATACTCCCTCTAAGCTGTGGAGTCTTTTGAGCAAAAAATTCTACTTCATATGAGCTACTGGCATTAAAGTTGTGAGCGACAGCATAAATTACTTTGCTCTGGGGCCATTTTTCCTGAGCTAAGACAAAAATGCATGAGCCAGAAGCTAAAAAACTGTGAGCTAGCTCACACTAACTCAGCTTAGAGGGGACACTGGTTGGGGGTTGTGGAAACTGCCGGCGAACCCTCAGGTTTGCAGAACAGCCTAACGTAATAACCCACTCCCCCTATATTGGGGATATTCCCTCCAGAAATTTCCCAGTAGACGGTGTGATGGCTACGGGGAAAGCACAGCAACTGGAGCTCATTTTGAGTTGCAGCAGCAGCCACGATACAGCCCAAGGCAGCTGCCTTGGGACTTACCATGGACTTTGGATGTGATGGCCAAGAAGAGAAAAAGGCAGCGGTCAAATGTCTCCTGGCTCCACCCCCAAAGTCCCCTGATATTTCTTGGACTTGGCAACCCTACTAGATAATGTGGCATCATGTTATGTGGAAGTATGAGGAAATTGTTTCTGCAGGACAGACCTTTGTAGAGAAGTGTGACTCCATGAACAGCTATGCTGAGACGGGAGGGGGGAAATGAAGAACACAGAAAGAGAGGCAGGACCAGAGGGCAGTTCCTTAAGATAAAGAGGCATCCCATTCAAGGAGAGAACACTTAAACCAGGGGTGGCCAAACTGCAGCTAGGGAGCCACATGTGGCTCTTTCACAGATATTGTGTGGCTCTTGAAGCCCCCACTGCCCCATCAGCCAGCTTGGAGAAGGCGTTTGTCTTTTTTAATCCCTTCTCCAAGCCAAGCCAGCTGTTGAGACATCTGACGTTCATGTTTTCAGCTCTCAAATATCTGATGTTTATTTTAGGTTGCTCTAACCTTAAACAAGTTTGGCCACCTCTGCCTTAAACTCACTTAAGTGTTGTAGTGCTCCTCAGTGTCCAGGCATGGCAAGTTCCTCACTCCAACAATTCCAGTAGCTGTGAGGCCTGGAGTGAACCATCAGGCCTGGGTGGGCTGATACCTCTGGGCTAGATTATTTTTATTTACAACATTTTTCAACAGGCATTCTGCAAAAATAGCTACCTTGGACAAGTCTTTGGTGAAATGGCATGCAAATATGAGTTTCAGGGCTTTTCTGCATCAGGTTTTTGTTCCAAGTTTGCTTCTTGACTGCAGTGTTCCACCCCCACCCTCCCTTACATACAATATGGGTTGGCTGGTCTGTCTTGAATTACCCATTCCTGGGCAAAAGGATAAAGAGGTGGTAGAAAAGAACAAGAGTCCTGAAGTACCTTATAGACTAACAAAATGTGTGGCAGGGGAGGAGCTTTTGTGAATCACTGCTCACTTCTTCAGACTTACAAAGGCTTATTCATACCTTCCCACAAATGTTGTTAGTCTTTAAAGTGCTACTGGAATCTTGCTCTTTCCTATGTCTAAAGACTAACTCGGCTGCTCATTTTAATCTGTCTGCAGAGAATTTATACGCTTCCATGTATAAATTAGTCTCAATTGTGCTTCTGAAAACTAACACAAATAAAGTTACACTATATATATATATATATATTTAAAAGTACACAGAGGCTATGGATCTTAGTGAGAAGTGTCTTGTCTTGATCGGAGGTATGTAAGATACCTTACCAGGTTTGTGTATTGATTTATGTATATGCAGTTTTTAAATATTATGTTTTATTGCACAGCTTAGAGAAAGCCTGGAAGGTGAAAATGGGTTCTGAATTTCCAGATACCTCGTTTAGCTCTTATGCAGTAAAAATAGAATTTTTCTGCACGTCTAAGAATCTACATTGACCAGCTGACATTTGCCTGTTCCCCTTGGCGTTCTTAAGGTGGTCCTTCGTTCTATTTGCTTCACAGGAGACTGAACCTGCAGCTTCTATGAAATTGACTTAAGAAAATTGCCTCTGTGGATTTTTAAAAAATATATATACATCATTAGGTGCTTGGCTCTTCTGCGGATGTTTCATCTTCTATAAATATATGTTGATAAAGCCAGTTACATTTTTGTGTTACTTTGTGTTAGCTTCAGAAGCACAATTGAGACTAATTTATACACACAAGCATTGCTTTGTATCTCTGCCACCCTAATCTGTGTTTCGCTTTGGATGCTTGCAGAAGAAGAGCTGGCAAAGCAACTCCAAGCCTTCCTGGATAAATCCTCTGCCCTAGACCCCTTTCAGTCTGGTTTTAGGCCAGACTATGGGACTGAAGTGGTGCTAGTAGATGACCTCCTTCTAAGTGTAGACAAAGGCTCTGTTGTGTGAATGGGCAGTTGGCAACTGAGTGGTCCCTTGGTCTGATGAGGTCATCGTTCCTTCAAAGTTGGTCTGGAAAAATTCAAGGCTTATTTTCTTCTGAATAGAATTGATTGGTTCAAACTGACTTTCTGTTATTATATAGTGATCATTGCTGTGATTGTACTTTTTTCCTAGTTTCTTTCACACACAAACTGCACAATTTTGTTTGGCCCCTTCCGCTTGTAATGTTTTGGGCCTTTTGTTAAACGTGGCTTGTGAGCAGCCAGTATTGAAACAAAAAAGTGTTTTAAAGTTAACAAAAAAGAAAATAAAACTGGATCGAGACTAGCCCTATGATGATGATGATGGTGAAGAAGAATAAGAATTTATTTTTATGTCCTATCCTTCACTATCTTAAAAAGCCTCAGGGGGGCTTACAATCTCATTCTGTTCCTCTCCCCACAACAGACACCCTATGAGGTAGGTGGGGCTGAGAAAGCTCAGAGAACTGTGACTGATCCAAGGTCACCCAGCTGGCTTCATGTGGAGGAGTCAAAGGGAATCAAACCCAGTTCTCCAGATTAGAGTCTGCTGCTCTTAACCACTACACCACACTGACTCTCTAAAGGATGGCAGGGGATGGGGGGTGGGTGGGAATATGTCTTTAAGAAGCCAAGCTGGAGTAAAAGCCTGGTTTAGAAAAGTCCTCCGTGAAAAAAAAGTGGGCTGAAAATAAAGTAAACAAATAATAATTGTCCAAATAAAATTTTAAAAATGCACCCAGAACAGTGGAAATTTTAGAACAAATCCTGTTTCACTTTCCCATTTGTTACCAAAGCTCCGTTCTCTTTCTCTCTCTCTCTCACCTGCAGGGCTATGGGTTCGAGTGGAAAGAGAGATTGATGCAAGTGCCTTCCGTATCTATGAAGCAAAGATCTTGGCGCCCTTGCAGTACAGTGAGTGAGATGGGGGAGGGGGTTGTTACAGATTGGGTTACTGGGACCTAGATGGCCCAGGCTAGCCTGGTCTTGTCGGCTCTCAGAAGCTAAGGGAGGTCAGCACTGGTTAATACTTGGTTGGGAGATCCCCAAGGAAGTCCAAGGATGCTCTGCAGGCCGTGATGAACCACTTCCTTTTCTTTCATTTGTTAGCTTCTTTGACCAATGGTCTTAAGTTCAAGATAAAACAAGACAGTAAATAGAAGGCGAACCACTTCTATACATCTCTTGCCTTGATAAACCCAGTAAGGAGTCACCATAAGCTGGCTGTGAATTGACAGCACTTTACGTCACTGAGGATTAGGTCAGAGGCAGCAGCTCTTTGTGGGACGGGCATCCCAACAAAGGGATGGGTAATTTCTCAGAGACAGAACTAGGATACTGAAGACCAGATCCAGGCCTGTATGCCCAGCAAAAAGTGAAAATCCAGGCCACTGAACATAAAGAAAACATGAGGTACAATCAAGAAAATGTCGGATCTCATTCAACAGTTCCAGGTCAACAGCAGTAAACAGAAATGAAAGAACTACACCAATTCTTGGCCAGCATGCTCTCCCCACCTTCTCCTGCAGGTCTTCTGAGAAGCAGGGCTCACGCAAGAGAGGATATTGGTGTCAAGAAAAGTCCCAGGGCTGCTTCCACATGGCAATGGTAGCAAGTCCCCCCGCCCAGCAGAAGCACTTCCTGGAGTGTACCAGAATGGTCTCCTCACATCCTGTTCCTGGGCTGCTTGCTGTTATTACCAGACCTCACCATGCTCTTCTCTCTGTATACAAGTATGGAAGCTGCAGAGATCTCGTGAGCCCAGCTTCCCATGGCCCAGCAACCCCACCCCCTCCTTCCCCTGCATTGTGTGACTCAGGTGGAGAAAAAGGGAAAAGCCTTTTGAAGGGCCAGAAATCTGGCCCTGGTGGTGGACCTCCTGATGGCACCTGGGTTTTGGCCATATTGGGTTGGGCTGGACAGGCTGTTGGCCCGATCCTACATGGCTTCTCTTATGTTCTTCCGCACTTTGTATTGGCTGCAGACAGAGTGTCTGCATGACCACCCAGCCTGCAGCCACCCCAGAATCCCCTTGGATCTAGACTGAAGAAAGAAAAGCCCTGAAAGGCCTATGAGTCATGCTCACGACTAGCACTACGTGTGGAAGCTCCCATTAAATCTTGGGGGTTTCCACTATCCATATGGAGAGAAATCCCTCCACATGGAAGCAGCCTGGGACACAGTCATAAACTTTGGGTACCAAATTGAAAAAGCTACATTAGGGCTGATGTGGCCATGGCACAGATTGTGGTATATTTATTGTATATCTGCATATGCAGAGTGGTAAAGCTGCAGGACTGCAGTCCATGCTCTGCTCACGACCTGAGTTTGATCCTGGCGGAAACTCGGTTCAGGTAGCCGCTTCAAGGTTGACTCAGCCTTTCATCCTTCCGAGGTCGGTAAAATGAGAACCCAGCTTGCTGAGGGTAAAGTGTAGATGACTGGGGAAGGCAATGGCAAACCACCCCATAAAAAAGTTTGCTGTGATGTGACGTCACCCCAGAGTTGGAAACGACTGGTGCTTGCACAGGAGTCTACCTTTACCTTTATATATATATAAGAGATCTGCTTCCTCTCCTCCAATATTTGTGTGATTTTGTTTGGTCCTATTGGGTGGAGCTCTTGTTTCAGTTTCCAGTTTTGTATATTAGCTGTAGTTGCTGGCTGTGAGAGTTGTGCCTTAGCAAATAAATGGCTGATGTTATGAGCCAACTTGGCTCTGCTGAATGGACCTGAGAAGGGGTGCCGGAGTGAGTACAACCAAAGGGGTCCATTACACAGATAAAGGAAGTCACCATAAGCTCTGGATCGATGGCTCAAACCAGGGCTTTTTATGTACAAAAAGCCCAGCAGGGACTCATTTGCATATTAGGCCACACCCCAGCATCAAGCCAGCTGGAACTTTGTTCCTGTGTGTTTCTGCTAAAAAAACCCCAAAAGCCCTGGCTCAAACGGTCTATGTCTGACAATTAAATAGGGTTGCCAACTCCAGGATCAGAAATACCTGGCGGGAAGGGTTGGTGAGGGCCTGGAGGGAAGGGTTAGTGAGGGGAAGGACTTCAGCAGGGTCTAATGTCACACAGTCCACCTTCCAAAGCAGCCATTTGCTCCAGGAGAAATGTAATAAATGTTTTAAATTAATAATAAACAAGCAATCTCTGTAGTCTTTGGACCAGCTGTGATTCCAGGAGAGCTCCAGTTCCCACCTGGAGGTTAAAAACGAACAATGAGAGAAGTCACTCCAGAACTTATAAATAACACAACCCTTCGGTTATAGTGACAAAATGATATAGTGCAACAAATGTAACAATATAATAAACAATTCAGTTCCTAAGACTTTGTGTCCCTATGAGTTTTGCTTTGAAAGTGTGATATTTATTATCTGTTGGCCAGGGCTTTCTTTGTAGCAGGAACTCCTTTGCATATTAGGCCACACATCCCTGATGTAGCCAGTCCCCCTGGAGCTTACAGTAGGCCCTGGAAGAAGACCCCTGTAAGCTCTTGGAGGCTTGGCTACATCAGGGGTGTGTGGCCTAATATGCAAAGGAGTTCCTACTACAAAAAAGTCCTGCTGTTGACACTGTGGAATATCCCTCGTTGACATAGGCTTTGAAACAGGTGTAGCAGAAGTCAACAACCTGTCCAGGGAATTCTAATACTGAGAATTTTGCACAGTGGATACATCAAAAAGAAAACATCCATTGCAATTCCTTTCAGGAATAAGAAATGAACAGACTTCCATTAGGACTTTTATTATATTGTTACATTTATTGCAATATATTAGTTATTTTGTCACTGTAACCAAAGGCTTGTGTTATTTATATGCCCACCTGGAGGCTGGCAATTCTATTGACAAAGCAGATCTGCGATGAGTCCTGACAGGGCACAGTGGGGGTGAAATTATGGCTACCACAACAGCAAGAATGATGCGGAGTTAACACGCGTGTACAATTCATACAGCCCCACACACCCTTCAATTCTCTCTTCCCATACAGCTGCAGACATAGGGGCCACTCTTAACCAGAAGCGACGTTTTGTGGTCCGTGCAACGTGTCGGACACGCTTGGATCTAAACAAAGAATATCTTCTGATGGGACATGATGGAGAAACACAGGACTCCGAAGGCCGGTAAGCAGGGCTTTTTATTTTGTAGAAAAAGCCCAACAGGAACTAATTTGCACAGGGGTCGTTTTGTAGAAAAATAGGTGGTGGAGCTCATCCAGGGTTTGTTATGCAGCTGCACATACTATTCAATGAATAAGGAGGTGGAACTCTCAGGAGGAGGAGGAGGAACTCTCGGAAAGGTTCAGGAGCTGTGCCCTCCCACTGAATCTGAGGCCTGCATTTGCATATTAGACCACACCCCTGATGGCCCCATTGTTTCACACACGGCTTTTTTGTAGGAAAAGCCCAGCAGGAACTCATTTGCATATTAGGCCACACCCCTGATGCCAAGCCAGCTGGAACTGCATTCCTGCTCAAAAAAAGCCCTGCTGGTAGGTTAGGGAGAAGGAAGGAGGGAGAGTTGGAATCCTAACTGATTGGTGGAAAGGCAGAAAGGACAATGAGTCTGCGGCCAGAAATTTTGCGTTGGAGGTCATCAACAGCCAGTCTGTGCCAAAGAAGGAAATCAAGCTTACTTGGTTGGGGTGTGTGTGTGTGAGAAGGAAGACAGGATGAACTGATGCAAAGAAGGGAAGCAGAGCTTTAATATTTCAATAGAAGAGGAAATTTCACATGGTGCACCCGTTCACAGATGTGCAGAATTACTAGTGCCTTTTAGATTTCTTCTGTCATTGTTATTAACATCGGCAGTGGCAGACAGCTACTTTGAAGACTGTGGAAGGGTCACTGTGGGGAAAAGGACTTAATCCTCTTCTCCCATCTCTTTCACAACTTAAAACGCTTCTCTCCTGATCTGCAGTTGCCTCCTGAACTGATGGGGGATGGCAGTTAACCCTTTGTTCACTTGCGGATTCTCTTCTGCAGCTATTCCTCCATCCCCAGCCATTTCATATTATTTCCCACTCCTCTCTTATGAGGGCCAGATTTGACGTAAATGAGACCTTGCCAGGCTGGGCCATGTGTATCATAAAATGTAATGCCAGGTAGTGGACATATAAACTTTATAAAGGGCACAGACACACAAATAATTTTTTAAACTTAAAATAAAACATGCTTAAGATATTAGCATGCTAGCAATATTTTGTTTTACAGTCTCTGATGTCAGCTCTTGCTATGAATTATTGCATCAAAAACTGCAGACAATGTCTGTGCTGTACCAGTCTTGAATATGTGCTGTTCAGGTGTGCACATCTGTAAGTTGCAAACCTACTTTTGATTCACTGACGTTCATTACAGACATCTCATGGTCAATGCTTTGAGCCTAAGACCTAAAGGAACATAAAGCGGCTGGGCATTGTGAGCTTTTGTACAGACGTTGCTTCACGTACTAGTCAAGAACATGTGAAGGCACCATGGCACAGACTGTGGGCTATGTGCTTGTCTACAAAACTATAATGACTACAACTCAAAAAAAAATACAACTTCCCCCCCAAAACAACTACAAGAACAGAGAGACAGTCATGTACAGTGGTCAGTGTCAGTCTACTATCTGGGAAGTCTACATTCAAGACCCCCAATCAAAGGAAAATGTGAAAGAAAAATTAAGGAAAATTTGCTGGGTAAACCTGGGGTGGAGCACACTCTCAGCCTAATGCTGATATTTCTCTTCTAAATAGTTCACATGCTTTCCTATTGAGAAAGACTGGAGAGCATGAGTCCAGTGAAAAGGAGGAGGGGAACCCAGTTACACCCATAACAAGCCCAACAAATCTCTCTCTCTCTCTCTCTGTAGCAAGGCAAAAAGCTCATACGTTCACTAAAGCGTTGCTAGTCTTAAAAGAACTCTTTGTAGCTCTCCTGATGGTGAGGATTGCAAAGGAAGCTCTGACTCTTTCTTTCCTTCCCCAGGGCAGGAGGAGGGGGAGGAACCTCAGCCATTCATTAGAGGGAAGAGAGGCTTGTCACAGCAGCTCTGCAGGGTGATTAATTGAGCCTGGCAAACTTAATCAACGAGCAGAGCTGTAGAGCCAACATTGTGTGACTGGCTACAACCACTGTGGCAGCTACTCAGTGTGACTGGTTCCCTCCCAGCAGCATTTTGTGGCAGTGCCTGCCACCTGTTCTCCGAATTCCTGTAGCGCCCATAGGCTCAACAAGGTTTGGACAGCATGAAGTAAGGTTCCCACTCCAGTGGCCTTGATCAGATTTTAGAGCTGCTCTGCTTCCCTGCCTCTCCCACAAATGGACATATTTCCCTCCCACCCTGCTCTCCTCCTCCTTCCACACCTACACTGAACACAGTGTGGCAATGCAACACACAATTTGAAATGGGGACGCTTATTAAGAACAAACAATGGACCCTATTCTGGTTCAGGGACATAGTGGATCAAGTTCGTTTTCCAGATAGTGCCAACACACAAGTCTCAGAAAGTAGTGCATAGAAAAAGAAAAACTGATTTTATTCTACTGCAAAAAGGCTATAAGTTAGAACTGATGTTCCGTCAGCAGGCTGGATAATACAGATTGTCTTGCATAAGGGTAAAGTTTATTTTCTTAGATCTTGCAGCAGAATGATATTGCTTTTGCACATCTCCTTGTCAATGAAGAGATCAGAAACCAACAGGAAAAGGGCAAAAAGCTGAGTTTTTCCAGGCTTCTAACTTGAGACAGTGAGTGAGTTAGCGTAACATCACATGACCTGCAAAGGTACCTAAACTACATTTCCCACGAGGCTTCATCTTAATGGTACAAAACAATTCACTGATTTACAACAAGCTACAAACTGTTTTACTAGACTCTTCTAAGGACAGTACAGACCCACCCTGAGAAAGTTAGATACTTCTGAATGCCCAGCAAATCAACAGAGCTACTTAAGTAACCAGTTTCCTCAAGACCATATACTGTTGGAAGGTTTTTAAAAAACTGAACTAAGAACATGAAAGTTCACCCTGATTTCTAATGAGCTTCTTTGGGTGGCTCCTCTGATGTTTAAGGCCCACACGAGCTAAAGCTTGTCTCACAGTCAGTACAACGATACAGTCTTTTCTTGAGTGTGGGTTCTACTGTGAGACTTGAGGACGGAACTCTGATTGAAACTCTTCCCACACTCTGAGCATTTATATGGTCTCTCTCCCGTATGAATTCTCTTGTGTCTGACAAGATGAGAGCTCAGAGTGAAGCTTTTCCCACATACTAGGCAAGTGTGTGGTTTCTCACCGGTGTGAGTTCTCTGATGTTTCTGAAGGTGTGAGCTGAGCACAAACTTCTTCCCACAGTATGAACATTCATACGGTTTCTCACCTGTGTGGGTCTTACGATGGCTGCGGAGATGTGACCCACAATTGAAGCTCTTTCCACAGTCTGAGCAAACATAAGGCTTCTCTCCACTGTGGATTCGTTTGTGTACAACAAGAACTGAGCTCTGACCGAAGCATTTACCACAGTCTGAGCATTTATAAGGCTTCTCCCCAGTATGGGTTCTCTCATGCCTGACAAGCTGGGACCTGTTGTTGAAGCTTTTTCCACAGTCTGAACATTGGCAGGGTTTTTCCCCAGTGTGGGTTCTCTCATGTGCAACAAGGTGTGATTTCCAGTTGAAGGTTTTTTCACACAGTGAGCAATTATATCGTTTCTCTCCTGTGAGCGTCGTCTCGCACACAGGAGGGGCCTCATAACTGAAGAGCTTCAGTTTCTCTCTTATGTGGATTTCTGCATGTTTCTTAACATGTGACCTCCGACGGAAATTCTTGCCACAGTCTGAGCATTTGTATGGCTTCTCCCCTGTATGAGTTGTCTCGTGCCTACGGAGGCATGATCTCCTATTGAAGCTTTTCCCACAGTGAGAACATATGTGGGTCTTCTTGCCCATGTGAGTTTTCTCATGTTGGATCAGATGGGATCGTTGGATGAAGATTTCCCCACAGTCTAAACACTGGTACGGTTTCTCTCCAGTGTGAGCTTCCTGGTGTGCTATGAGGCTGGAGTTCAGACTGAATGTTTCCCCACACTCCAAACACAAATAAGGTTTCTCTCCTGTGTGGGTTTGCTTGTGTGTGGTAAAACTGGATCTCCAGCTGAAGTTTTTCGCACTGTCTGGACACTTGTAGGGCTTTTCTCCCATGTGTGTCCTCTCGTGTATACTGAGGATTGACTTCTCCCAGAAGTTTTCACCACAGCCTGAACATTTGTATGGTTTCCCTCCCGCGTTCATTTTCCTGTTTGGATTGTGGCTGGATTGGTAGCTGAAGCTTTTTTCTGACTCAGCAAATATTCTTACCACCTCAGACTCCTGGTTTCTCTCTTGTCCAGTTTCATTAAAATCTTCCTCTCTGCCATCCCCACAGGGAATGCCCTGATGTGCCTTCTGCCTGAGGGATATGTTCACTAGCTTCCTTCCCTCACTCAGCGTCTCTGACATACTTTCATCTTCTATTCCTGACCAAAGGCCTTGGTTGTCCTCCCATACCTGCCTGTAGTCTCCTGGAATAGAGAGAGGCAAACTGTTACATAGGGGAGTTAAGTTCTATCTGTAGGAAAAGGAACAGGGTGGGGTGAGGAATCAAGCAGCAGATATTCAATTACATAAATGGGAGTGTCTATTATCAGGAATGGCCAGACTTGCTTAATGGAAGAGCCACATAGAATAAACGTCAGACGTTTGAGAGCCGCAAGACAGGAACATCAAGGAAGGAAGGAAGATGGGGGAGGGGTGGAAAGAAAGCAACTTTAAATGCCTCCTCCAGGCTGCCGGCTGGCTTGGCGTGAAGAAGTGATTTTGAGAGAGAAATGCCTTCTCCCAGTTGGTTGATGGGGAAATGAGGGTTTTGAGAGCCACGCAATATGGATGAAAGAGTCACATGTGGCTCCCAAACAATAGTGTGGCCAGCCCTGGTCCATGTTAGGAATAGAACAAAGGCCTTTATTGTCCAGTGGCACCTTCAAGACCAACAATGTTTAATTTGGAGTATAAGCTTTTGTATGCATGCACACTTCTTCAGATACAGAGATTTCCACAACCGTTATATATAGGTGTGGGGTGGGGGTTTGTTGCCAAGAAGGGCTAGTGAGAGTCAAGATGCATAACTAACTGGGCAATCAGTACTGGATTAAGGCAGTTGGTGCAACCTGTGAATAGCAGCAAATTAGCATACAGATACAAGAATGCAGCCTATTACAGAACGTTCCCACTATCTGGCTATATGAATGAAATGAGCCATGGTATAGAAATTCTGCTTTGCTTCCAATGCTTGCCTCATTTCATCCATATAGCCAAGTAGTGGGAACATTCTATAATAGGCTGCATTCTTGTATTTGAATGCTAATTTGTTCTTATCCACAGGTCGCACCAACTGCCTTAATCCAGTCTTAGCTGTATTTACTGCCCAGTTACTTGTGCATATTGACTCTTACTAGCCCTTCCCGCTAACTAACCCCTCATGCTTATACGTAACACTTGTGGAAATCTGTTTCACTGTATCTGGAGAAGTGTGCATGCACATGAAAGCTTACACCCAGCCAAGAATTGGTTCCACTGGACAAACTTTGCTCTACTGCTTCAGACATCATGGCTTCCAACCTGAGTCTATATTAAGAATACTGTATGAAAGTCCTAGGAAAGGAAAGGTCCCCTGTGCAAACACCAGTCATTTTCGACTCTGGGGTGATGCTGCTTTCACAACATTTTCACGGCAGACCTTTTTACGGGGTGGTTTGCCATCGCCTTCCCCGGTCATTACACTTTCCCCCCAGCAAGCTGGGTACGCCTTTTACCGACCTTGGAAGGATGGAAGGCTGAGTCAACCTGAGATGGCTACCTGAACCAGCTTCCGCTGGAATCGAACTCAGGTTGTGAGCAGAGGGTTCCGACTGCAATACTGCCGCTTGACCACTCTGCGCCACGAGGCTACTGATGAAAAGTCCTAGACTCCTTCACAAAAGGGTGTCCCTGAAGTTGCTATTCTCTGCAAAAGCAGGTTACCTTTTAAGGATTTGGTTGGGGAAGTGCACTTGTTCAGTAGGGGTTGGGCTAGAGAGGGGGAGGGGCAAAGAAAGAGAGAGAAAAGAAGACTGCAGATTTATACCCCGCCCTTCTCTCTGAATCAGAGACTCAGAGCGGCTTACAATCTCCTATACTCCCCCCACAACAGACACCCTGTGAGGTGGGTGGGACTGAGAGGACTCTCCCAGAAGCTGCCCTTTCAAGGAAAACTCCTAAGAGAGCTATGGCTAACCTAAGGCCATTCCAGCAGCTGCAAGTGGAGGAGTGAGGAATCAAACCCGGTTCTCCCAGATAAGAGTCCGCACCCTTAACCACTACACCAAACTGGCAGAGAGGCAAACAGAGGGGCGGGGGGGAGGAGAGAGAGACAGAGAGGCAAACAGAAAAAGGGAGAGAGAGAGAGAGGCAGAGAAAGGGGAAGAGGAACAGAGAGCGGGGGGGGGACACAGAGAGAGAGAGGCAAAGAAAGAGGGGCAGAGAGACAAAGAGGCAAACAGAGGGCAGAGAGGGAAACAGAGACAAAGAGTGAGGGGAAAGAGAAAGGGCTGGAGAGGCAGAAGAACAAAGTAGGAGTCAAATTCACCTTTAAGACCAACAAAGTTTTACTCAGAACGTAAGCTTTCGTATGCTCCAAGCACACTTCATCAGACGAGGAATCAGGTACAGTGAGCTGGTAGGCAGTGGTTTATTATTATTATTTGTTTATTTATATTCCGCCCATTCCCCCATTGGGGGCGCAGAGCGGAGTACAGCAAATAGAAATAAAATCACAATAAAATCATAATAAAAATCAATTACAACATTCATCAAAGTGCAGCAAGATGATTCCGCAAGATGACATGACAGCAAGGTGGTATAGCACAAAACAGTACCACAATACAGCATCATAGTATAGTAGTGCAGTAGAGCAGCACAGCAGTAGAGGGGAGGCCAACCGATGGATAAATAGATGCCGGCTGCCTCATCCAAAGACCTGGTGGCCCAGCTCCATTTTGCAGGCCTTCCAAAAGGCCAGCAAGCCAGGTAGGACCCAGATCTCCATAGGGAGCTGATTCCACCAGGTCAGGGCCAGGACCGAGAAAGTCCTGGCCCTGGTAGAGGCAAGGTGGGCATCTCTTGGGCCGGGGACTGTCAGAAGACCTTGGGAGGCTGAACGAAGCGACCTCCAGGGCGTATATGGGAGATATGTTGGTCCCAGGCCGCGCAAGGCCTTAAAAGTCAAAACTAACACCTTGAAACAGATCCAGTACTCTATAGGCAGCCAGTGCAGGTTGTGGACCGCTGGCCATATGCTCACCTGACAGGTGATGCAGTCAGCAGGCGAGCTGCCACATTCTGCACCCGCTGCAGTTTCCGGATCAGTTTCAGGGGTAGGCCAGCGTAGAGCGAGTTACAGTAGTCTAGTCTGGAAGTCACCATTGCATGGGTCACTGTAGGCAGGTCTTGGGGGGATAGGTATGGTACTAGCTGCCTGATCTGCCATCGGAAGTGGTGCAGTCTTAGGGTCAAGCTGGAGGGACCTTGCATAAGTACAGTACCGTTTCCATTTAAGGGAGTAAGAACGTCTAGTTGAGGGTTTCCTTGCATTTAAGATACGTGCTCAACTTCATGCATTTAAGATAACGTGCGGGACGCCTCTTTTGGCCAAGCTGTCCTCAAATCCATCTTCCGCAGGTTTAAGGGTGAATCCTCCATGCTGTGAGTTGTAGGAATTGAGGATTGTGGTGGCACACCTGAGCCTGATGTTGCGTTAGGAGATCGGCTGCTAGGGGTAAGCGTCAGTAGGTGTGATGCGATAGCTGAAGGAGGCTCGTGAACCATGGTTGAGGAGGCCACCAGGGCGTTATCAAAATGCAGTCCATCCCATCCCAAACGAGCTTGAGAATGGTTCAAGATATCAGAGGGATTGGGGGGGAAGAAGTAATGAAGGGGTCCCGCCCATGTGTGAAGGAACGCATCGTTGGTGCCCCTGGAGTAAAAGCGGTTGCACTTTGCATTGGTCCGGGAAGCAAAGATGTCTACTTGAGGCGTCCCAAAGACATTGAAAATGCGCTGGAGGTAGAGTGGATTGAGGGACCATTCGTGGTCATCCAAGCGCAATCTGCTGACAGAGTCTGCCAGGGTGTTCTCCACCCCGGGGAGGTGAATGGCCGTCAAGTGGATATTGTTCTTGATGCACCATTCCCAAAGGGTTGTGGCCAGATGGCAGAGTCTGGTGGATCTGGTCCCTCCCTGTTTGTTTACGTAGAAAACCATGGCCATGTTGTCCGTGGTGATCTGTCATGCCTGCCAGTGAGCGCAGGGAGTAAGGACCAGAGAGATCTGTGCACACCAATAAATTCTAGGCAGTTGATGTGGAAATGTCTTTCTGCTGGGGTCCACAAGCCTCTGACGGTCTTGTTTTCGAGGTGGGCTCCCCAACCCCACGTCAAAGCATCCGTCGTCACCACGGCTGAGGGAGACGGCAGTATGAAGGGTGTCCCCTGCAGCAGTTTGTCCAGGTTGGTCCACCACAGGAGGGATAGGAGGACTCCTTGGTGTTCAGTCAGCATGGTGGATTGCCGTTGTACGTGAGGACGAAAGGTGCGTACGAACCAGAGTTGAAGTGGTCGCATTTGAAACCTCGCGAAGCAGAGCATGGAGGTGGTTGCGGCCATGAGCCTAAAAGGCGCTGAAATATGAATGCAGGTTGTGTCGGATTGCGTAAGAGTGAGGCCGCAAGGGACTGAATCGTCAGAGAGCGGTCCTGAGGGAGGGAGACCAAGTGGGGGCTCGTGCACAGGCAAAGTGCCTATAACTTGAATGTCCTGCGTGGGAGTAAGGTGGGACTTGGTGAGGTTCACACATAAGCCTAGGGAGTCTGGCAAGGCACGAGCAGTGCGGATGTCTTTCTCTAGTTGGTGGGGGGATGCGGCGATTATGAGCCAATTGTCTATGTATGGGAAGATGGAGATGTTGTGGAGGCGAAGAGCCACTGCCATCACTACCATGCATTTCGAAAATACTCGTGGAGCTGTTGATAGGCCGAAAGGAAATGCAGGTGACCTATGGCGAAGCGCAGGAAACGCTGATGCTGAGGCCTGATAGTTAGGTGGAAGTAGGCAGCCTGAAGGTCCAGGGATGCCACCCAAGTGCCCTGGGGCATTAGGGGAAGAATCGACTGAATGGAGAGCATTCTGAATTTTTTGTAGGTTATTCGTTTGTTTAATCTTCTCAGATCTAGAATAGGGCACTTGCCTCCATCCCGTTTTGGGACTAGGAAATACCATGAGTAGGAACCCGTCTCGATGGTGAAGTGGGACAGGCTCTATCGCACCCTTAAGAAGATCTTGAATCTCCTGGTGTAACTGTGGGGATGGAGGGGTGGTGACGAAGCGGTGGTGGCGTGGGGACAAAGCGAACTCTATGATGTAGCCGATTCAAATTATAGTGAGCGCCCAGGAATCCGTGGTGATGTTTTGCCACGTTCTTAGAAAGAGGTGCAGTCTTGTAGATTGGGGTGGGTATTCGTTGGGAGTGGGGGAGGAGTGGGGGGGGGGAGTCAAAGAGACTACTTGGAGGGAGGTGTTGGCTTTTTTGATGGTTGGGTCCGAGATTTTGGATGAAAAGGCTGCTTGGACTGGGGGGCCCTTCTCTTCCAGTATTCATGTTGTTTTGGAGAATGCTGTCGCTTAGGGTAGGAGGGTCTCCAGGTTCTGGGTCAACTGGCTTGTGCGAGTGGTTGAGTGACACCCAGACGCTTAGCCCGCTTCTGACCGTCATCCATGGAAGTGAGCACCTCATCCGTAGATGTGCGGAACAGGCCCTGGCCATCAAAGGGGAGGTCCTCAATTTTCTGTTTGATGCCAGGCTGCAAATTCGTTGACCGAAGCCAAGCGTGCCGTCTTAGGGCGACAGAAGAGGCCATTACTCTAGAACAGGGGTCCTCAAACTTTTAAAATAGGGGGCCAGTTCACTGTCCCTCAGACTGTTGGAGGGCCGGACTGCCGTTACTGTACAAGGCCACGGGCCGTCAGTTCTCCGTCTTCTGCATCTCTCTCCCTTCCCCACACCACACACCCCGGCCTGGGAACTCACCTCACCTCGGTATCACCTCACACTCAGTCTCCGCCGCCTCAGCCCAGTGCTGGAAGTGTGCGTTGCTAACACGAGTTTAGGTCGAACGTCACTTCCGGTCTGATTTTGCCATAACCCAGCGGGCCGCATAAACGTCCTCAGCGGGCTGCATCTGGCCCGCGGGCCGTAGTTTGAGGACCCCTGCTCTAGAAGAACAGGATAAAGCATGCCTGATGGAGTTTATCTGCTGCTTGCTGACTCTTGAAATCTCAGCCACAAGTTTCGAAGCCACTTACTGGGAAGCATCAGGTAGGGCCCGGATCAGTGGTATGAACTGGTTGGCTAAATTGTAGGTGTAAGCCAGGGGTGGGGAACCTTTTTTCTGCCAACAGCCATATGGATATTTATGACATCATTAGCGGGTCATAAAAAAATAATCAACTTAAAAAAACAGTGCTCTGCCAAGGGAGAATGATTCAGGCCGGCAAAATTAATACAAACAATTGTTTTTCTATTTGAAGTCATATGATGGATGACGGAGTCGAGATAGTTGTTGGCAGTTTGGATGCCGGAGTCGGTTGGACTGTCGAAGCGGACAATTCCCTTGCTTTTTTGGGAGCCGAAGACTCGGAGTGGTGTCGAGACTTCTTAGAGGACTTTTATCCAGCCTGAGAATGGCGGGAAGCTCCCTTGTCAGGCTTATGCTTTCTCAGTGATTGAACAGCGGCCGACACAGCTGAATCTCCCGCTCTTTCTGGGGGAGGAGGCGGGGAAGTCGATGCAGGCATTGCCCGGAGGGATTTTTCGAGGAGAAAACTGTAGTCTTGCTGCTCGGTTTTTCCGTGCCTGTTTCCCGAAGTTGGCGCAATGAGGGCAGGATTCGACTCTATGACCTTCTCCCAGGCAAAACAAGCAGTGGGAATGTCCGTCAGTCGTGGGGATTTTAGTCCTGCACCTCCGGCACTTTTTAATAGTTGTTTTCCCTTCCATACGCTCCGGACAAGGGAGAAGAGGAAGGGGGAGGGAAAAAAGAGGAGAAAGAAAGTGCAATAACAGGGCCTCTTTTGGGGGGGGGGGAGGGGGGGAGGAAGATGAAAAGGAAGAAAGACACATGCAGAGAAAATGAAAAAATACAATACCAGACGAAACAAAGGAGAAACGAGCCAAGTAGAGGAGCGCAACGAGGTAGGTGCTGTCTGGGCAGCAGTTAGGAAGAAACTGAGTGGGAGGTGCGGCTTCTGGTCGCTCCAGGCATGCACAGTCAATGCCTGCTCCCCAGAGTGAAACGGAAGTCACACCAAGAAAGATGCTCCTAGCGAGCTATTGGAGTCTCTGAGGTATGGATCCGTTGCCGAAGGCAAGACCCATGTGTGGGACTGCGCAGAGACCACGATGAAGATCTTGCAGCTGCTTCGCTACCGCTTTCTCAACCACCTTTCCCAGGAACAGCAGGTTCGAAACTGGGCGGTAGTTAGCTAGTACTTAGGGTCCAGTGAAGGTTTTTTCAGAAGCGGTCAAATTACAGCCTCCTTTAACATCTTTGGGAATGTCCCACTTGTGAGGGACAGGTTAACAATATCACCCTGATATCACCCTGGCAAGCCTTCACAAGCCAGGATGGACAGAGGTCCAAGAGGCAGGTTTAAGAATGCAAAATGGTACAAATTTAAGATCCAATGACAGAATAGTAAATTAATAAAGTGAGCAAACCTTTGATCTGGGTAGCATGAGCATGTGAAAGCAATAAAACAGTAATATGAGAAGCAGAGTAAGAGAGAGGGGGGCAAAGAGAGAGACAGAGAAAGGGGTGTCAGTGTATGTGCAGGCGACAGACCACTGCTGACAGCAAAGGATCTAATCGACATCAGATGATCTGGCTGACAGGGGCATCTGGAAGACAGCCAGATTGCATCAGCAGCCAGAGTGATGTGACCATGACTCAGCACTAATCCTGACTGGTCACTTACCTAGAGGACATGTATAAATGTACAGTAGTACTCTGCTACTTGTTGGAGGTTGGATGGTGAATTGTGTGCGGAGCATTTGGCTAGTCTGTATTATGGTTGTAAATAAATGTATATAGCTAGTCTAATCGCAGCTGTGTACAAGACTGGATTCCTTTGCATCTTCAGGAACCTCTCTCACTAAATGTGGAAGACCAACAAGGGGCAGGCTTATGTTTGTATCTCTCCCAGGTGAAGCAGTCACGGAGCTCTCCGTGTGCCTGTGTGAGAGAGAAAGAAAGGGAGACAGAGGGAAGAAAGAGGCAGGAAACAGGAAGAAGGAAACAAAGAGCCATGGAGGGGAGAAAAGCAAGGTAAAGTGCAGCTGCAGTAGCAGCCCTGGAAAGCATTAGAAGGAGTTTGCTGGGGGTGGGGGGGCAGATTTGACACTGCGTGGGCCATATTTAGCCTACAGGATGAACATTTGACACCCCTGATTTATACCAATACAAACAAATGGCCTTCCCTGGTGCAAATGGGACTTTAACCATCGATGAACCGAAGAAAGAAAGAAGGAGATTGGGTTTATATCCCACCCATCACTCAGAGGTTGAAAATGCCCCGGCTAAATTTTTTACTCACCCAAGTGGGAGCTCGGGAAGGTCCCATATCCATCATCTGGTTCTTCCTTTAATTCCACTTTTATTATCTTGACTGGACAGTCTGACCAAGAGAAAGAAGAGAATGCAATCATACCTTTTGTTGGGGTGATCTTCTCATCACTCCAGCAAGCCAAGAGCCATGATAGAGAAAACCAACATTCTTATTCTTAGTACTGTTATTGTTTAGCACCACAGCTCTTTACAGTTCTATGAACAAAACAAAAACCAAAGGACAGATCCCTTGCCCCCCGCCCCAACCTAAATATGTATCTTTGGAGGGCTTACATGTTATTGCCACCTGAGGATTCACATACCTAAGGAAGTGGATGCCAATATTCCCTCTAAGCTGTGGAATCTTGTGAGCAAAAATTCTACTTCATGAGCTCCTGGCATTAAAGTTGTGAGCTACTGCATAAAGTATTGCGCTCTGGGGCCATTTTTCCTGAGCTAAGACAAAAATGTGTGAGCCGAAGGCTAAAAAAGTATGAGATAGCTCACGCTAACTCAGCTTAGAGGGAACACTGGTGGGCACCACTCCACCACAGCTTATGCTAGAATAAAAATGTGTCAAGCTCTAAGGTGCTAGAAGGTTCTAGTACATTTTAGCTGGGTTTGGAAGCCAACCATCACATTTAGTAACCAGGGAGACTTTCTTTTGTACTTGCTGCCAATAAAAATGTTTTACACTGGAGGAATTGTGTATATATATATATATGAGTATGTGTGTGTGAAATCCCACCACTCCAAATCTAGAGGCATTGACACTGTTCCTCAACACAAGGCAAAGCCTAGTGCCAGTTTGAAAGAGATACTTGCTGACAGCCTGTGTTGCCGAAGGCTTTAAAAAAAATGTTGTTTACACCTGTGGTGGAATACCCTTGAAGCTCTTCCTGCTGGTCTCTAGAACTGAAATTTGAGCTGCCAGCTTCCAGAATCTATGGCAGATCCAAGCTCATTCTGCGAAATATGGGGAAGATTCCCACTGACAAGGCTGAAAATGCCATCACTCAGGTTTTTTTTCCTCACCTGGGTAAGAGCTTGGAAAGGTCTCCCATTCGTCATCTGGTTCTTCCTTCAGTTCCAGTTTTAATATCTTGTCTGGACAGCCTGACCAGGAGAAAGAAACCTCTTATTGCTAGCGAGAACAATGACAAAGCCATGATATATGAAGTGTCGACTAGAACAGGCAAAGGCAGCCTCTCCAAGCTTATTGTCTTTCTGCAGAAACCCTCCTAGCCCCACAATATAGTCTGAAGGAAGAGAATGAAGCCAAGACAGTCTAAGAGACCTGAGTGGTCTAAGAGGGCCTGAGTGGGAGACTCCCTCATGAGCATCCCCGGTTATATTTGCTGGCTTTTGTTTCTGGTTGAGACTCAGCGTGGAGTGCTTTAGAGCAGGGATGTCAAACTCATTTGTTATGAGGGCCAGATCTGACATAAATGGGACCTTGTTGGGCCGGGCCATTTATGTCATAAAATGTAATGCCACATAGCAGAAATATAAACTTTATAAAGCACACAAATAAACACAACTAACGGGGTTTTTTTAAAAGCTTTCAATAAAACATGCTTAACACAATAGCACTCATTGGCCTTAAAAGTGCTTTCTTTGTCTCTCTCCTGTGCAATCCAAGCAAAGAAAGCTCCGGCTCTTTCCTTCCTTCCACAGGGGAGGAGCATCAGCCAATAGAAGGAAGAGAGGCTTGGCTCTGTAGCTCCTGTGCGATTGAGCAAGCCTGGCAAAACAAACTATGATGCAGAAGGAAGCAAGAGAGACGGAGAAGGAAGCCGATAACAGCCAGTTCCTTGGGAGCCTGATTTTGCTCCCGGGCCACATGTTTGACACCCCTGCTTTAGAGTGCTGGCCTAGGCTCTGGGTTTGAATCCCTGCTGCCATGAAAGTTCCTAGGTGACTTTGGGCCAGTCACATACTCTCAGCCTAAGCTACCTCGCTGGGTTGATGTGGAAAGCGGGAAAGGGAGAAAGAAGGGTAGGATTGAAATGCTCCATGAAAGAAGGGTAGGATTAAAAAAAGAGTTTGGCTGTTCTGTTGGTATATTTCTGATATTTTCTCATTCTTTTTTATTGCTCTTAGTGGAAGGCACCACAGGAGAGAGTAATGTTAGAGTACAGGGTAAAAACATTATAAGTAAGAAAATAAGATGTGCATCATCTTGACCTCAGGTAGGTCACTAAGCACAGAGTACAAACCCTTTAAAAGCTGCCTATTCCTGGCTGTCATGACATCCTCTGGCAGAGAATTCCACCTTGTAAATCACTTTCTGTGTAAAGAAGTATTTCCATTGAAACACTCCCAGGCTTGGTCAGGCTTACCTCTATGCAGGACAGTACTGTACAGGGCTTTTTTTTCGTAGCAGGAATTCCTTTGCATATTGGGCCACACACCCCTGATGTAGCCAATCCTCCAAGAGCTTACAGCAGGCCCTGCAATAAAAGCCCTGTAAGCTCTTGGAGGATTGGCTACATCAGGGGTGTGTGGTCCAATATGCAAAGGAGTTCCTGCTACCAAAAAAAGCCCTGGTACTGTATAATTCCTTGTTCATATCCTGATATCCCTGGCCTAGTTCTCATTCGAGAAGAGATGGTAAACTTGTGTCTGGACCATACCATGGCAGGTAGTACAGCTCGCATAACTAAACACACCTCAGTTTTTTAAAAATCTCATAGAAAACAAGAGATCAGGGTGAAGGATTTAAAACAAGGATGCAGGATTCCCTTCTCTCCTGACACACTTGTTTTCCATTGGTCAGAATACAGTTTGTTTGGGTGAATGGCAGAGCACTTGACCGTGTGATCTCCCCACCAGCCATCTGAAGTGGTACAGTCCAAAAACATGCTTACTGCCTCAGGAACTACTTGGGAGAGCTAGGCTTTAGTACTGTGATAGGCTGAGGGGGAGGGGTTTCTCCCTCTTCAGCAGCTTTCCCCTGATTGACTGGTTTGAATGCTCAGGTGCCGTAGCAGATTGCTGAGGGCAGCAGTTGGCAAAGTGCGCTGAGGGAGGGAAATCAAAGCAGCCATTGTGGCAAGACATGGAAAGAAATACCCAGTATTCACAAAATGTAGTGTCTACCTCACAAACTCACTTCTCTATTCCATCCCCAAGGAGCTCAGAGTAATATACCTGCACTTCTTCAATTTTATCTAGGCAACAACTGAAGTCTTTTAGGTCCAGAACTTACCCAGTGACCACCACTGCTAAGCTAAGATGTGAAGCTAGTGCGCTCCAGGTCTCTCTTTCTTTACTCTGTAGTTGTTGTTTTTTAAGTTTTCCTTTTCTTCTGAATTCCTCAGCTTATCCACAACAGGCACCATTTAGGCATCAGCTTTATTATTATTTTTCTTTAAGAAGATAGCCCTGCTAGAACAGACCAAAGGTCTATCTAGGCCAGCATCTTGTCTCACATACACTTGCCAACCAGTCCCCCTGGAAGGCCAACAAAAGGGCATAGAGGCTGAGGCCTTCTCCTGATGCTGCCTCCTAGCACTGAGATTCAGAAGTGGACTGCCTCTGAATATGGAGGCTCCCCTCAATCACCATGGCTAGTAGCTACTGACCACTAGGAATCTATTGAATCCCTTTTTGAAGTTGTCTATTCCTGGCTGTCACTATATCCTCTGGGAGCAAATTCCACATTTTGATCACTCTCTGTGTAAAGAAGTATTTTCTTTTGTCCATCCCAAATCTATCGCCCTCAGGTTCTAGTATTTTGGGAGAGGGAGAAAAAAAATTGTCAACTTTTTTCCACCCCGTGCATGATTTTATAAACCTGTATCAGGTTCCCTCTTAATCATTTCTTTTCTAAACTGAGAAGTCTCAGACTTTTTAGCCTTTTCTCATAGGGAAAGGACTCCAACCCCCTAATCATCTTGGCTGCCCTCTTCTGTTCTTTTCCTGGCTCTGTGATGCCTTTTTTGAGATATTGTGACCAGAACTGGTAGTATTCCAAATGAGGCTGTGCCATAGATCCAGGGCTTTTTTTGTAACAGGAACTCCTTTGCATATTAGGCCACACACCCCTGATGTACCCAGTCCTCCAAGAGCTTACAACAGGTTCTGTAAGAAGAGCCCTGTAAGCTCTTAGAGGATTGGCTATATCAAGGGGGTGTAGCCTAATATGCAAAGGAGTTCCTGCCACAACCCCCCCCCCTTGCATATATATATACAGGGGCATTATCGTTTCGGTCATTTTATGTTCAATCCTTTTCTTGATAATCTTTAACAAAGAGTTTGCCTTTAAATTCCTGGGCTTAGAATTTTAGAGGTGTCCAGACAAAAAGATGCCTGGAATCCCACCCCTCCCCCCAAAGCACTGCATATATGGCAAGGGGCTGGGCTCACTTATGCCCCACCCTCCAATTCCAACTCTGAGGCAGCCACCAAAGGTACCATTAAAAGTCAGAATACATCATCATCACTATTTTACAACTGGCAGAATGCCATCTAAAGATCTCATATTAGGGTATCAAAATGTCTTGGGTAAGCCCTGCTGATATATAAAAAGGACGCTGGTACATTTACTCATGAGCAAGAGATGAGCCTGCAGCTCATAATGTTGGGTTCTACTTACTTACACCTGCTTCTTGCTAGGTCATCTCCTTGCTCCTTACAACAGCCAGCACCTATGACAGGATCCTCTCGGAGGTAAGCATGACAGTCCATTGCTTAAAGCAGCATGTTGCCTGCCTAGACACTGCAAGGAAGTTGGTACCTCTTTCAGGTAGCACTAACATCCATGTAATAAAACCCATAAATGGAGCCCTAATTTGGGACATCACCATTATCCCAATGGCTGACGGCACAACAGTCCCTGGTATGTCCTGTGTCAAACCCAGAGATTGCTTGGCCTCACCAGAACAAGTGTTGTGGAAGATCTTGTTCTCCTCGGAACCCTGAGGATCCGGAACCTGCAGATCTATCCCTTTTTCCAGCTTAATCACCACATCAGGAAACTCTGCTGCAGAGAAAATATAGAAATATTTTAGCGATATCATAATATAGCAAAATATAGTTATAGTAAAAAAAATAAAACACTGTAATAGGTTAGGTGAGATAGGAGAGCCTTGGTGTCCCTTGCGAGCTCAGAAAGATGTCATAAATTGTGTAAAATAAAATAAATATTTCTGAGGTATTAAATATAGATATTTTATGAAGGCCTTTTCATCAATGATGTCTGGTACAGTTACACAAAGTAGATACAAGTTGTGGCAGTGAACTGGGAAGCACAGGATCTCAATAAATTTTTTATTTTGAAGATTTCTAGACTGCCTTTCCATTTAAATATACCCTTGATGGGTTAGACGTAAAACATAAAATACAAAATTAATTGCATTAATGCATTAACAAATTGAGGCAAACAATCCTTAATCTTATTGTCTCAAATCTCCACGTATCTCTGTGTGAAATGTTTTCTCTGAACGCTTACCTAATTTAGCATCTGATGTTTTTTTCTTTTCCTCCCAGTCTTGAGAGTCAGGCATGAATGGATCTTTCCTCTGTACTATCTGAAAACCTGCTAAGGAAGGAACAAAACCCTGGCTGGCATTAAACATTATTAAGGTCAGTGCCAACCTACTGCTTATGAATGGTCCTAACCATGGGCAAATAAGGTGTTTCACGCATTGCATCCATTCACAGGCAACACTAAAAATGCAAATTGAACCGTGAACGTACCCACCCTGCTGCCTTAAGTATGTACAGCAACCCCAGCAAGGGGCTTTCAAGGCAAGTGAGAAGCAGAGACGGTTTGCCATTGCCTTCCTCTGCAGAGTCTTCCTTGGTTGCCCCCTATTTATTTATTTATTTATTTTATGACTTCTATCCCGCCCTTCCCAACAAGTGGCTCAGGGCGGCTTACAACACAAGAATATAACATAAATAGAAGTTAAAGATAAAACATTTAGATTTAAGTATTAAACCATTGAAGACATTAAAACATTTGGCATTTAAAACATTGGGGCAGCGGACATCCAGTGTAGCTACACTCAGTTTCTTGTACCAGCTAGTCATAGGCCAGCCGGAAGAGGGTTGTCTTACAGGCCCTGCGGAACTGGGCTAAGTCCCGCAGGGCCCTCACCTCTTCCGGCAGCTGGTTCCACCAGGAGGGGGCCATAATAGAAAAGGCCCGGTCCCTTGTCGATTTTAAGCGGGCTTCCTTTGGCCCAGGGATAACTAGGAGATTTTGTGTTCCTGATCTCAGTACTCTCTGGGGAACATGCGGGGAGAGACGGTCCTTCAGGTAGACAGGTCCTAGGCCATATAGGGCCAAGTACCAAGTCTGCTTAGCTTTCAAAATTTGACAAGACAGGGCTATACTATACCATTCCACAATCCACAGGCTTAGTGCTTTTACTGTCACAACTACATTCTTTTAAAATGTAGTTTAATATGTTGTGTCTTTAACCTCCTTGTTATGTCTTTGTCTTTCTCTGGGTATATAACACTGCCACAAGGAATTTAATTCCAAATCCTATTATTCAACTTTTCTCATAGTACTGTGCCCAAGTTCTAAATTCTAAATATAGATCTGAATACTGCTAATAATAATAATGCCCCTTCATTGGACTATGTGGTCTTAAGGAGATACTCTTGCAGGGCTTTTTTGAGCAGGAATGCAGTTCCATCTGACTTTGTGTCAGAAGGTGTGGCCCAATATGCAAATGAGTTCCTGCTGGGCTTTTTTGTAGAAACAATGTGTGAAACAATGGTGACATCAGGGGGTGTGGCATAAAATGCAAATGAATTCCTGATGGGCTTTTTCTACAAAAAAAGCTCGGGACTCTTGTATTTTAATAACATATGACTCTGGGTTAACTTTAAAAAAACAACCTATTTGTACTGGAAGCACATTGATTTCAGGATGTTTAGCGACTTATCTCTTCAATAACTAAAATGGTGTATGTTAATAACTTCTGACTAAAGTGCCACACTCTTTTCCAATCACTCCTCTATTAAGTCTTCCTTTCTCTTTCCCTTTAACTCAGCAATATTCTGTCAAGATTCTGAGTGCCTATGCCATTTAGGAATAGGCACCATCCATATTTTTCAAGATGACTTAAGCAGTGTCTTTTCCCCATGGTGTAGCCTCAAGGATGGTCCTTTGTATCTGTTAACTTTGTATTATGGATGATGTAACTTTGCATTTTGGATTTGCAGCCCTTGAATGATACAAACCTTGTGAAGTTATTAGGCAGATGTAATTTTTTTTGTATTAATATACTGTTGTTGTGAATGTCCAGTTTCTGTAATAGATATATTCTTCAGTGTGAATAAGTTGCATTATTAAGAGAAAGCACAGACACTCATGGTAGTTTGAATAACTTTATCTTGATGTCATTGCAGCATTTGGCTTTCAATTTGCATGTCTTAGGCTGTAATCCTTAGCTAATTGCTTAGGAATTAAAAACTGCACAGTAATCTTACACACACACAAAATTTTCTTAATGTTTTTCATACCATGAGTGAAAATGCCTTAAATATTTTCTCCCTAATAGTTTTCCCCACAAGATCATATTCAGTAACCTCTGTGCCTATAGAAGAAATCAGCCTTTCAAAACAAATGAAAATAGTCCTTACCATGAGAGCTGACATTCCTATAATTTTCTTGCATGATAGCCAGGTGCTTTAGGTTCTTTGAATATCCAAGAAATTCCCTTCCCCAATGAAATTTATATTCTTAATGCTCACAAGGCCTCTGAAAGAGAGCAAGAGAGAAAAAGAGAATCCTCTGTTGCTGAAGATTTACAATGTGCTGACAATGTCCACTGTAACACATAATCCACAGGAGAGACACAGGCATACCTATCCCAGTACTACTGTTATAAGAAATCTCAGTAAAATAAATAAATAAGTCTGTGTGCCATTTCAAAATATACAGACCCTTAATAAGACTGCTGTATAAAAAAAAACAAAAGGTCAGGGGGAAAATCATGAAAATAATTAAATGTCTTATCCTCAAAAATATGTCCAAATCCTAATTTTTTTAAAAAAAAAATCAAAACATTTGGGACCAGGAACCTGAATTCCAAAATGAACCTATTCATACAGTCAGATTAACTGGGAAAGATCTCTGTGTTCTGCTACCTGTCTGTCACATCTATGAACACAGAGGAAGGCCATTCCAGCTACCCAAATGTATTTTCTTTTCTTCTTTAGTGCTCTGTAATCCCACCTTTCCTTCAAAGAATTCAGGGCAGCATACATAATTCTCCCTTTCTCCAGTATACTCTCACAAGAAACTTTTGAGGGGGGAGAGAGAGAGCAATGGGTCCAAGGTTACCAGCAAGCTTCATGGCACAGAAAGGGTCTGAACTTGACTATCTCGGCTCCTAGTCCCACAAGGGCACTGTGCTGGTTCCTATACTATAGGCTCCTATGTAAATTCAGGGGTGGCCAAACTTGCCTCATGTGAGAGCCACATAGAGTAAACATCAAATGTGTGAGAGCTGAAAGATACGAACAGCAAATGTTTGAGACTCAGGAGGGAGGGAGGAAAATAGATGGGGGAGAGGGAGGGAAAAGAAAGCAACTTTAAATGAATTTGCCAAGCTGCTGGCTGGTTTGGTGTGGAGAAGTGATTTAAAGAGACAGATGGACAACGTGGTGGTGGTGGGCTTCAAGAACCACACAATATGTGCGAAAGAGATAAATCAAGATGGGTAGCCATGCTAGTTTGTCGGTAGCAGTAGGAAAGAGCAAGAGTCCAGGAGCACCTTAAAGACTAACAAAAAACATGGCAGGGCAGAAGCTTTCGTGAGTCACTGCTCACTTCTTCAGGTATCTTCTGAAGAAGTGAGCAGTGACTCACGAAAGCTCCTCTCCTGCCACAGATTTTGTTAGTCTTTAAGGTGCTCCTGGACTCTTGCTCTTTCCTAGTGCTATACATTCCCATGATGTGGTATAAAATCTGCACGCCAGTAGTCTCAGGCTAGATCTTTAGCACTACCTACAAAACCAATCACAAACAGCTGGAGGGCTGGGGTGACCAGAGGCTAAAAGAAGTACTTTAATCAAGTATTGCTTATTGTATTTTATTACTGATGCTGGTTTGTTCTTATTAACTTTTTGTTACATTAAACAATTTAAAAAACGGTATGGATTAGAGAAGAGGCAGGGATTTGTTGGGGACAATGCAGATTCTCAGCATGCATAAGTTAAAACAGCAACAGCTGCCATATGCTGGCCGGAGGTAACAGTCGGGAGCTGCACCTCCTGCAGCTGAGCGATCAATGCACACCATCACTCACAGATTCCGCAAGCCTCTTTTATTGAGTTCCAAGCATCCAAATGATCAGTTTACTCACGACTTAGTTGCTGAGTGATGGCAGGGTAGATCCTAGCGACCTTACGCCGCTGAATAATTCAGGTGATGGTGAAAGAAGCTGAGTTCGCTCTATTCCCTTGCTGGAGAGATTGCAACAAAGTGGGGGAAAGGAGCGATCAAAACCTTCCCGGGGTTTGCCACCTACCGGAAATGAGCTTCTATAAACCAATAGGAGAGGCTGATCGGAGCACCTGAGTTCGAACTACAGTACCCAGCAGACACTCTGGTTTAAAGATACAGCGCCTCCTTTCTTAATTAACACCGGTAACTTAGAACAAAGTTGGAGTCCAGTAGCACTTTTAAGACCAACAAAGTTTTATACAGAATGTAAGCTTCCGTGTGCATGCACACCTCATCAGATAGATTACTTAGGATCAATGCTCCCTCTAAGCTGTGGAGTCCTGTGAGCCAAAATTCTACTGGCATTAAAGTTGGAAGCTACTGCATAAATTAGCTTGCTCTGGGGCCATTTTTTCCTGTGCTAAGACAAAAATGTGAGTTGGAGGCTAAACAACTGTGAGCTAGCTCACACTAACTCAGTGGGAACACAGCTTAGGTAGGGGTGGCCATACTTGCTTAACATAACAGCCACAAAGAATGAACATCAGATATTGAGAGCTACAAGACATTAACATCAGACGTTTGAGAGTTACAAGACGGGAAGGAAGGCAGACAGGCAAATAGATGGGGGAGGTGGAAAGCAAGCAGCTTTAACTTCAAATGCATTCTGATTCTCCAAACGGCCAGCTGGCTTGGTGAGCCGGTTTAAAGAGACAAATGCCTTCTGCAAGCTGGCTGATGGGGTGGTGGGGGCTTCAAGAGCCACATAATATGTGTGAAAGAGCCACATCTGGCTCCTGAGCCCCAGTTTGGCCACCCCTGCCTTAGAATGTATTTGTTCTACCTCTGGCTATACCACACGCTATAGTCAACTAGGGAAGCTGCCTTTTCCTGAGCATTGGTATACTATGGGCAGTATCCTCTGATCTGCACCTACTGTGTGATCCTTTTAACTAGAGATACTGGGGATTGAACCTGGGACGTGTATTCTCCTACAATCCCTTCCCCAAAGAAACAGGGGCCCCGCTGGCTACACCTAGGAAGACCGCCTCGGCGCAAAGCATGCGCGCTCGCTCCCGCCCCAGCCGCCTGCAAACGGGCGGAGCTTGGAGGTTTTGGCTACCCCTGCTCTTCTGGGCTCACGTGCGTTCCCAATTTCTCTTTTTTAAAAAACCTGCGTCTTCGTTGCTTTTTCCATAAATGTCCTCGACGCCATTGAGAATGGCACAAAACCGCGATATAAACTTATGAATGCAAAACAACAAAGCAGCGGGATATTTCTCGAAATACCTGTTGGCGCTTCCCCTTGACTTTTCTGCGCCAGTGGTTTGCGTTGGTTGGTTTTGGGGAGTGGGGGGGTCCTTCCCATCCCCTTCGCAGTTACCAAAAAGGAAGTTCAGCCACGGCGAACACAGGGAACAGTGGAGAACCGGAGGATCAGCAATCGTTTCCCAGGGATGAGGAAGCAGGTGATCATGGGCGTTGTAGTTCATTTACAACCCTGCGGCCTTCTCTGTTGGGAAAGAGGAAGGATCGGGCTTTCAGAGCGCAGAGAGCCCACCGGAGATGAGTACGGTGGCTGCTGGAGCTGTAATCCATCCATTATTGAACTCTATAAGAATTATTGTCCACGTTGTGTATGACTGTGATCACACACACTGAATAATGCACTTTCAATCCACTTTCCAACTGGATTTTGCACGTTCACACAGAAAAATCCAATTGTAAAGTGCATTGAAAGTGCATTATTTAGTGTGTGTGATCCCAGCCAGAGTAAGGCTAAATCTTTACCTGGGACGTGTGCTTGAGTATTGGGATGCCTCTAGCCTAGCCTCTGTCAGTTTGTTTCCAATCAGGGAATGTTGGTGCTAACCATCCTCTGTTGTAGAGGTCTGTAATCCTATGGCTTGTAGACTCAACTATGAAATCTGGGTGTTCCCCTACATAGTTATCACCAGTGTTCCCTCTAAACTGAGTTAGCGTGAGCTAGCTCACAGATTTTCAGCCTCCAGCTCACAAATGTTTGTCTTAGCTCAGGAAGGATGACTGCAGAGTACAGTAATTTATGCAGCAGCTCACCACTTTAATGCCAGTAGCTCACAAAGTAGAATTTTTGCTCATAAGACTCTGCAGCTTAGAAGGAACACTGGTTATCACCAGGGCTTTTTTTGAACAGGAACGCAGTTCCGGCCAGCATGGTGTCAAGGGATGTGGTCTAATATGCAAATGAAATCCTGCTGCTGCTGATATTGGATTTATATCCCACCCTCCACTCTGAACCTCAGAGCTGCTCACAATCTCCTTTATCTTCCTCCCCCACAACAGATACCCTGTGAGGTGGGTGGGGCTGAGAGGCCTTTTTTACCAAAAATCCCTGCACAAAACAATGGTGATGTCAGGGGTGTGTGGCCTAATATGCAAATGAGTTCCTGCTGGGCTTTTTCTACAAAAAAGGCCCTGGTTATCACTCATTTGCTGTGATCACACAGACAAAATAATGCACTTTCAATCCACTTTCTAACTGGGTTTTGCCAGTTCAGACAGTAAAATTCAGGTGGAAAGTGCATTATTTTGTCTGTGTGATCACAGCCATTGTCAGATTTCCTTATCCATCAACAGCAGCCTAAGCTTGAGGGACCACTGCTTTGTGACATTAAAATAGAAATTCAAGGTGCACATCCTCATGGCTTTTACAGTTCCACACACCATTCTATCACACAGCACAGGCACTTTACAAACCAGAAAGCAGGGATCCGAACTTTTGTGGTACCACCATGCAATAGATCATGCATGGATTCTTATGGTTGTTGTCACACATCAAAAGTCACACACTGTATTCATCGCTGCAGATTGTTTACTAAAAGATGCATCATCATGCCCATCTGTAGGTAAAAGAAAATGGATCTCTAAATCTTGGATTGTTCTGTGTGAACATTGTGAAGATCGCCCCTCCCCATCTAGAATTTGGTACCTGTGTAGCTCCAACAATTACCCCACCCCCCAGATTTTAGTGCTAATTATTGATTCCTATATCCAAATTCCAAAGACTAACACAGCAGTAATATGTACTAACGCCTATCCGATCCTGGAAAACCGCTCCATGCTTGTGCTGAGTGTCTGCATTCTGAACCTGAGTTCAGGGAAGCCTGTGATCCTTAGGTAGGGGAGCCAGTGATCCTCAATGTGGCACCTGCTGGTGTTTCTTGGTGCCCATTTCCTTCTTCCCCAAAAAGCAACTCTGATTTTCTCTGCTTCAGGTGCTTCAGAACAGCACAGGGGCCATTATTATCTTTGTATCTACAGGGATCACTCATTCTTAAGAACAGGAGGGCTCTTAGCATGAAACCTAAAAGCATCAGCCCCAAGTGTCTGGCAGCCATTTGTAGCTGGCCATTTCTGCCATTTTGTGGTGGTAAAAAGGTAAAGGTAGTCCCCTGTGCAAGCAGCAGTTGTTTCCAACTCTGGGGTGATGTTGCTTTCCCAACGTTTTCATGGCAGACTTCTTACAGAGTGGTTTGCCATCGCCTTCCCCAGTCATCTACGCTTCCATTGCCTTCCCCAGTCATCTACGCTTAGGAGTGCTTGGATATTATACCACCTTTCTCTTCAGAAGAGTTACAGGCCAGGCAGAGAAGATGGAGAAGGAGCATGAGATGAGATGAGATAAGGTCCCAATCCAGGGAATCCCAATGAATGAATAGGAAAGGACCTGGTTTAAAGCAGGCATGAGTAGACCGCACAGGAGTGACTAGGCACTCTTTAAGCAATCCAAAGCAGCTCACCACCCCACTCATGGTGCTACTCTTTCTTATCCTTCCTCTACAGCTGTGCTCTCTCTTCCTTTCACATTCCTACTAAGGAGGCAGTGGTACACACCCTTTGGCACTGGATATGAAACTAACAGTAACAGCACCCTTTCCCATCTCCCTCCGCCACCAAGTATGCACATCCACACTCAGGTTCTGGTTAGAAAAGGAGCATGCTATTGACTCTTTTGTCCATGCTTCAAAGCTACTATATGCTTTTTCCCCGGGGGGGGGGTGGAAGCAGAGGTACCCATGCAGGTCAAGTCACAATTTGGGGATAGAAGTGGTGGTTTGCTTTGGAAAAACAGCAGAGGAAAAATCCCTTCCCCCTCAAGCATTCCACATCTGCTCCAAAGCACTGTAATTTTTGTACAAGACACCCACCAAGCTGCCATTTTGTGACTAGCTCCACTCAATGAGCCATTTTATGACTGACAATTCCCAAGACTCGGGGGGGGGGGCGGATTAAATTAATACCTAGAAACTTAGAAGTCTGCCCTCTCCTGCTTTAAAGGCAACCCCTTGGGATCTCTGTGGAGCTGGCTAATGAAACACAAACTTCCATTGCTGTTGGTGTGAGTGGCCACACATTAACATAGGAAGCTCCGCTCAGGAGCAATCTGGAGCCATGCAGGGTCTTACTCGCCCCATTTTAAAATTGCAGCACTTATATTTTGATAAGGATGTGAACTGTTCCACCCAATGGGGGGAATTAGAGGAAACATTGGTTGCGTCACAAAGATGCCACCCCCACCTTGCACACCTTACATCATTATCAACCCATGCACCTCTCACTTCACATTGGCAGCAGAAGACTTCAACAGCACCCCATGTGGCCAGAGAAGCTACTACTTAGGTAGGGGAGCCACTGTCCACATCTCCATGAAGCAACCTCCCCAGAGGATGTTCTGATGACAGTCCAAGCCCTCAAAATGGCCATGTGGCAAATGTGTAAGGAAAGCTCCAGTTACCCCATGCTGGAAGGCACACTCCGCTCATGTCCATTTCTCCAACAACGGCAGGCATGCAGGTGGACTTCGCCATGCCAAGCGGAGACTACGGACCCACAGCCAAATGCTATGGGCAGTAAGAACCTACAGGCATGAAGCCCCCCACCCCCCCAGTGCCATAAGTACGATGCTGTAATTCATGGGTGTTGAACTCATTTGTTATGAGGGATGGATCTGACACAAATGAGACCGTGTTGGGACAGGCCATGTCAGGTTGGGACAGGCCATGTGTGTACCTATTTAAGATTAGGTAGCAGAGATACAAACTATAAAGGACAGAGACAAACACAATTAATGTTTTTTTTTAACAAAACATAAAATATTGCTTAAAACGTTAGCATTCGTTGGTCTTACAGGGTGCTTTCTTTGTAGTTCTTCCATGGGATCTAAAGAACTGGGCAAAGGAAGCTCTTGCTCTTTCCTTCCTTCCCCTGGGGATTGGGGAGGGGGAGCCTCAGCCAATAGAAGAGAGACTTGGCTCAGTAACTCTGGTGTACAATTGAGAGAGCCTGGAAAAATAAGCTCTGCCTTTTCCCCTTCCTCCACAAGGGAGGAGCCTCAGCCAATGGAGAAAATAGAGGTTTTGTTCTGTAGTTCCTGTGTGATTGAGCAAGCCTTGCAAAGCAAGCTATGATGCAGAAGAAAGCAAGAGATAAGAGAGAAGGAAGCAGATGAAAGCCAGTTGCTCAGGAGCCTGATAGGAGCCCTCCGGGGACCTGATTCAGCCCCTGGGTTGCATGTTTGACACCCCTGTGTGCAATTATTTATCCTCTGCCTTTCCTTTGTAACTCAAGGCAGTTTACAGTTCTAAGATTAAAAGCCATACAATAAAACCACATTCCCCCCCCCCCCCGCTCCAGAAAAAATGCCTTTAGGTTAAACCCCATCAAAAGCCCCTCTCTTACTCTTGCCCTTCCCTGTGTTTTCTCTTTAGCTGCTATAAGCCCTCCTCCACCCATTTGGGTAAATAGTTTTTTAGTGTACACAGTTCTCCTCAGCTCTCCCTTTAGGGTTAGGGAGGGTCCATGGCTCAGCGGAAGAGCCTCTGCTTGGCATGCAGAAGGTCCCAGGCTTAATCCCTGGCACTTATTTATTTATTTCTATTTTATTTATTTATTTTTGTGGATTTGTATTCCGCCCTTTCCCAGTTTGGGCTCACTTTAACCTACAGTTAAAGGGATCAGGGAACCTCTGCCCAAGACCTAGGACAGCTAATATTGATAAAAGTAGATGAAGAATTACAGATTTATACCCCGCCCTTCTCTCTGAATCAGAGTCTCAGAGCAGCTTACAATCTCCTATATCTTCTCCCGCCACAACAGACACCCTGTGAGGTGGGTGGGGCTGAGAGGGCTCGCACAGCAGTTGCCCTTTCAAGGACAACCTCTGCAATAGCTATGGCTAACCCATGGCCATTCCAGCAGGTGTAAGTGGAGGAATGGGGAATCAAACCCAATTTTCCCAGATAAGAGTCCACGCACTTAACCACTACACCAAACTGACTCTCTAGTTCAGGGGTGGCCAATGGTAGTTCCCCAGATGTTTTTTTGCCTACAACTCCCATCAGCCCTAGCCATTGGCCATGCTGGCTGGGGCTGATGGGAGTTGTAGACAAAAAAACATCTGGAGAGCTACCATTGGCCACCCCTGCTCTAGATGATACTGACCTTGATGGACCAAGCGTCTGATATATAACAGGGGTGGCCAAACTTGCTTAACATAAGAGCCACATAAACATCAGATGTTTGAGAGTCAAGACATGAACATCAGATGTTTGAGGGAGGGAGGGAGGACATAAACATCAGATGTTTGAGGAAGGGAGAGAGGGAAGTAGTATAAGATAGCTTCATGTGCACCTTTAGAGCACAGAGTTTGTTTGAAGCTTCAAGTTTTTGTAAGGATACAGCAATACTGTTTTGTTTTTAAAAACTAATTTTGTTACACTAAAATAGCTTTGACTGAAAAATTATAAAGAAAGAAACCTGAGCTTTTATTTATAGAAGCCATAAGAGTAGGAAATTGAGGGGGGGGGGGACAACCAGCAAAAGTGAGATTTTAAGATTTGGGGGGGGGGGGTGAGATTTTTTTTAATACTGGGTGACTTTACAGATAAAAGTGGTCCAGCAGTGGGAGGGGGCACATTACAAATCAGGGGAGTACTTAGCTCTGGGGCGCACCACCCGGGGGGGTCGCGAGAGGTGTGCGTGGGAGGATTGACTTTCGCCCTGTGATGGGAGGGCAGCGGGGGGGTCCAGCTCCACCTGCTGTGCGGGAGGTGCGTGGGAGTTTAAGGGCATGGGGTAGGAAGGCAGGACAAAGCTCTGTTGCTGCTGCACGATCAGCTCCCCCAGTCTGTCCAAACTCTTCATTGCAGCTTCCATGATGCGGAAGTTGCGCTGCAGGGCTTCCTCCACGAGCCGCCGGTCCTCTCTCGCCTCTTCCCGGTCCGCCCGCATCTCAGCCATCATCTCCTCGTGCTGCCTGCGGCGCTCTGCCATGTCCTCCGCATACCGCTTCTTCTCCACGGAATGCTCCCGGCGGCGCTCCTCCATTTCCAGGGCGTGCTCCCTGCTGGACTGCTCCATCATGCGCTCCGCCACGCTGTAGAGACCTGGTACCCGTCGCTTCTTGGCACGAGCGTTGGCCAGGCGCGTGGCAGGGGACAGCTCTGCTGGATGGGCCTCTGCGTCCACTCCTGTGGATGGTGAAGGAGAGGGGGGAGGCGCACTATGAAGGACAGGAAGTCTCAGTGATTAAAAGAGGGACCTAAAGGCCCCCATTCCAGAACCACTCTGCGGGTGCAAAGCCACGTACCTCCCCTAGCACTCCCTGTTGGGCTTTCAGGGGTCCTGGCGCATTGCTCCTCATCCCCAGATGTATGCGCTGGAAAGAGAAATGGTGGTTTGTGAGGCGAGCCATGTGTTTCAGCAGGGAAAAGGGAAAAGCCGCAGACATTCAATGGGGTTTGGGTGGTAGTGGCGGTGAGCAGGCTGCTTCATGTCACCATGAAAAGTTGGTTCCACCCTCCGCTAGGCATCTATCACAGATTTATCCCTGTGTAGTCCCAATCATGTTGTCATTCTTCACAGCGTTTGGAAAACATCCCAACTGAAATTTAGTCATTTTACAGAAAGTGCACAGTTACTTTCCCATGACCATCTCCCATTTCTAGTTCGTAAGTGCGGTGGTTAACAAATAGGCAGGTACAGAAATCTTAAAAAGAAAGCATATATTTGGTATTACTCTTGGCAAAGATTTCTTTAGAACCTCCAACAGATCCAGGAGTGATGGGGCTTAAGTCTGCCTGGCTGTAATGCCCTCTTTGCCCTGGGTCAGGTAGGGGGTAAAAGGGACTCTCTTCCAGCCATTTTGTAGCTCCCTCTGCCCATTACTTTCGAAGCATCTAGGCAAAAAAAAAAATGCCCGCACCTTCCTCCTGGAGACTAAGGTGGAATTGGGAATCCAGAGGTGAGCCATAACATATTGTGTGTATGCAGGGCTTTTGTAGAAAAAAGCCCAGCAGGAACTCATTTGCATATTAGGCCATGCCCCCTGACACCAAGCCAGCTGGAACTGCATTCCTGCTAAAAAAAAAGCCCTGTGTGTGTGTTTGTGTGAGGGGGGTGCGATTATCTATGGGCCTGCTGGCTGGACATTGTGTCTAGGCCCAAACAACCTGGAGCAGGGTTATTGTGGGGGGTGGGGGAGAGAATGGTGGAGAACCTTTCCCACAAACTGATTTTGCCAGCGGAAGCATGGCATAAATACAAAAGAAATGCCTTAATGTAAACAATGCACTGTTAAAATGCAAAAATTATAAATCGTTACAATGCTGTCCTGCAACAGGCTCAGGCAAACTGGAGAAAGGCAAGGTAAAATGGTGCTGGGGAGGGAGGGAGGACCAACGAGACTTTACAAACAAGGTTGAGAGGAGAACGGGCAGTGGGGCTCAGCTGGATCTCAACAGGAAAGGATGGTGTGCATGGCATACCTGGCGTGGCTGCCTCCTCTATCGGCATTTCATCAGCCTCCTCCTTTGGGTGGGTGGTGGGTCGGCTGCCTGCGGGATCCATCATGGCAGTTCCTGGAAAGGGCCAACGCTTATTAACAGGGCTTTTTTTTGTAGCAGGAACTCCTTTGCATATTAGGCCACACATCCCTGATGTAGCCAATCCTCTTGGAGCTTACAGTAGGCCCCGTAAGAAGAGCCCTGTAAGCTCCAGGAGGATTGGCTACATCAGGGGAGTGTGGCCTAATATGCAAAGGAGTTCCTGCTACAAAAAAAAAAGTCCTGCTTATTAATAGAAAAAAAACAGAAGGAGCAAGTAACAGGGAGAAGTAGGCACTGAACGCTGGTTAATCTTACCTGAAGGTGCAGGGTTGGAGCAATGCATGTCCTCCGTGTTATTCTCCACCTTGACCATCGGCAGATGATGGGTGAGGAGCTGCTCCAAGCCTTCCTGCAGCACGGGGCGGGGCCGCTGTGGCTCAGCGGGCTTACGGAGGGCGCTTAGACTGCGCGGCACCCGCTTTGGCTTCACGCTGGCATCTCCTCGCAGGATCCGGTGGAGCTCTTCGAAATACGGGCAGGTCGCCCGGTTGCTGCCTGTCTGGCTGTTGAGCGTGACCACCCGCTTGTACTCCAGGCGCAAGGCTTTTGCCTTGGTCCGGCACTCCACGGCTGTGCGGCTGTGGCCTCGCTTGGCCATCTCCTTCGAGATCATCTCAAAGGAGTCGATGTTGCGGTGGCAGCTGCGGAGAGCCTCCTGCACGTTTTGCTCCCCCCAGAGGGCCAGCAGGTCCAAGGTCTCGTCGCGCCTCCATGAAACCCCGCGGACACCAGACGGTTTGCTGGCTGCAGGTGGAATTTTGAAAATGGAGAAAGAGGGGGAAATTGACAAGAAGGACAGAAGAAACTGCTGGGGGAAAGTACAGACCGGAGCCCCCAAAATCTTTAAACCTAAGGTGCCTTTGAAACTCGTGACACAGCATGGTGGGTGCTGCTTGGGTCACACAGTGCAGAGCCTGGTGTTGGAGCGGCAGGTTCTGGCAAAGCAACTGTTTAGAGTATCTGCACAGTCATCAGAAGACTTGCTGGGCAACAGCTCCACCTGGTCTTGCCCCCATTAAAAAACCGCAAGGTTGGTGACAGGGAAAGGTATCAGCAGGCACCATGGTGACCCCTCAACCCAAAGCGTAAATGGAAAGGAAAAGGAAAGAACACCCCACCAAACCTTTGGAAAAAAATCTTAGAAGATGTCATTTTCAGGACATTTTAGATCCACTTGCAAAGGGTACATGGGAAAAAGCACCTGTGAGGTCCCAGATACGAGGAAGAACCCTAGAGGGACTGCCCAGGGGGATGACTTTACACATGGACTGTTGCTTCATTTTCCAACCCATCTCTCATTCTGGGTTTTTTGCCCCTTGGGCTTTGGCACTTTTGTCCTTCTGTACCAGAGCTAAGACAATATAATTTCAGAATATAATTTCTACATGCTGATAGATCACTGTAGCAAAGTCAGAGTCCAGGGGCACCTTTAAGACCAACAAAAAAGTTTTATTCAAGCTATGAGCTTTCGAGGAAAGGGAAAGGTCCCCTGTGTCGTTTCCGACTCTGAGGTGACGTTGCTTTCACGTTTTCATGGCAGACTTTTTACAGGGTGGTTTGCCACTGCCTTCCCCAGTCATCTACACTTTCCCCCCAGCAAGCTGGGTTCTCATTTTACCGACCTCGGAAGGATGGAAGGCTGAGTCAACCTTGAGCTGGCTACCTGAAACCAGCTTCCGCCAGGATTGAACTCAGGTAGTGAGCAGGGCTTAGGACTGCAGTACTGCAACTTTAACACTCTGCGCCACGGGGCTCTTTCTGAGCTTTCATGTGCACATAAAAGGTAAAGGTATTCCCCTGTGCAAGCACTGAGTTGTTACTGAACCATGGGGTGATGTCACATCATGATGTTTTCTTGGCATACTTATTACAGGATGGCTTGCCATTGCCTTCCTCAGTCATCTACACTTTCCCCCCAGCAAGCTGGGTACTCATTTTACTGACCTCGGAAGGATGGAAGGCTGAGTCAACCTTGAGCTGGCTACCTGAACCCAGCTTTCGCCGGGATTGAACTCAGGTCGTGAGCAGAGAGTTTGGACTGCAGTACTGCACCTTATCACTCTGCGCCATGGGGATCCTTATCTTACGCCATGGGGCTCCTTATCTTACGTGCACATACACTCAAATAAAACTTTGCTGGTCTTAAAGGTGTCACTGGACTCTAACTTTGTTCTATTGCTTCAGACCAACATGGCTACCCACCAAGATAACTGTAGCATTCTTGTATTATAGCACGATAGCAGTTACAGTGGGGGTTTTTTAAAGTCCTCAAAAAATCCTCCTGCAGTACGGCAAGGGGAAAAAATGGTAGGGGGAAAATCAAGGCGGGTGGGACCTTTGCAGAGCAGAAATGTCTTTACCTGATTTCTTCACCAGCGATCTGTTAAACAGCTTCCTTGCCTCATTCATTGGCTCTGAGATTCTCCTCTCCTCAGTTCCCGGCCAAAGACGCTTGTCGTTGGCACTTGCTGGCCCATGGACTCCTAGAACAAAGATTTCGTCCATTATTGAGAAACACCTATACAGAACCTTGGAGGGGGGCGGGCACTGTTTTGCCTTGTCCTCAAACTCTGAGGTCACAGGTTTGGACACTTGTCATTTTTTTTCTGCATAAGTTTTGCAACTTTTAATCCCATCGTGTATTTTTATTTTTAAATTTTCATTTAAGAACTCCAAAGAGAACACTGGGTGAACTTCTGGGCTCTGGAGCAAATAAGAGTGTGATTTTGGGGGCTGCTATCCTCTGACAAAAGCAGATTCTCTTTTAAGGATCTGGCTGGGGGCAGGGCTGGGGGCGTTTCCATTTCTTTGGTGGGGATTGGATTAGAGACTCTCCAGTCCCATTTTTTTCTGTGACTCTGCAATTTCAGTGAGTCCCTCACCTTTGTGGGAATCTGGGAGTCTCCTGCACTCCCCTGAAGGATTTTCCTCTTCCTCTACTTTGATTATCACATCAGGGATCCCTAGTCAGGAAAGAGAGCCAAAATATAACAAAAAAACCCCAAATCATGTGGTACATAGATTGACAGCAATCTTCAACATTCAATATAATTTGCAGCAACAAATGCTAAGCTGTTGATGCTGCAACTGGAAAGTTTTGATATCTTAAAGTTACTTATGCTAGTTAATATCTGAAGATGTTTTCTTGACTCTTGAGATGTATAAATTCAATGGTTTCCTGAACTGACAAATGCACTGAATGTTTCATTCATTATTTATTTAGAACAGGGGTGTCAAACCTGTGGCCTGGGAGACAGAGGGCTCTCATCAAGCCCCCAAGCAACTGGCTGTCATCTGCTTCCTTCTCCCTCTCTCTTGCTTCCTTCTGCATCACAGCTTGCTTTGCAAGGCTTGCTCAATTGCACAGGAGCTACGGAGCAAAACCTCTGTTTTCTCCATTGGCTGAAGGGGGGAGGAATAGCTTGCTTTGCCAGGCTCTCTCAATCGCATGGCAGAGCTACTGAGCCAAGTCTCTCTTCCTTTTATTGGCTGAGGTTCCTCCCCCTCCTGGTCCTCTTACAGGGCCTACTGTAAGCTCTTGGAGGATTGGCTACATCTGTGGGGGGGTGTAACCTAATATGCAAAGGAGTTCCTGCTACAAAAAAAGCCCTGGTCATTACCCAAGGGCAGATGGCAAAAAAATATTACTAGTATGACCTGCAGCACACCCTATATTAGCATTGCCCATTTAGCATTTGAATAAGCAGTTTGGAAGACCTTGTTCCCCTCAGAGTCCTGAGGATGCAGAACCCATGAACCTGCCCCAATATGCTTAATGACCATATCAGAAACCTCTGATATACCAAGCAGTGAGTGACTCATTTATTTACTTATTTTGAAGATTTCTAGGCTGCCTTTCCATTTAACATATCCATTTAACAATCTGAGACAAACTGATCATCTCTGATTTCCAACTGCTTCTCTGAACAGTTACCTAAGTGGGCATCTGATGACGTCTTCTTTTCCTCCAAGCTCTGAGGGCCAGGCACAAATGGATCTTCCCTCTGTACCAGCTGAAACGTCAGTAAAGGAACTGGAAGACCTGTCCAGAGAGGAGGGAAATCGTGGCTGGCATTATAAATGGTTAAGGTAGGTGGGGAGAACATACGTCAAGGGAGGGAGGCCCACAATCCCATGTTTTCTCTGAAGCCCTTAACCATGGCTAATGGATCAAGAGGATTAATGATACTCTTGCCATTATTCATCCTCAATCCACCATTATTCATATAAGACATTTCAGGTATCTCACATGTGGCTACTTCTGCCTTTTGTCAGTTAGGGAAGTTACCTATATAGTTGTGATTTGCTGATGGGGTGCAGCTTCCTCCTTCTCCCATATGTGATGGTCATATAGATAAGCCTGGGTACAAACAGATGTGTTGGCTTGAAGCCTAAAGGAAAGTAAGTAAGGTAGACGCCAGGCAAGCCTCAAGAGGGAGGATATTCCGAAGGTGACGGTGCCACCACTGAGAAAGCCCTGTTGTCTCTGATGTCCACCTGCCTCAGCTGTGTAGGCAGGGGCACAAAGAACGGGGCCCGATCACTCAGACACACGCAAAAGTTTTAGATCTGCTTTACATGCCATGTGCGGAAATTGCCTTAGATAATTTCTTCCTAATTATTTTTTTCTCCACCAAGTCACTAGAGATTAGCCTCTCCAAACAAATGAACTAAATGCTTACCTTGAGAGCCGACAGTACTGTAAGTCTCCTGCATGATACACCAGGTGCAAAATTCTCAGAACGAGATTCCCACTGCTTTTCACATTCACATTCTCAAAGCTCAGCGGTGCCTGAAAGAGAGGGAAAAGACCCCCAACTCCAATGCTAAAGGTTTCTGTACTAACAACCAATATCATACAAACCAGAGAACAGGTAGTCCCAATTGTCCCAGTACTACGGTTATGAGAAGTGTCAGGAAAACGTACTACATGCAGAAATGCTAATTCTCTTTCATTGCCCTATTCTGCGTGCGAAGCCAGCCAAGCCCTTTTTATTTCAGTCTATTTCCACACGGAGCAATAGTTCCCCTCACCCCCAACAGCAGCGGCTTTTATTTCGGATTTTTTTTTGGGGGGGGGGGTACAATATCGTCGCGCTTTCGCCTGCTTTCCGAGCTTTCCACGGCTGCACCCACACCTCGTCGGCTATTGCAACCCCAGCCATCATTTTGCGTCTCGATTTTCCTGCTACAAGTCCGGCGCGGCCAGAGCGCATTCGCTAAGGGTGCAACTACGGGTTTCCCCAAACTTGCTTTTCTGCAGCCTTTCAAGGGACGATCGCACCCAAAGCGGACTGGAGGGGACAGGGCGGGCGGCGAGGTTCAGATTTCCGCACCTCTCCTCCCCGACATCCGGCACCATTCCAGTTCATGCCCGCCATTCTCTCTCCTCCCCCCTCGCCGCTTGTGGGCCTTTTATGCGCTTTTTAAAAATACAGATTTTGGGTACATTGCTGTAGCCCCGTCGCTGCTACATATTGTAACCAGCAAATCCAGGGGAAAGGCTGCCCGGAGCGGGGGGATGGCGGACGCGGGTGGGGAAAGCACGCAGGAAACCTCCATGCGGAGGCTCCGCTGCGAATGAGAGCAAAACGGGAAATCGCCCCCGTGCGGAAGCAAGCGACCCAAGTTATCGCTTCGCTGCCGCTCCACTTCGCTCCCCCGAAGGCGGCTTTGCGGGAAGGCACCCGATCAGCAACTCAAGTCAAACAACAGCGCTGCAGAATTGTTTATTTTTAAAACATTTAAAGCCAGCCCACCCAACCCAAAGGTACCTCTGGCGGCTCTTCTGCTGCTTTCCTGCGCCAGCAGTTTTGGGGAGGCGCCTTCCCATCCCCTTTCGCGGCTACCCAAAAGTAGGTCCACCCAGAGTGGGCGTGGCCGGGGGTGGGGAATCAAAGGAGCAGGAATCGGTTCTCAAGCCCGGGTGGGGGAGAGATTCAGGCGTTCATGGGACTTGTAGTTTAATCGCGAGCCTCTTCGAGCACAGAACAGGGTTGCGGTGGCTTCTGGGAGTTGTAGCATTTTTTTCGCCTTCATCGGTACTGCGCGGGTGCTTCCTAATGATAAGTCAGCTCCCGCCGTGGAGTTGATCCCAGTGCTGCTGGTTAACTCAGTGACAGACCCGCAGAGAAACGGCAGTTTCCAGAACTACAAAGACAATATAGGGTTGCCAAGTCCAATTCAAGAAATATCCGGGGACTTTGGGGGGCGGAACCAGGAGCAAGGTTGTGACAAGCATAACTGAACTTCAACGGGAGTTTTGGCCATCAATACTCCCTCTAAGCTGTGGAGTCTTATGAGCAAAAATTCTACCTCGTGAGCCACTGGGGTTAGAGTTGTGAGCTACTGCATACATTCGTTTAATCTGGGGCCATTTTTCCTGAGCTAAGACAAACATGTGTGAACCAGCGGCTAAAAAACTGTGAGGTAACTCACATTAACTCAGCTTAGTGGGAACACTGCTGGCCATCACATTTAAAGGGACTGCACATCTTTTAAATACCTTCCTTTCATTGGAAATAATGAAGGATAGGGGCAACTTCTTTGGGAGCTCATAGAATTGGGCCCCCTGTTCCAATCGTTTTGAAACTTGGAGGGTATTTTGGAGAAAGGCACTGGATGCTATACTGAAAATTTGGTGCCTCAACCTCAAAACACCCCCCCCCCCCCGAGTCCCAGATACTCATGGATCAATTCTCCATTATACCCTATGGGAATCTGTCTCCATAGGGAATAATGGAAAGCCCAGCAGACATTCCCCACCCTCGCTTTCTGATGGCCCTGAAGCAGGTGGAGGGTCTCCAAACTGGGGGATCCCCCACCCCCACCTGGGGATTGGAAACCCTAAAGACAAACCCTTTGTGTGTCTAATGAACGGGACTCCATAGTGCTTGGATTACTATAACCAAAGGACAGCATAGTGTCAGATTATCACTCTGTATAATGAGCAGCAAGTGGGGATGGAATTATCATACACACGGCCCTGGGAGGACAACATTAAAATACACTAGGCTGGAGAGATCCATGACCCTGACCTGAATGGTGCTGAGCCGACTGGCCCGATCTCATCATAAGTCTAAGGCTGCAGTCACACACACTAAATAATTTACTTTCCAACTTTGGATTGCCAGGTCTATGTAGGAAAATACCTGGAGACTTTGGGGATGGATCTGGGAGAGGGTGGGGTTTGGGGAGAGGAGGGGCCTCAGCATGGTCCAATGCCATCGAGTCCTCCCTTCAAAACAGCCATTTTCTCCAGAGGCGCTGATCTCTGGCAGCTGGAGTTCAGTTGTAAAAGTGGGAGCTCTCCAGGCCCCACCTGAAGGCTGGCAACCCTATCCAACCAGATTTTGCCAGTTTGCACAGTAAAACCCAGTTGGAAAGTGGATTGAAAGTGCATTATTTAGTGTGAGATCACAACTTAAGCAGGGTCAGCCCTGGTAAGTAGACCCCCAAGAAAGTCCAAGGGTCACCACGCAGAGGCAGGCAATGGCAAGCCACCTCTGAATGTTTCTTGCCTTGAAAACCCTACAGGGTCACCAGATGTTGGCTGTCTCTCTTGAGGACACTTTTTATCACCGAGAGGTGAATTCATGGCCCTTTTCATCCTGTGCCTTCATGGGTCAAGGTGCCATTGCTAGCATCAGATGGTCCACCAGTACTTCTGCTACCATAAATTAGCTCAGGGGTGTCAAACATGCAGCACGGGGGCAGATCAGGCCCCCAGAGGGGTCCTAAGACCCAAGAGCAAATAAAAAGTAGGTTTGCAACTTACAGATACATACCTGAACAGCACACTCAAGATTACTATAGCACAGACACTGTCTCCAGTTTTTGATGCATGTTTTAAGTTTTTAAAAAGTCTTTGTGTTTGCTACCTGGCATTACATTTTATGACACACATGCCCTGGCCCGACAAGATCTCATTTATGTCAGATTTGTCCCTCATGAGTTTGACACTCCTGAATTAGCTTCTCTGTAAAACTCTTGCAGAATGGTAAGTGGCAGAAAGTGAGGGGGACCTTGTTGAGGGTGAAAGAGGAGAGCACAAAAGGCTTGAAACTCAACATCAAAAACAACTAAGATGGCATCTGGCCCCATCACACCTTGGCAAATAGAAGGGGAAGACATGGAAGTAGTGACAGACTTCACTTTTCTGGGATCCAAGATCACTGCAAATGGTGACTGTAGCCATGAAATTAAAAGACGTTTGTTCCTTGGGAGGACAGCTATGGTAAACCTGGGCAGTATATTAAAAAGTAGAGACATCACCCTGCCAACAAAAGTCCGTATAGTCAAAGCGATGGTATTCCCAGTAGTAATGTATGGCTGTGAGAGCTGGACCATAAGGAAGGCCGAGCGTAGAAGAACAGATGCTTTTGAGCTGTGGTGCTGGAGAAGACTATTGAGAGTTCCTTGGACTGCAAGAAGATCCAATCAGTCAGTCCTAAGGGAAATCAACCTTGACTGTTCCCTGGAAGGTCAGATGCTGAAGCTGAAGCTCAAATACTTTGGCCACCAAATGAGAAGGGTGCACTCACTGGAGAAGATCCTGATGCTGGGAAAGACAGAAGGCAAAAGAAGAAGGGGACGGCAAAAGATGAGATGGCTGGACAGTGTTACTGATGTAACAAACACGAATTTGAGCAGACTTCGGAGGAGGGTGGAAGACAGGAGGGCCTGGCATGACTTAGTTGGACTCGACTGTGCAACTGAACAACAACAAAGACTCTTGCTGTTTTTGCTGCTGTGTACTAATATTCTGAAATGGGTTTTTAAAATTATGAAGTGGTCCATAGGCTTAAAATGAAAAAAAAAGCTTTGATTCTTTGAAAGGGAGGGGAGGACAGAAGACCGGTCCACTGCCCCCACAAAAAACCCAGATTCCATATTTTACAGGAATGGAAACAGAAGTTGCACATTTGCCAGGGCTGCAACTGAAAGATCTCAAGGTAAGCTGAAAACTACTAAAGGGATACCTGCAAGCAACTGAAGGAAACTACCTGATGACGTGTGCATGTACATGAAAGCTTACATTCTGAATAAAACTTTGTTGGTCTTAAAGGTGCTACTGGACTCCAGTTTTGTTCAGATCACCTCTAGGTTGAACATCTGTCTGGTTCTTCCCCACAGCCAGGAAATTTGACTGTACCTGTAGGCAGGGGTCGTTCTGTAGGAAAAAATAGGTGGTGGCACTCATTAGCATATGCCCCCCAGCCAAAAGTAACCCAATGCGAGAAAGGAGAGCCCTGGGTGAGGCTTGCTTGGCTGGCTAGAGATACATGTGTGGGTCAAAGGGCCAGCAAGCCACCTACTGCCCAAAATCACATAAGAAGTAGAGAAAGGGTGGTGTGGACTTCTCCAGAGATTGTGGGCTGCTGGGGGCATGGCAAAGCCCCTGGTGGCTGGCTGCCTGCTCTCCAAATCCAGGAATTGTTATGCAGCTGCACTTACTATTCAATGGACAAGGTATGTGGGGAGGAGGAGGGGGAACCACCAGAAAGGTTCAGGAGCTGCACTCCCATGAGCTCCTGCTGTATCTGAGGCCTGCCTGTAGCTCAGAGAAAGAACACCTGCTTAGAATGCAGAAAGGCCCATCTTTGACCACCAGCTTAGAAGATCCTCAGGTCATACAGCTGGGAAAGAAAGATCTTTCTCTACTTAGGGAGTTGCTGCCTCTTGTGAGTTGGACTCACTATAAACAAGATTCAAACCTCCCCCCCAATTCCCCACTTTTCAAGGTTAACGCTGCAGGGTGTCAAATTTCTTTAGATGAAAAGCTGCTGGAATTTTCATAGTAACAGGAGCAGATCAGGTACAAAGAAGAGGTGGGGGGGTTTCCTTCCTGCTTGTGTAATGCAGCAGTTTACTGAAGCTAAGCAAGTACAGTTTAGTTCATGGGTGGTCAAACTGTGGCTCTTCCACACATATCATGTGGCTCTCAAAGCCCTCACCGTCTTGTTGGCCAGCTTGGAGAAGGCATTACTCTATTTAAATCACTTCTCCAAGCCAAGCCAGCCAGTGGCTTGGTTAATGCATTTAAAGTTACTTTCTTTCCACCTCTCTCTCCCTACTCCCTCCCCCATCTATTTTTCTGCCTGCCTGCCTGCTGTCAAACGCCTGATGTTCATGTATTGTGGCTCTCAACCATCTGGCATTTATTCTATGTGGCTCTTTCATTAAGCAAGTTTGGCCACCCCTGGTTTAGTCAGTGCTTTGCAAGGGAGGCTAGATGACCTCCAAGATCCTTCCACCTCCAATGCTCTTCTTGTGCTCCAACATGAGCTTCCTGAGCCCGCTTGTGGGGAGGGCAGGATCTCTCGGCTTGGCTTCGCGAACGAAGATTTAAGAAGGGTGCAATAGTCCACGTTTGCTGCAGGCTCGCTGGTGGCTGACAAGACCAATGTGGGACAGGCAGGTCCGGCCACAGCGGCTGCAGGGAAAAGTCTGATTTAGGGTTGGTCCTGTAGCAGTGCGATTCTTCCTCAATCTCCTTTTGTCCTCAAGACCAGCTATGCGTGCGTTCTCAAAGGAAGAGACAGCCTGGTGGATGGTGTGCCTCCATGCTTTGCGATCTGAGGCTAGGCCAGACCACTGGTGATGGTTGATGTGACAGGTGCTAAGGGATTTCTTCAAGGAGTCCTTGTACCTCTTCTTTGGTGCCCCTCTATTTCGATGGCCGGTGGAGAGTTCGCCATACAGGGCAATCTTGGGAAGGCGGTGGTTTTCCATCCTAGAAATATGCCCTGCCCAGCGCAGCTGCGTCTTCAACAGCAGTGCCTCGATGCTGGTAACCTCTGCCCGCTTGAGGACTTCAGTGTTGGTCACAAAGTCACTCCAGTGGATGTTGAGGATGGTGCGAAGGCAGCGCTGATGAAAGCGCTCAAGGAGTCGTAGGTGATGACGGTATAAAACCCACGATTCGGAGCCATAGATGAGGGTTGTCATCACAACCGCTTTGTAAACATTGATCTTTGTGCCTTTTTTCAGATGCTTGTTGCTCCACACTCTTTTGTGCAGTCGGCCAAATGCACGGTTTGCCTTTGCCAGCCTGTTGTCAATCTCCTTGTCGATCTTGGCATCTGAGGAGATGATGCACCCCAGGTAGCTGAACTGCTGGACTGTCTTCAGAACTGATTCACCCACAGTGATGCAGGGAGGGTGATAATCTTCCTGGGGTGCAGGCTGGTGGAGAACTTCTGTCTTCTTCAGACTAACTTCTAGGCCGAATAGCTTGGCAGCCTCTGCAAAGCAGGACGTCATATGCTGCAGAGCTGATACCGAGTGGGAGACGAGTGCAGCATCATCAGCAAACAGTAGCTCTCGGATGAGTTTTTCCATTGTCTTGGAGTGTGCCTTTAGTCGCCTCAGGTTGAACAGGCTGCCATCGGTGCGATAGCGGATGTAGACACCATCGTCCTCATCTAGATCTACTGCGGCTCTTTGAAGCATCATGCTAAAGAAGATCGTAAAGAGAGTTGGCGCGAGAACGCAGCCTTGCTTTACACCTGTGCCTATTGGGAAGGGCTCCGAGAGGTCGTTGCAGTGTCTGACTTGGCCTCGCTGGTCTTCGTGTAGCTGGATGATCATGCTGAGGAACCTTGGGGGACATCCTAAACGTTCCAAGATTTGCCACAGGCCTTTCCTGCTAACGGTATCGAAAGCTTTGGTAAGGTCGACAAAAGTCACATACAGAGCCTTGTTCTGTTCCCTGCATTTCTCTTGGAGCTGCCTGAGAACAAATACCATGTCGGTGGTGCTCCTGTTAGCTCTGAAGCCGCACTGGCTCTCTGGGAGGAGTTCTTCTGCAATGGTGGGCACCAGTCTGTTCAGGAGTATTCTGGCAAGGATTTTGCCTGCGATGGAGAGCAGAGTTATCCCCCGGTAGTTGGAGCAGTCTGACTTTTCCCCTTTGTTCTTGTATAGGGTGATGATGATTGCATCGCGAAAGTCCTGTGGTAATTTGCCTTGTTCCCAGCAGGTGACAAGTACTTTGTGAAGTGAGCTATGTAGTACTGTGCCCCCATGCTTCCAGATCTCTGGTGGAATTCCATCAACTCCTGCTGCCTTGCCACTTTTCAGTTGCTTGATGGCTTTAACAGTCTCTTCTAGGGTGGGGATCTCATCCAACTCTGTTTTCACCGGTTGAAGTGGGGTGAGGTGGATTGCTGAATCTTGAACTACGCGGTTGGCACTGAAGAGAACCTGAAAATACTCCGACCACCGGTTCAATATGGATGCCTTGTCTGTGAGGAGCACTTGGCCGTCTGCACTATGCAAGGGACTCTGAGCCTGATATGATGGACCATATACTGCCTTCAGGGCTTCGTAGAACCCTCTTAAATCACCAGTGTCTGCACACAGCTGGGTTCTCTCTGCAAGCTTGGTCCACCACTCGTTCTGAATGACTCGAAGCTTGCGCTGGAGGTTGCTACATGCAGCGCAAAAGGTTGCTTTTTTCCCAGGACAGGAGGGCTGAGCAAGATGTGCTTGGTAGGCAGATCTCTTTTTTGCCAGTAATTCTTGGATCTCTTGATTGTTCTCATCAAACCAGTCCTTGTTCTTCCTTGTGGAGAACCCGAGGACTTCTTCAGAGATCTGCAGGATGGTAGTTTTTAGGTGTTCCCAGAGTGCTTCTGGAGAAGGGTCTGTGGGGCAACTGAGGTCCTCAATTCTTGACTGGAGTTTTGCCTGAAAGGCAGCTTTAACTTCGGCTGACTGGAGGCTGCCAACCTGAAACTTCCTCCGAGGGATACCTCCTCTCCTGGGTGTGGGTTTAAAGTGAAGACGGAGATTGCAGCGTACAAGACGATGATCCGTATGACATTCTGCGCTGGGCATTACTCGGGTGTGTAAGACATCTCGAAGGTCTCTCTGGCGCACCAGAATGTAGTCGATAAGGTGCCAATGCTTGGACCGTGGGTGCATCCAGGTTGTCTTCAGACTGTTCTTCTGCTGGAAGATAGTGTTGGTGATGGTGAGCTGGTGCTCCATGCAGAATTCTAGCAGGAGGCGCCCGTTGTCATTGCAGTTGCCAATGCCGTGTTTGCCAAGTACTCCTTTCCAGGCTTCCGAGTCTTTACCTACTCTGGCATTGAAGTCGCCAAGGATGATCACCTTGTCCTCTGTAGGGGTCTTCCGTACGAGGTTGCGTAGATCAGCATAGAACTTGTTCTTTTCTGCAGGATCTGCTTGAAGGGTTGGGGCATACACACTGAAGAGTGTTGCATGCTGCTTGTTTTGAAGTGGGAGGCGCATGGACATGATGCGATCTGAGTGACCTGTTGGAAGGTTTTCGAGTTTGGAGGCAATGGAGTTCCTGACCATGAAGCCAACGCCAGAAAGGCGGCTCTCAGCCTTTGACTTACCCGACCAGTAGAGGGTATAGCCAGCACCGTGTTCTTGAAGACTACCTTCCTCAGGGAAACGGACCTCACTGAGAGCTGCTATGTCGATATTCAACCTGAGAAGTTCATGGGCAACTAGAGCAGAGCGTCGTTCAGGGCGACCACTGCCTACTGTGTCAAGCATGGTTCTGATGTTCCAACACGCAAGCTTTAGTCTTTGCACACTTTGTGAGGCAGGTGCATGCCTTTTCTTTGTTGTTATTTTTCGACCGCAAGTAAGGATGCCCGTTGACCGCGGCTAGCCAACTGGGGTGGGGGAGACGAGCTTTGTTTAGGCCACCTTTTCTAGGCCCCTCTCCGTGTGGAGCAAGCAGTGCTGTCCCTAGATAAGGCTGCTTGGTCGTTCAGGGTGCTGCCGAAAGATGCTTTCGTCTCCGGGTTAGCATCAGGCGACCAATATCCTGAACCGCCTACATGCAGGATCGGGACTGCGGCTTCCAGTGGCACCTTCCACCTGCCGTTTCACCCCTTGCCTATCGCTGCAGGACTTGATGTGTTGTGGGTTGTGTGTGTGGATATGCCCTTCAGGCCTGCGCAGAGGAATTTTTTAGGTGAAGCGCAGTGTGCGCGGTACTGGCTCCACCCTTTCACCTGGGGGTCATCTGCCATGGCCCAGTAAGCCGGGACGCCGGCAGTGAGTCCTCCAGGTGGTAGGTGTTACATTAACGAGCTCTATCTGCCCGGGTTTGATGTTAGAGTTTTCCTTCTCTTAGGCTGACGAGGTTGGTGGGCCCAGCCTGCCCATCCGGTTATACCGCCGGACACTTCGGTCGCACCATGACGTAGCAAACTCTGTGAAAACGGGGGGGACCAGCGAGAAGGTGTTGCTACGGATGCAGTAATGCAGGAGAGGCCATTGCAGTGACCATCTGCCAGGCATAGCCAGACAGTGACCACGCGGCGTTCACTACACCGGGAGAGGAGAGGCTATGTATTGCGCATGCACTTTCCCTGGGGGGGTAGGATTCCCAGAGGGAGCCCACCCCCCACCCCCACCCAGGAGGGCAGGATAAAAACGGAAGAAAATAAATAAACGAGGTGCTCTATTTTTAGTTCTTTCTCTGTCTTCCTTCCCTTTTAAATGGCTTATTCTTACAATCCGCCAAACACTCCCCTTAGATTCCAACTGTAGCAGATGTAGTGGAACATTTAAGATGGAACTAGGTATTCCATTTTGCATTGCAATTTGGCCCCACCCATGATAACGTTAACTAAATCAGCTAAAGAGTCTACCCATTTAAAGGGGCCAATTTACATTGTTAGCAGTTCATCTTTTGGAGACTCAAAGCAGATTGTGCAATTAAAAACAAGCAATAACACAGGATTACAAAGTAAGTACAGAGCACATTAAAAATAATAAACGACATAAATTAAGCCCTAGTACGCAGAAAATATTTAGGGAGTAATAATACCCACAAACCCTGGCAATTAATATCAATTACAACAGTTTAAAACACGTTAGCGTCTAACTGACTAGAATAAAATTTTCTTGGTTTGAATAAAATCCAGATTCTCAAAATGGCAGCACTGCTTTAAACTGCTGTATCTTTTACCTTACCTCACAAGCATATCGCAGAATAGCAGAGGCTTATAGATCATTTTATTTGGAGTAAAAAAAAAAAGCCAGGTTGTCTCCTAACGTTTTTCCAAAACCAACCCCCAAAGTGGGGCAAGGGAGATGCTTGGAGGTTCTAGACCTATCTCTCCGTTACTCAGCATCTTAATTTAGAAATACCTTTCTATACATTTCAGGGAGCTTCGGTAAAACATAGCCCAACATAGAAGAATCCTGTTGCATCCAGAGGCAATATATGTACCATCCCAAAAACATTAAACAATCCTTTTCTACTACCCTTAAATCTGGGACAAAGACTATTTGTTCCAGAAACTGGTTCCAGAAATTTCTGCAATACAGAATTTTTTTTAAAAAATACATGAAGAGATCTTTTAATTCTGAGGAATAATCTGCAAAAGTTAAACAATGTGTCAAAAAGGATTTATAAGTACCCTTCCTGGTGTACTTCCTTGGTTTCAATACCTCTAGGTTCAACAGTGGATAAACACCCCCAGATGTTAAAAGACAATTTACAAGAGAACTCAGTTTCAGAAGACAACTTACAAGAGAACCTGCATGTTTAGAAATGGATTACCAATAGTTCTTCTTACCATAACACAAACTATTTTCTTTTCTTTACAAAACCTTAGGAGCAAGTGTTTGGCATGCAGTTCCAATCTACGTCCTCAGTGAATGAGAAGAGTATTTGCATGAACTCCACATTTTGATCCTTTATATGGACAACTCTGCTTTTTACTTCTCCACACATCAATATAAGAGAAGTGTCCTGTAAGCTCTACTCAAGGTGGCCTTTACTCCAGAGGTACCCCACAATGTATTTATAAAATACTTTAGCCAAAAATTGGAAGAAATGTGGAGGAATGGATACCTCTTATCATGTCTGGTATAAAAGTTCATCATTTTAAAGCCCTGATTAAACAGCATATACAAAAAATAGCAGGCTATACCATTCCCTTATGAGCTAAAGTACAGGTACATCATTCCCATCTGAGTGATACTACTTGATACTGAGTGATACTACTAAAGTGATACTACTTGAGTATACTGAACACAAATACCTCCAATTCAGAACAGTTTATAAATCTGCTGCTATTAGTTGCTAAAAGGCAACCAGTATTTTTTTTTGCTACACTTTTTTTCAAATGTAGGTCTAAACAAAAACAAAGCCAAACTGTAAAACTGTACCTTAAACATACGATTTATAAAATAATGCAAGCAGCGTCAGAGTTCTCTAGCTATGTAGGTAAACTTTATTACGAACAGTTGTGCCATAATGATTCTCATGGGTTTCTATTATGATAACCAAGATGCATCTATACATAGATTTTGTTGTATTTACATCATTGTGTTGCTAAAAATTATGTCCACTAACTTCTTGTGACAAATTTGGCGTATTTGTCAATGTAACCTGTGATTAACCTGTTGAAATAAAAGTTTTAAAAATTAAAAAGGCATACTATGTGTAATACATACAAATGAAACAAAACTGGATTATAAAATTAGAGAAAAAGTACAGCAGTATGCCATACACAATGAACAAAGCAATGAAAACTAACATTTCACAGACATTAAAACCCTGCTAACATGCGTGGAAAAGGGGGGGGGGGGACACAACCTCACACATATTGTATCATGGAGTATATTTTACCCCAAGAACTTCTCTTCCTGTGGTAAGGCAAACATGCTCCAAGTCATCGGCAGGGCCTGTATCTCTTCAAAGAAATTTTAAAAAAAGATTCCCCAGAGCAGTGTTTGCCTTGGGGGAAAAACTCACAGAGCATTTTTTAAAAACCCTACATTTGTACTCTTTCCCTGCCTCCAATCGCCACCTCAGTCTAGATGGGGTTTTTTTGCCCACTCACAAAACCCCATAGGTACTTTTATTTATCCCTTCTCCCCGCTTGGGTATTTTTAAATCACAAGGCTACTCCCCCCCCAAAAAAAACAAGTATCGAAGAAAAAAAAGTCACAATGGCTTGGATCCCCTGGTAAATCTCAGGAGGCAGAAGGGAGTCCCAACACCGGAGCAGGATTGCCTTGCCTCACCCCTTCTCACTGCAGCCCAAAACAATCCCTCAGAAGTGCTGCTCTGGAGGTAGACGTCCCCAAGAATAGGTAAAGGAGGGATCTGGAAGTCTGCACCATGTGGCGGGAAGTGGCAAAAACTGTCCTCCCACCCTTCTGTTAGTGGAAACTTTCCAGAGGTTCTAATTTTGCCTAAAGGTTCCTCGTTTTGTGAAAAGCCTCCCCACTACCCCGAGTCATTTTAAAGAAAACCGTACAGATACACCTTCCAGAATCAGAGAGAATACTCACAATGATGGTTTTAAATGGCACCGAACAATTAAAAAAAAAAGTAATAAAATAAAATCTCGGAACTTCTCTCTACTCGTGGAAATCAACAGCCTGAAAACAGACCCACACAAAGGATAGCAAGTGAAGACAGTCTGTCTGTCCTTGGTTCCCTTCTTTTGCGCTGGCAGCCGATGGTCCGGGTGCCAGCAGCAAGGGGAGGCTGAGGGAGACAGCCGACGGCTCCTCCCTGTGCTACGGGCAGCGGGTCTTCTGACAGTCGACTGCGAGGAAGGCCGTTTAGGCTGGCTTGCACTGTGGCGCTAACACCGGGACTCCAAACACAAAGACGACCTCCACGCTTCCAATTCGCCCGCTGCACAGTAGACTGAAGAGGAGAGGACAAGAGAGGATGAATCCGTACAGCGGCTGAGCTCCAACAACGCCTCCCAAACCAGTTCAGAGTTTTCTGGCGCATCCGCACGACGCCGGCTTCCAATTGTTCCCTTTCCTTGGTGTCCCCCTGGTTGGCCGCAATCTCCCTGGAAAGACCACAGTCAGAGTCAGCACACCAGCTAGAGGCTTAGTTGCTCATTGTCAGGACTCACCCCACACTGGCACCATCTACTGCCACCGTCCCCTCACCGCTGCCGTTTTCCCCTCCATGCCTCCGGAGGGCTTTTTGCCAGATTTAAAATAAAACAACCATTTCCCATTTCTGTGGCAAACAAGTTCCTACAGATATATTTTTTCAAAAAGCCCTGCAGTGGCATGGTGGATGGCGGGGAAGCAAGCGCAAGGGGGGGATGGAGGGAAGTGCATATGTCAGGGGTGTCAAACTCATATTGTTATGAGGGCCAAATCTGACATAAAAGAGACCTTGTTGGGCCAGGCCATGTCGGGCTGGGCCGAGTGTGTTCCTATTTAAAATTAGGTAGCAGATAAAACTTTATAAAGGAGACAGACAAATGCAATTAAAGACCTTTTTTAAAAAAACCTTAAAAACATACTTAAAACATTAGCACTCATTGGTCTTAAAGGTGGGGGTTTTTTATTTCTCCCATGGGATCCAGGGAAGTGGGCAAAGGAAGCTCTGGCTCTTTCCTTCCTTCCCCAGGGGACCAGAAGGGGGAGGAGTCTCAGCCAATACAAGGTAGAGAAGCTTGGCTCAGTAGTCTGTTGTGCGGCTGAGACAGCCTGGCAAAGCAAGCTATCCCTCCCCCCCTCCTCCCCAATAGAGGAGCCTCAGCCAATGGAGAAAATAGAGGTTTTGCTCTGTAGCTCCTGTGCAATTGGGCAAAGCAAGCTGTGATGCAGAAGGAAACAAAAGAGAAAGGGAGAAGGAAGCAGATGACAGCCAGTTGCTCAGGGGCCTGATAAAAGCCCTCCGGAGGCCTGATTTGGCCCCGGGGCTGCATGTTTGACACCTCTGGCATATGTAACCCACGTCTGAAGTTGCTTCAAATGCCTCTGCATTCAAAGCAGTAATCAAGTCACAACAGAGAACGATCTGCATGTGGTGCAGCCAGAGACTATACTGAAGACATTTGATTAATTGATGGCCACTGTCCCCTTTCCACCTCCTCACCTTCTTCCCAGAATGCCAAGGGTGCAATCTTACACCAGCTCAATCTAGCACACATCACAGACGTGTCTTATACTGAATCAGACCGTGAGTCCATCAAGGTTAGCATAGGCTACTCAGACTGGCAGGAGCTCTCCAGGGTCTCAAGCTGAGGCCTTTCCCATCAGCTACTACCTGACTCTTTGAACTGGAGAGGCCAGGGACTGAACCTGCAACCTTCTCCTTGCTAAGCAGGTGCTCTACCACTAAGCCACGGCTCCTCCTCAGTCTCTTTGAACCTACCCGGCATTCTATGAGGGATGCATCCAGGAGGCTTGACATATCCCTCCACATTCAGAGGCAGTCAGCCTCTGAATCCCAGAGTCATAAGGCAACATCAGAGGAAGGCCTTGAACTCTATGCCCTGTTGCTGGACCTCCAGAGGCCACTGTGTGAGACAGGATGCTGGACTAGATGGACAACTGGTCTGACCCAGCAGGGCTCTTCTTTGGTTCTTAAAAAACCCTAGCCTGATGAATAATTCCAGAGAATTTGAATGTTCACACATTATTTTGTGTCACTTCAGTTGGTTGTAATAATAACTATTTACATAACTTTTGAGTTTGGATTTTACATAAGAGGAGCTGGGAAGGAGGAGGAGGAGGTCTCAGAGTAGCTTGCTATCTCTTTTCCCTTAAGAACATAAGAGAAGCCATGTTGGATCAGGCCAATGGCCCATCCAGTCCAACACTCTGTGCCACACAGCGGCCAAAACCCAGGGACCATCAGAAGGTCCATCAGTGGGGCCAGGACACCAGAAGCCCTCACCCTATTGCCCCTCCCAAGCACCAAGAATACAGAGCATCACTTGCCCCAGACAGAGTTCCAAAAATATGCTGTGGCTAATAGCCACTGATGGACCTCTGCTCCATATATTCATTCAATCCCCTCTTGAAGCTGGCTATGCTTGTAGCCGCTGCCACCTCCTATGGCTTGTAGCTGCCACCATCTCCTCTCCCCACAACAGACACCCTGTGAGATAGGCAGGGCTGAGAGAGCTCTTTTGAGAACCGCTCTGAGAGAACTCGTGACTGACCCTGTGGTCACACTGGGCGCTGCCTGCGAAGGTGTGGGGAATCGAACCCGGTTCTCCCAGATTTGAGTCTGCACTCCTAACCACTACACCATACTGGGTGGGAAAGCGAGGGAACCAGGGGGCACTCGCAAGAACCAGCATCTTAACAGCAGACAAAGCCCTGAGGAGGAAGGAAGTGTGCTGCATCTCAGAAATGAAATTCACACTGCTTTTGGAGAGCCAGTTTGGTGTAGCGGTTAAGTGCGCGGAATCTTATCTGGGAGAACCGGGTTTGATTCCCCACTCCTTCACTTGCAGCTGCTGGAATGGCCTTGGGTTAGCCATAGCTATCGTAGGCGTTGTCCTTGAAAGGGCAGCTGCTGTGAGAGTCCTCTCATCCCCACCCATCTCACAGAGTGTCTGTTGTGGGGGGAGAAGATACAGGAGATTGTAAGCTGCTCTGAGTCTCTGATTCAGTATAAATCTGCCGTCTTCTTGTTATTTTCAAACAATGAAACAAATTAGCATCCCTATCAATTTTGCTGATCAAAAATATTTCATAGAAAACAGCATACTTCTACCCTGAGCATCAAGGGAAGAACCAGTTTGTTAGCATTGCACTTAGTACCACGAAGTGAACAGAGAGAGAGGGATTGGCAGTGCTGCAGATCTGAAGGCAGGCAGCCCCTGGGGAAGCAACAATCAAGAAAGCTCCAATTTCAATAACAGTTTCTTAAGCCTCGTGGCACAGAGTGGTAAAGCTGCACTACTGCAGTCCAAGCTCTCTACTCAGGACCTGAATTCGATCCCGGCGGAAGCTGGGTTCAGGTAGCTGGCTCAAGGTTGACTCAGCCTTCCATCCTTCCGAAGTGGGTAAAATGAGTACCCAGCTTGCTGGGGGGAAGGTGTAGATGACTGGGGAAGGCGATAGCAAACCACCCCATAACAAAAGAAAACATCATGATGTGACGTCACTTCATGGGTCGTTAATGACTTGGTACTTTTACCTTTAAGACATTATACAACTTATATCTTATCCAGTATTCATAATGCAGTATTTATATTGGTGTCAATATCAAAATATCACAATACAGTATTGTAACATTTTGATATTGACACCAATATAGATACTGCTTTATGTCTACTGCACAAGATAGGATTGTGTCTTAGGAAACTGTTATTGAAACCGGGGATTTTTTGATCGTTGCTTCACGTGTGCCCCAGTTCTCCCACTGTATGTTTGGATTAGTTCCTGGGGAAGGGCTCGGGAGACACAGCCTGTGTGTACTACAGACTATTCCAGGGGTAGCCAAACTTGCTTAACGTAAGAGCCACATAGAATAAACATCAGATGTTTGAGAGCCTCGAGACATTGAATGTCAGATATTTGAGAGAGGAAGGAAGGGGAAAAGATGGAGGAGGGAGAGAGAGGTGGAAAGAAAGCAACTTTAAATGCATTCTCCAAATCACCACCTGGCTTGGTTAAGTGATTTAAAGAGAGAAATGCCTTTTCCAAGTCAAAGGGTGGCGGGGGCTTCAAGAGCCACACAATATATGTGAAAGAACCACATGTGGCTCCTGAGCCACAGTTTGGCCACCCCTGAACTATTCCCACACTGACCCATTAAGCTACTTAAATAATTCAATATAATTAGGTTTTTACCTTAAAACTGGATCGCCAAGGGAAAGGCAGCACCCTCCGGTTCTTCCTTTTTAAACCTGTATTTCTGCTGACCCCTTGCAGCTCTCAGTAGCTCTGGGTTCCTGTACAGGAATTCATGGAAGTCCGCACAGGAAATATTGAAGTTCAGCTGGACCTGCAGCTCGGCTTTCACCACACTGTCGCTCAGTCTGTTTCTGTCCTTGCTCCACAGCTGGGCCATGAGACTGTAGATTTTCTCACAGAAGGTGTTGGACACGGGAATGGAAAGCACGAAAGAGACCAACTTCAGCAGCTGGCTCTCCGCACGCTCCGGGATTTGCCTGAAAACTTTCACCCACCGCTGATCTATTCTCTGCTCCTTGGAGACAATCTCTTCTCGGAACTTCTGCAGAACGCAATACTCATTGTAGAGCTGGTCGATGTCTATCTCAATGCGGAGGGCTGCCACCAGAGCCACCAAATCCGGCCACTTGACTTCGTTGTTAAGCGACAGCACGGCCATCGGCTCAAAAACGGCAGCTTTGAAATTGTAACACTCCTCCAAGTATGCAATGCACTGTGTCAACATGTTCTCCGCTTCCTCGGTGAATTTTTGGTTGTCAAAGACAGAGATGTTGCCCAAAATGACTTGGGCGGATCTTCCATAGAATTTGTCCTCTCTTCTTCTCTTGAGCTTGCAGTGGAGGCCTTCCAAGACACCGTGCAATTCTGTGCTGCCGACATGGTCGCATTCCAGTTTCTTCACAGCGTCGGAAAATATTCTCATCAGGTTGTGCACAAAGTGAACGTAACAAAGAGGGAGAGACTCGTGCTCTTCCGCATTGAACGCTTCCCACACGATCTTCACGCACTCTTCGTCCCCTTCTGACAAGAAGTACGCCCTCAACACTGACCAGTTTTCGAGGACGCGGTCAATGGCGGGCAGGAGAGCAAGCCACCCCGTCGATACCTGCTGAAGCACATCTTTGTAGTCTGTTTCCACAAACTCAAAAAACGACGTAAGGGACTCGGTCTTCTTGGGTGAGGACGAAAACTCGCTGTATATCTTGAAAATCAGGGTTTCTACGTCAAAACTCAGCGCCCTCATCCCCTTTTTGAGGCAGTTGTGGATGACACGGCCCATACACCCCACTTGTATCAGTCCATCATTAAGTTGCTTGAGGTCCTGGAACACTGCCCAGTGCTTTGCAAAATCCACAGAGGCATTATCAATCATGTAAGATGACACTCTGCTCACATTGAGGCCATTCTCTTGCAGAATAATGGCGATCCGTGTTGCAATCGAATCGCTTGTCAATTCGTTGTAGAAATCAAGCAGGCCGTGCTTAATTCCCTCGGTCACCGAAAAGTAACGCACAGTGACCGGGAAGAATTTCTTATTCCTCTTGTTGGAGGCATCCGATCCAATGGAAAAATAAGGCGCAGCCTCCAAGTCCTTCAGCAAAAGTTCCCGCGACTTGGGGGCCAAGACGCTTTCCGCAATGCTGGTGGCTTTCGTCCGCCCGCAAGACATTTTTCTCGCCACGACCGAATCAGGTAAGATCCGCGAGAGCGTTTTATACGCACAAGCTTGGCTCGCATAACTCAGATGGTGCACAATGCTGTGATATACCTGTCCTACCTCCGCCGCTGTCACCATGTCTTCTTGGGAGAAGTTTGCTTTGTTAAAAAAAGTCACGATTTCTGGCATTTCTTTGCGTTGTTTCTCCAGTTCTTTGTGCTTGGAGCTGTCTGCGTGGCTGGTCACTGCTCCTCTTCCCTCATATTTTATGGAGAATCCCTGATGGCACAGAATGCATTCGGCCGTCACCATGTCCACTTTGTGAAGCCAGCCTCTGAACGCCTCTTCTTTGCACCATTCATCCTTAAAGTAGCAATAATACTTTCTCTTCTTCACTGAGCTAGTGGTTGTATTCCCCTCACTGGCATCCATGTTGCCCTGATCCTAATGTTCTGTCCGTATTTTTGAGCAAAGTCTGCTTCCTGTAAACAAAACAACAACAACACAAATTGCCTTTCATTCTATATAGGTCACAGCCCACAAACACACCAGGTAGGCAGTTTCCCCCATCACACAACATGACAGCTGAAGGATGTTGCATGGTTTCATGTTCCACAGCACTCCCAGTTTGGGAGTTTGGTGTAGTGGTTAAGTGCGTGGACTGCAGCTGCTGTGAGAGCTCTCTCAGCCCCACCCACCTCACAGGGTGTCTGTTGTGGGGGGGGGGAAGGTAAAGGAGACTGTGACTGCTCTGAGACTCTGAGATTCAGATTATAGGGCGGGATATAAATCCAATATCTTCTTCCCTTTCAGAGAAAATGAGACTGAGGAGTATGAGCAGAATCCATCCTTTTGAGCTCCACAGTCTCATTTAGAAGTTCTGTGTAGCCTGAAATGCTGTGAAACCTCTGAAGAACTGATACAAATTTAGTTAAATATTTAATACGCCACTTTTCTCCCCAACGGAGACCCAAAGCAGCTTACAACGCCCTTCTCTTCTCCTCCATTCTGTAGGTTAGGCTGTGAGTGACTGGCCCGAGGAAACCCACTGAGCTTCCTCAGCAGAGTAGGGATCCAAATCTGAGTTATCCCAGATCCTAGTCTAACTCTCTAACTACAGGGTCAGATCTAGACTAAACTGCAATTCCCACTGATCCTCCATTCCCACCGTAGACCCCCTTTTCGTGTGATTCCTCTGAGTTCCCCATCTCAAGGAGCACTGCGTGTGCGTGTGGGGGGGGGGAGACTTTTGTTTTGCTGAAAGAATAATCTGGATCCAGCCCACAGTCCCCCACAGAACATGCCCCTCCCCACTGCTCTTTATCCACAATTACTAAGAAAAATAAATGTACAACACATGCTTCTCTCCCCCCACCCCCCTCCATCTCCAGCTCACACATGGTGTTGCTGGGGGATCCTAAGGAATACGGGGAGTGGGGGGAGAAGAGAGATTAAATGCTCATTGAGAAAGAAGTTCTCAATGCAAAAATCTGCAAAATCAATACACTGAGGCGACTCTTAAGCAGGTCTAGGATCGCAGTCATGAACCACTTGCAAACAAAGGCAACGATCTGTAAACTTCTAGGAGTATTTCAGATTCAATCTGAAATAAGCGCATTCCTAAACAGACAGCTCCAAGCGGGCAGCCGTGTTGGTCTGAAGCAGTAGAACAAAGCAGGAGTCCAGTTGCACCTTTAAGACCAACAAAGTTTTATTCAGAAGGGAAGCTTTTGTGTGCTCTCTAAGCGCACTTCATCAGACGATGATGATTCCTAAATACTCGTCTGATGAAATGTGCTTACAGCACATGAAAGCTTCCGTTCTGAATAAAACTTTGTTGGTCTTTAAAGGTGCAACTTGACTCCAACTTTGTTCTATCCCTAAACAGAGTTACACCCTTTTAAGTCCTTGGAGGCCAATGGGTGTAGAATGGTGCAACTTTGCTCGGGATTGCACTGGAAGTTTCTCTAGATCCATCAGTGTGGATTTTCAGGTGTCTTGCTTTTCCAAGCCCACCCTGTGGGATGCCTTGCCCCTTGGCTCACAACCCAGCACATGCTCACTGAGAAGTTCTATTGGACTCACTATCACATCACTGTAGTCCTCAAGATGCAAATATGTTTTCATTGGTGTCTTGCTCTCTTCATTTCTCACTTTCCCTGGTTGCAAACAGAGACAACCAGAAAATCTGTGTGTGTGTATAGGCCACTGTGTGATGCAGAGTGTTGGACTGGATGGCCCATTGGCCTGATCCAACATGGCTTCTCTTATGTTCGACCACTTCTACAGAATTAATGCTGCCATTTAACAGTTCTTTTACTTTCTTGCTTAAATGCACTGGCTGAACAAGGATTGGCTAGGCCTTGACACATTTTTTCTTAGGCTCTAGGCTCCATCTAAAAATGTAGGTATTCGTTTTCACAAGCAATGTAACTATTGCCAAATATGAAAATATCAGTCATGTCTATTCTGGAGCAGAGCAGTGTATAATTGGTAAGAGTATTGTAGAAGCTTCATAAATCACTTGCAGAAGGTTAACAAATCTTTGCACTCTTACCGCAAGGCACAAACCACAGCCTGCACTGACAAGTATAATTCAATTAATTAAGCACTCCTCCTTGTTGCAGTTGGGATGGTAGCCTCACAGGGAACATGTCTCTTCCTCACTTTCTGAGCTTACCTCTTTCCCAGGCCAAGTCCATAATTTTGCCATTTACATCAGTATGTATCTAGTGCAGGGGTGGCCAAACAGTGGCTCAGGAGCCACACGTGGCTTTCATACATATTGTGTGGGTCTTGAAGCCCCGCCCCCCCACCCTGTTGGCCAGCTTGGAGAAGGCATTTCTCTCTTTAAATCACTTCTCTAAGTCAAGCCAGCCAGCAGCTTGGAGAAGGCATTTAAAGTTAAAGTTGCTTTCTTTTCACCTCCCCCTCCCCCAATCTATTTGCCTGCCTGCCCTCCTTTTTTCCTGTCTTGCAGCTCTCAAACATTTGACGTTCATGTCTTGTGGCTCTCAAACATCTGACATTTGTTCTATGTGGTTCTTATGTTAAGCAAGTTTGGCCACCCCTGATCTAGTGCATTTGGGACCTACTCCGAGCCATCTGAATGAGTCTGACATGCTGCTGTGTGTTATAGTTTGGCATGAGCCCGGACAGAATTCTGGGGCGCTAGCTGTTAGGTGACAGTGAAAATTTCCTCCTCAATTGGAATATCATACCTGCTCAAAATGCACTTTCTGGCTTGGCTCTGACCTCAAAACTTCTACGGAGGGGCACCTCTCTATCCAGAAGCATGCCTCTCCCCCCCCAGCCCCCCATATCCAGCTGCAGCTCACACAATGGTGTTGTTGGGGAATCCTAAAGAATACGGGGGGTGGGGAGAGAAGAGAGATTAAATGCTCATTGAGAAGGAAGTTCTCAATGCAAAAATCTGCAAAATCAATGCAAAACCGGCTCGCCCCCTTCCCTTGTCGTTTTTAGCCTGAGAGTACGACTGTCTACAATTATTTTTTTTAAAGTCACGTACAATTTCTCACCCCGCCTGGACCCATTGCTTGCTACGGGGGACAAGGGCGGCGGGGGGGTGGGTGGGATCAGGGCCACAATATGCAGGGGTTTCCTTTGGGTCCCAGTGGGCTTCAATGCATATTTCTTTCTCATCTATTCATTTTTTAAAAAAAATCTTATCCGCGCCGTCTCCAAAAGCTCGCAGCAGCATGCCTAGTTGTCTGCTCTTCCGAGGTCGGCTGGCCTGAGAAAACCACCCACGAGCACCCGACACCAGCTCCAAACCCTTGTTACCTTCTCCTCCTCGGTCCCCGCTCTCTCCTTCGCTCTGATGCAAACGCTTCTTTGCTTGCAAGGCTCTCGGACTCTGCTTTCGGCGTGGGGGGGGAAAGGTCGGCCCTCTCCGATGCTAGCGAGAGGGGAGAAAAGAAGCTCTCTCTCCCTCCCCCCCCCCCGCCGCTCTAGGAACCACCCGACTTCCCCAGGGCCCTAAGCATTCCTCTACGCTCTTCTACCAAAGAGACGACACCATCGCAGGGATTCCTAGAGGGGTGCGACCTACATCCGGTCGGCTCGCCAGCGGATGCGCAGCCCGAGTGCTTCCGGAAATGGGGTGGGTGAGTTGCAAGCTATCCCTGGGGATTTGCATGGTGCCATGCGGAGCCTGTTCCCGGCAGGGTGGAGGGTCTAATCGTGGCTCCAGGAGAGGAAAAAAAAGTTTGCGTTGCAAATGCAGAGCAGTCGCTCTACCTGAGCCGCGCTCCTTCCTTCAAACACATGAACCGGCCCGACTTTAAGTTGCCAGCCTCCAGGTGGGGCTGGAGATCTCCCGGAATGGCTGCCGATCTTCAGACGACAGAGTTCAGCTCCGTGGAGAAAATGGCTGCTTTGGGAGGGGAGGGCTCTGTTGTATGTTATACCGTACTTAGATCCCTCCTCTCTCCAGATCCCCACCCAATGTTCCCTCTAAGCTGCAGAGTCTTGGGAGCAAAAATTCTACTTTGTGAGCTTCTGGCATTAAAGTTGTGAGCTACTGCATAAATTATCGTGCTCTGGGGACATCCTTCCTGAACTAAGACCAAAATCTGTGAGCTAGCTCATGCTAACTCAGCTTAGAGGGAACACTGATCCCCACCTTATGTCTCCAAATCACCAGGAATTTCACAACCCAGAGTTAGCAACCTCAGCTCGCCTTCTGAGTCACACCCCTTTTACCTCCTCACAAGCTGCGGCTCTCAGAAACAAAAGCCGTCTAAGTTAAGACTTGCCAACAGGACTGAAGAAAAATAACCCACCCCTTTAATACAAGCTTGACGGAATGATATGAACAGCTTTCTTATGTCAATTGCCACACTGAGACGTTTTTTTTCTCCTGGCCTATTCAGGGCTGTGACCCTCAGCCTAACCTACATCACTGTGTCATTGTGAGGCTGAAACAGGGCAGGGAGAAGAATGCATGCTACTCTGAACTCCTAGGGGGAAGGACAAGAGAAAAATATGCTTGTCAGGAGTGGCCAAACTGGCTTGGGGAGCTACATGTGGCTCTTTTGCGCATATTATGTGGCTTTCAAAGCCCACACCACCCTGTTGCCCAGCTTGCAGAAGGCATTTGTCTCTTAAAATCGGGTCTCCAAGCCAGCTGACATTGGGGGGTGGGGTTGGAAAATGCATTTAAAGTTAAAGTTGCATTCTTTCCAACCGTCTAACCCCCCAAATCCATTTTCTTTCTTTCTCTTCCTGGCGTTCATGTCTTGCAGCTCTCAAACACCTGATGTTTATTCTGTGTGGCTCTTATGCAAGTTTGGCCACCGCTGCACTAGATATTTCCCTTGTTTTAAATGCATTTTGTTTCCCTTTACCAGGAAGCTGACACCCCCTCAAAAAAAAAAAAAGCATTCAGCCACCCCCAGGAGTTTTGGCATCAGTGCCAGGGAGGCAGCTTCCTGGTGCAGTGCTGGAGGGTGTCTGTTTCTTTGGGTGAGAAAGCACGAGACTAGGGACTGCTGGATGTTTTTATAGCATTTGTTTTATTTAAAAATACCTAAGAGCACAGGTGAAGGAAAAGAGCAACCAATTTATTACCCCACACCAGATCTCTACAGGGAGGGGTGGCAACCTGCTGTTATTCCTGGAGGTGCACAGGTGCTCCTGGGAGACCTGCACTGAGCCAAAGTTGAGACTAGAAGACCTCTTGCATCACTTCAAACCCTAACTTTCTGTGATTCTGTCTTGCACCCTAAGGGCTGCGTCATTTTCAGCTTGCTCTGCTTTACAATCTGCTGAACAATTGCTTTACATCCCACCTCTCGCAACTGAAGTTCCAATGCAAGGAACACCCAACAAGACTGGGACTCATTCTGTGGCTTGTGGAGAGCTGCATTGGCAGTTGCCCTCAACCGAAAGAGCCACACATGTATGCGCTCATGAAGCTGCCTTATATTGAATCAGACCCTGGGTCCATCAAGGTAGCACTGCCTACTCAGACGGCAGCTCTCGAGTCTCTGGCAGAAATCTTTCTCATCATCATCTTTTTTCCTTTTAAACTGAAGCTGCTGGGGATTGAACCTGGGACCTTCTGTGTGGCAAACAGATGCTCTTCCACTGAGCCATGTTTACTCCAGTCCCTTCTATGAAATGTGTAACTCAGAAAGGCTGACAGCTTTCCAGTTCCTTCATTGGCAACGGCTACAAGATGGGAACCACCTGTCAGCTACAAGTCGTAAGAACATAAGAGAAGCCATGTTGGATCAGGCCAGTGGTCCATCCAGTCCAACACTCTGAGTCACACAGTGGCCAAAAAATCAGGTGCCGTCAGAAGGTCCACCAGTGGGGGCAGGATGCTAGAAGCCCTCCCACTGTTGGCCCTCCCCAGCACCAAGAATACAGAGCATCACTGCCCCATAAGAACATAAGAGAAGCCATGTTGGATCAGGCCAGTGGTCCCTCCAGTCCAACACTCTGTGTCACACAGTGGCCAAAAAATCAGGTGCCGTCAGAAGGTCCACCAGTGGGGGCAGGATGCTAGAAGCCCTCCCACTGTTGGCCCTCCCCAGCACCAAGAATACAGAGCATCACTGCCCCATAAGAACATAAGAGAAGCCATGTTGGATCAGGCCAGTGGTCCCTCCAGTCCAACACTCTGTGTCACACAGTGGCCAAAAGAATCAGGTGCCGTCAGGAGGTCCACCAGTGGGGCCAGGACACTAGAAGCCCTCCCACTGTGCCCCCCCACAAGCACCAAGTCCCACTAGGCAAGAATCTTGTCCACTTTCCTGAGACTTGGAGCAGGTTCAGAAGAGCCACTGAATAGCACTGCAGCCAAAGGAATATTTTTGATGGAACTGCCTTTTCTGTTTTGTTCTAGGATTCATGACAATATTAACAAGTCAACCACCGCGGCTATTATTACAGGGACCAGCCACAGGGAGCATTTTACTCTTTCCCTGCCCCAAAGCATTGCCGCAGCTCAGCAACCTTTTCGCCTATTGGGAAAAAATGTATGGGTAATGTTATTCTCCCCCCCCCCCCCCCCCTTCAATGGGAGGTGAAACACAGCAAGGGGAAACAGCTGCTTTATTTTCAGGTACAAGTGGGAAGTCAGAGTCCTTTTCCCCGCCCCCACCTCTGCATGGGTCCATTGAAATGATAGCCCTCAGTGCCTGGGACAGAAGGGATTTTCCTCAATAGACCAGACCTTCCTCAGCTCCACCCCACCACCCCCAATTATTCCTGAAATGCTGCTTCTGGGAGACAGAGACCCACCAACCTGGAGCAGCATGGCAAGTTGAAGGGGTGCAGGAAGAGAGGGGAATCCACAAAAAATCCTCCCCCTCGTTGGTATAGTCATTAAGTCCACAGACTTAATTCTCCACTTCTCCACGTTCGCCTCCCGGAGTGATCTTGGGTCAGTCACAAGTTCTCAGCAGAACAGTTCTCTTAAGAGCAGTTTCTGTCAGAACACTCAGCTCCACCTACCTCACAGGGTGTCTTTTGTGGGGAGAGGAAGGGAAAGAGATTAAAAGACACTCTGAGACTCCTTTGGGTATTGAAGGGTGGGGTATAAATCCAATATCATCTTCTGTATGTTGAAATTTCCCCAAGGATCCAAGCCAATATAGCAGGGGTGGCCAACGGTAGCTCTCCAGATGTTTTTGCCTACAACCCCCATCAGCCCCAGCCAGCATGGCCAATGGCTGGGGCTGATGGGAGTTGTAGGCAAAAACCATCTGGAGAGCTACCGTTGGCCACCTCTGCAATATAGTTTTGGCCAAAGGTTCCTTTTAGTCACTTCAAACAAAATCACAGTAATACACCTACCTGTATGTTGCCCCAGGAAAATTGTTTTCTCCTTTTTTTGGAAGCCTTGAAGGCAACGCTGGTACGGTGTCGGTGGGAAGACTCAGGTTCAAAGCATCAGTTTGCCATGAACCAGAGTGAGTAGCCTTGAACCAGTTCTTCTCCTGCCCTGTAACTTATCTCACCCAGTTGTTGTGACCCTAGGAGAGCCAATGTGGCGTAGCTATTCAGGTATGGAGAGACCAGGGTTCAAAAATCTGCTCAGTCATGAGCGTCACTGGAAACTGCTGGAACTGCAGTCATGAGCGTCACTGGAAGCTGTTGGGACTGTTATGAGGACAAAATGGGGAGGGAAGAATCATGTACTGGTGGTGGAAATTGTCCTCCAGTCATAGCCGACTTGTGGCAACCTTGTAGGGTTTTCAAGGCAAAAGACATTCAAAGGTGGTTTGCCATTGCCTGCCTCTGCACCCCACCCCTGGTATTCCTTGGTGATCTCCTATCCAAATACTATTGACCAGGGTTGATCTTATTTAGCTTCTGATTGGATGAGATCTGGCTAGCCTGGGCTATCCAGGTCAAGGCAATCATGTACTGCCATACATTTATTCTAAGCACCTCAGGGTGGGATAAAAAGTTAATAGATAAAATGGTATCTATATGGAGATACATACATGCAGGGCTTTTGAGCAGGAACGCACAAGAACGCAGTTCCGGCTGGCTTGGTGACGGGGTGTGGCCTAATAGGCAAATGAGTCCGTTGGGCTTTTTCTGCAAAAAGCCATGTAACTGGTGATGTCAGGGTGTGTGGCCTAATATGTAAATGAGTTCCTGCTGGACTTTTTCTACCAAAAAAGCCCTGCATACATGCATACCCTGTGTATACTTGTGTGGGAATGTGAAGATCTGGTTTGAGAGTACATTTTTTATTCACCCATCAGCCGATTCTGTGCTCTGGCTTGAGGTCACTGCAGATAAACTGTTCCTAAATGCCAGGGCTTTTTTTTTTTTTTTGAGCAGGCACACAGCTCCAGCTGGATTGGCAGCAAGGGGTGTGGCCTAAAATGCAAATGAGTTCCTACTGGGCTTGTTCTACAAAATCTTTCTACTTTCTGCAGGGCCTGTAAGACCGAACTGTTCCAACAGGCCTTTGATATCTAACCGGGAGAGAACTGCCACCCCACATCATTATAGAGTTACTATAGAGTAAACCGCCCTGAGCCCGCCTCGGTGGGGAAGGCGGGATATAAATCGAATAAATAAATAAATACTATGTGATCACCATCAGAAGAAAAAAAGAACTCGCTTATATTGTAGTGGTACAGCACCACAAAATGGTTTTAAATTGTAATTATGTTTTATTAGTTTTAACTTGTAAATATGAATGTTGTTAGCCGCCCTGAGTCCGCTTGCAAAGAGGGTGGGATAGAAATTTAAAATAAATAATAACCAAAAAAGCCCTGTATGAACCAATGGTGCCATCAGGGGGTGTGGCCTAATATGCAAATGAGCTCCTGATGGGCTTTTCCTACAAAAAAGCCCTGCTGAATGCAAAGGTTCTGCTTTTCACTCTTATGTAAAACCCCAGATTGCTTTCCACATCTCCTTGCCTTTTTTTTTTTTAAAGCCATTTCTGTCAGTAGCCAGTTGTGAAGATTCTGTTGCCAACAAACACTGGGTGACTCTTGGGGAAAAGTGGTTGGTTTTGTTCAGTTGCTGGAGGTTTGGCTATTCCCCTTCAAGGAGAGAGAAGATGAGGAAGCAGCAATTCAGTGCCTTATTCAGAAAGGCATTGCAGAACCTTGGGCCAACTGCAAGAATGGCCCTCATCTTCACAGCTAACTGGTGTTCTTACCTTGTAGAATTAGGCCTGACCTGCTGAATTTAGGGTTGACAACTGGTGTGAAGGAAAATGTCCCTGTCCCTTTAATAGAAGCTTTAACATGTAGAAATGGACTGTGGTTTGTTTGTGGCATCTGAATAAATCTATGCTTTTAGGTTACAGTAATTCTGATTCACAGAAGTAAATCCATTAAGAGATCGCTGTATCTATTATGTGTTTTGGGCATCAGAGTTCATTACAGATTTAACAATAATGGAGCAGAGTATAGAGATGTGGGGATGGAAGAAAAATTGAGAATATCTGCTTATTGCATTGAGATCTGCAAGGAAGAAGACGACGACTGCAGATCTATACCCCGTCCTTCTCTCTGAATCAGAGACTGAGCATCTTACAATCTCCTATATCTTCTCCCCCCCCAACAGACACCCTGTGAGGGGGGCGGGGCTGAGAGAGCTCTCACAGCAGCTGCCCTTTCAAGGATAACTCTTGCGATAGCTATGGCTAACCCAAGGCCATTCCAGTACGTGCAAGTGGAGGAGTGGGGAATCAAACCCAGTTCTCCTAGTCCACACACTTAACCACTACACCAAACTGGCACCAAACAAATGCTAGGCTTGATTCCCTGGCTCCTACTGCGCCTGCCTTGGCGGGGAGGGCGAGGTATAAATCAAATTAAACATAAACATAAAACAATTCTGTGACATAAAACAGACAGGCGACACCCTTGGACATATTTTAGAAAGAGCTAAACCTGGCTTTTGCCCCAGTGGTGGTAGAAAGTGCCATCAATTTGCAGTTGACTTATAGTGACCCCCCAGGGCTTTCAAGGCCGGAGATGAGCAGAGCTGGTTTGCCCCTGCCTGCCTCTGGATAGCAACCCTGGACTTCCATGGCAGTCTCCCATTCAAATGCCAACCCTGCTTAGCTTTTGAGATCTGATGAGAGCCTGGGCCATTCAGGTCAGGGCTGCTTAAAAGGTACATATTGAAGTATAAACTTTAGCAGATGGAAGCCTTTTATTGGCAGGGCTACCGAGAGCTACCATGGGCCCCTGGACAAATTTTTCGTCTGACCACCCCCTTATGCCCCTGATTCAAACTAAATATAATCTTAAGAAGAAGACTGCAGATTTATACCCTGCCCGTCTCTCTGGATCAGACTCTGAGCGGCTTACAATCTCCTGTATCTTCTCCCCCCACAACAGAGACCCTGTGAGGTGGGTGAGGCTGAGAGGACTCTCACAGCAGCTGCCCTTTCAAGGACAACTCCTGCAAGAGCTATGGCTAACTCAAGGCAATTCCAGCAGCTGCAAGTGGAGGCTGGCTATTAGTATTCATCTTTTCCTGTCAGCCAGCTTGGAGAAAGCATTTCTCCCTTTAAATCACTTCTCCAAGCCAAGCCAGCCAGAAGCTTGGAGACTGCATTTTAATGTAAAAGTTGCTTTCTTTCTGTCTCTCCTTCGCCTCATCTATTTGCCTTCCTTCCTGTCTTGCAGCTCTCAAACAACTAGACAGCTTCAAGGGGTTAGATAAAAATATGGGGGTTAGATAAAAATATGGAGCAGAGGTCCATCAGTGGCTATTAGCCACAGTGTGTATATATGTGTGTGTATACACACACACACAATTTTTTTTGGCCAATGTGTGACACAGTGTTGGACTGGATGGGCCATTGGCCTGATCAAACATGGCTTCTCTTATGTTCTTAATGCTTATTCTATGTGGTTCTCACATTAAGCATGTTTGGCAACGTCTGCCATAGACCTTTAGAAGGCTGCATCCTGTGAAGGCCGGTCTTTCCTTGCTCCAGTGCAGGCTTAGCTGATGGGTTGAGCAAGAGCAGATCAGCAGTTTCTCTCCACCTCCTGGTAAACTTTGCAGAAAGGCCTGAGCTCTCTGCTGTGCTCTGCCTTCCCTGCACCCCTAGAGGCTGCAGCCAGAACTACATTAGAATTTCTTTTTAAATGCATTCCATGAAGAGGGCACTGACCCTCCAGCTGATAACATTGTGATAGGAATGTTCAGCTGATGGCCAAAGCTTCTTATAGTGAAGAGGGAAACCATATTAAAAAGAAGAAGACTGCAGATTTATACCCTGCCCTTCTCTTTGAATCAGTCTCAGAGCGGCCCATGATCTCTTTTATCTTCCTCCCCCACAACAGACACCCTGTGAGGTGGGTGGGGCTGGAGAGGGCTCTCACAGCAGCAGCCCTTTAAAGGACAACTCCTGCGATAGCTATGGCTGACCCAAGGCCATTCCAGCAGGTGCAAGTGGAGGAGTGGGGAATCAAACCCGGTTCTCCCAGATAAGAGTCCGCACACTTAACCACTACACCAAACTGGCTCCCCCCAAAAGTGAAGTCGCATGCAATGTGTTTTCATTAAATGGAAGCCACATGAAGCTGCAGTTGAAACTCAAATTCTTACTGTTCAGGATGACAAAACTATTGACCTCTGCTCGGACTGTCCATTCGTCTGGGCAGCGGGGAAAAAAAGATTTATTCAGCGATTGGTCAAGTGATTTTTTTTCTAAACATAAGCTTTATTAGAATAGCAACAAAAGATAATTTCATCAACAGGTTTGATACTGTTGCTAATTAACAAAACAAACTGGTCAGTTGTTCCTGTGAAACACTTTTAAAAACCCTATAATGCATTACTCTTAACGTTTAAACAATATTAGGTGAGGTTCTATAGATGTGAACTCTCCATCCCTTTGGCTTTTATAGGGGAAAACCAGGGTCAGCCTGCAGTTTCAATTCAGAAAAAAAAATTAAAACAGAAATAAAGCTAAGTAACAGCAACTTCCAAAATAGACAAAACAAAAACAAATTCTTAAAGGCCGATTTTTCCCAGAGATCCCTGCAGTTATATAGCAGGTGGCCAACAGGAGGCGCTCTTGCTCTGCTGCAGAACTCATGGCAAGCAGCCCTCCTCCTTCCTCTGCTATCAAAGGACAGGAGAATGAAATTTTAAAAGGTCAGCTGACAACCTAAGCTTACCATTCCCCAGATCCAGGTGGGGGTTTCCCCACTTTTCTGTGCTCCTTCCTGCAGTGGACCAGCTGGCTGGCGAGAGGAAATCCCGCCCCCAACAGCGAAGTCACGTGCAATATGCTTTCATCTCTTCCAGAAGTGATGCCAGCCGGTGACACGGGGGGCAATGCTCTATGGTAAAATCGCCCTCAAATCATATTTTGCCCCCAAAGCAGAGTGTCTCTCCCCTGACGTCACCAACACACAAACATCACTTCCGGAAGCGACACCAGCACATCGCGCAACGTCCCCATCCGCTCCGGAAATGCCCCCCAAATCCCACCACTGGCGCTAAAGGAACAACCTGGCAACCCTAGCCTAACCCATGATGGTATTTGATTCGTGGTTGCCTCTTAGGATTAGCACGCTGGTCAGGTGACCCATCTAAACATTGCCTAAACTTCTATTAGAACTGCCAATGTTTTAATGGGTCAGCTGACAAGCGGCCACCCCTAGAAATGATTAGACTAGATTATGGGATACTGCAAAGTACATTGTAGTTCACAGCAAAGAGTATAGTTAGGGCATTAACAACTATTCCTGTCTAATTTGGTTTCAGACTGTGACTCGCTTCTGGAGGAAACAAATTAAGCTTGTAACAGTACAGTAATCACATCCAATTTCATCTGTTCCATCAAACTACTTTGAGCAGTCTATAAGATCACAGCACCGCAGCCACTGGTGAAGGAGAGGAGAACGCAGCCCATTATTCTTGATGTTGTAACTATATCATATCCCATTGGCCACCGACTTAGCTGATTTAGAAGAAGGTATCCAGTTCACAAGGGATCCGAGATGGGTTCTCCCCCCCTCAGAGTTTTTGGTCCTCCAGCAACATTTATTGAGGGTTATTATTTGCAGCCATGATGTGCTGGTTCATACATACGCTGAATTTCTTCTGTAAAAGGCAGGATGAACACCTAAAAAAAATAAGAAAATAAACATTTTTTTTCTGTCCTTTATTTTGTGAAATCTGTTTTAGGCATCCCCGTGATTGCACCTTTGAGGTACACAGCGCTCTACACAGAGATAGAAATACATTTTCAAAAAGAAGCCCTGGCCCCCATGAGTTTGCAACTGAAAGGTAGATAGAAGTCAAGAGGAGGAAACAGAGAGTGGAGGGGATAGGAGTGACAAAAATTGAATTGCACAGGGGAAAAGATAAGTCTGCACCCACATGGCTGTTTTGACCTACGCCAGGGGTGTCAAACATGCGGCCTGGGAACTGGATCAGGTCCCCAGAAGGGTCCCATCAGGCCTGCAAGCAAATCAAAAGTAGGCTTGCAGCTTACAGGTACACACTTGAACAACACCTGAACAGCATACTCAAGATTGCTACAGCACAGACATTTGTCTCCAGTTTTTGATGTGGTAATTCAGAACGAGAGGTGTCAGTTATCAGAGAAATAAACAAAATATTGCAAGAGTGCTGATGTTTTAAGCTTTTAAGAAAATCTTTGTGTTTGTCTCTGTCTGCTACCTGGCCTCACATTTTATGACACACATGGCCTGGCCCAACAAAGTCTCGTTTATGTCAGATCCGGCCCTCATAACAAATGAGTTCGACATCCCTGACCTACGCTGACCTCCAAACCAGAGTGATTCCCTGCCCCGACCCCAGAGCATCCATATGACACCATCCTTCCCAGATTTTCACATGCTTTGCTCTACTTCACACTTTCCCAGACCTGTTTTGCTATGATCCTTCCAGGAAGATCACAGTCCTGGCGGGTGAGAACATAGTCTGGATGGAGATTCCCACCCATGGCTGGAGCCATTTTACTACCATCGTCCCTTTGTAACCGCCATTTCCCCTGCACTACAGAGCTCTTTGCCAGCTTTTTTTTTTTAAAAAAGGCAGTTACTATATTGCTATAAGAGCCCCGTGGCATAGAATGGTGAAGCTGCAGTACTGCAGCCCTAAGCTCAGCTCACGACCTGAGTTCGATCCCGGTGGAAGCTGGGTTCAGGCAGCAGGCTCGAGGTTGACTCAGCCTTCCAAGGTTGGTAAAATGAGTGCCCAGCTTGCTGGGGGGGGGGGGGAGCGTAGATGACTGGGGAAGGCAATGGCAAACCATCCCGTAAAAAGTCTGCCATGAAAACGTTGTGAAAGCAACGTCACCCCAGAGTTGGAAATGGTGCTTGCACAGGGGACTACCTTTACCTTTTTATATTGCTATAGCAGCTACTGATAGCAAGAAAAAAGCCCTCTGGCAGCATTGAGAGCTGAATGGAATGTAACCCCAGTGAAGATGCTGTTTCAGTGTCAAATCCCTCAGCACTCACAGCAGAGAACCACTGTGGATGCTGCCAGACACTATCCATAGGGTATCTAATCCACCGCTGTTTCTCTCTTTACCAGAGGAGGTGGCTATTGTTTGGCCAACCTACCCCCTACTGGCTACTGATGGCCAAACTGGGGTTCGGGAGCCACATATGGCTCTTTCACACATATTGTGCGGCTCTCAAAGTCCCTACCGCCCCGTCGTCTGGCTTGGAGAAGGCATTTCTCCCTTTAAATCACTTCTCCAAGCCAAGCCAGCCAGTGGTTTGGATAATGTATTTAAAGTTAAGGTTGCTTTCTTTCCACCTCTCCTTCTTTTCCCCCATCTATTTGCCTTCCTTCTTGCTCTCAAACACCTGATGTTCATGTCTTGCGGCTCTCAAATATCTGACATTTATTCTACGTGGCTCTTACATTAAGCAAGTTTGTTCTAGCCTGAGGGCAAACAAGAAAACACAGTCTGACAGTCTTGGATTTGCAGCTGATGGGTGAAGCTGGAGGCTCTGGCCATTCTGGAGATTTGGGGACAGTGACTTTAAGGGTCAGAGGCTGGGGAAGATCTTGAAAGGGCAGAGGTTCAGAGAGGGCCGGGCCTTTGTGCGCTGTACAAGTACAACTACATTGACTTAAAACCTATGTAAATAACATTCTGTTCTTACATTAAAGTTATGATGCCTGTGGAATGTCATCTTCTGGTTCCTCCTTTTTACACTTGTATTCTGGCTCGCCCCTTGCTGCTCTAAGCAACTCCGGGTTCTTGTACAGGAACTCGTGGAAGTCTGCGCAGGAAATGTTGAAGTTCAGTTGGACCTGCAGCTCGGCTTTCACCACACAGTCGCTCAGTCTGTTTTTGTCCTTGCTCCACAGCTGGGCCATGAGATTGTAAACTTTCTCACAGAAAGCGTTGGACACAGGAATGGAAAGCACGAAAGAGACTAACTTCAGCAGCTGGCTCTCCGCACGTTCTGGGATTTGCCTGAAAACTTTCACCCACCGCTGATCAACTTTCTGCTCCTTGGAGACAATCTCTTCTCGGAGTTTCTGCAATACGCAGTACTCGTTGTACAGCTGGTCGATGTCAATATCGATACAGAGGGCCGTCACCAGGGTCACCAAATCGAACCACTTCACCTCGCTGTTCAACGAGAGCACCGCCATCTGCTCGAAAATCGACGTCTCAAAATAATACCACTGCTCCAGGTATGCGATGCACCGGGACAGCGTCTTCTCCGCTTCCTCGGTGAATTTTCGGTTCTCGAACGCAGAGATGTTGCTTAAAATGACCTGGGACGATTTCCCGTAGAATTTGTCCTCCTTCCTTCTCTTGAGCTTGGCATGGAGGTTTTCCAGGACGCTGTGCAATTCCGTGCAGGTGACGTGGTCGCATTCCAGTTTCTTCACGGACTCGGAAAAAATCCTCATCAGGTTGTGAATGAAGTGAACATAACACAGCGGGAGGGATGCGTGTTCGTCTGCACTGAATGCCTCCCACACAATCTTGAGGCACTCGTCCTCCCCCAGTGACAAGAAGTACGCCCTCAACACGGACCAGCTTTCAAGGATACGGTCAACAGCAGGCAGGAGGGACAGCCACCTTGTCGTGACGTGCTGAAGCACATCTTTGTACTCTGTTTCCACAAACTCGTAAAAAGACATAAGAGAGTCTATCCTTTTGGTAGAGGATGAAAACTCGCTGTACACCTTGAGGACGAAGGTTTCGACGTCAAAACTGAGTGCCCTCATTGCCTTCTTGAGGCAATTGTGGATCACGTGGCCCATACACCCCACCTGTATCAGTCCACCATTAAGCTGTTTGAGGTCCTGGAACACAGACCAGTGTTTCCCAAAATCCACAGAGGCATTATCAATCATGTACGAGGCCATCCGGGTCACACTCAGACCGTTTTCCTGTAGAATAGTGGCAATCCGTGACGCAACTGAATCGCTCGACAATTCGCTATAAAAATCAAGCAAGCCGTGCTTAATTCCTTCTGTCGCCGAAAAGTAACGTATGGTCACGGGGAAATATTGCCTACTTCCCTTGTTGTAGGCGTCAGAGCCAACTGAAAAAAACGGCACTTCCTCCAACTCCTTCAACAAAAGCTCTTGAGATTTGGGGGCCAAAACAGTCACTGCGATGCTGGTGGCTTTTGCCGCTCCGCATGACATTTTTCTTGCCACAACGGAATCAGGTAAAATCCCCGAGAGCATTTTGTATGCGCAATCTTCGCTCGCGTAACTTAGCTGGTGCACGATGTTGTGATAAACCTGCCCCAGTTCTGCAACGGTCACCATGTCTTCCTGGTAGACGTCAGTTTCGGTTAAAAGCACCGGGATTTGCGGCATGTCTTTATGCTGTTTCTCCGATTCCCTGTGCTTGGAGCTGTCCGCATGGCTGGTCACCGCTCTTCTTCCCTCGTATTTTATGGAGAAGCCTTGATGGCACAGAATGCATTCTGCTGTCATCCCGTCGATCTTCCGGAGCCAGTTTTTGAATGCATCTTCTTTGCACCAATCGTCCTTAAAACAGCAATAGTACTTTCTCTTCTTCACTGAGCCAGTGGTGGAATTCCCCTCACCAGCATCCATGTTTCCCTGATCCTGATGTCCTGTCGATATTTTCTGAGCCAAGCCTGCCTCCTGTAAACAAAGATCAACAAAACAAATTGCTTTTAATTCCATACAGGTTGGAACTCCACACCCCGCCCCCCCCCCCGCAAACACACACACACACTCACCCAGTAGGCACCTATTCGATCAGACAATACGTTGTGTTGTGTGTATTGTGGAAACCAATAGCTGAAGGATAACTGTACTCCTCCTTGTAGAAAACAAGTCTTTGCAGCATGGGCAGAATAATTCTGAGTGCCAAAGTCTCATTAAGATGTTCTGTGTGGCCTGAGAGCCAGTTTGGTGTAGTGGTTAAGTGTGCAGACTCTTATCTGGGAGAACCGGGTTTGATCCCCCACATACGCCTGCTGATGTGACTGTGGGTCAGCCATAAGTTCTCTCAAGGCTGTTCTGCTCAAGAGCAGTTCTGGGAGAGCTCTCTCAGCCCCACCTACCTCACAAGGTGTCTGTTGTGGGGAGGGGAAGGAGATTTGTAAGGCGCTCTGAGACTCCTTTGGCTAGTGAAGGGCAGGGTATAAATCCAATCTCTTCTTCTCTTCTGAGATGCTGTGAGACTTTCTAAAAACTAGTTGGTACAAGTTAATTTAGATACTTAGACTCCACTTTTCTCCCTAATGGAGACCCAAAGCAGCTTACAACTTCCTCCTGTCCTCCATTTTATCCTCACAACCACCACCATATGAGGTAGGGAGATCCAGGTGAACAGCCTTGTTGGTCTGAAGCAGCAGAACAGATTTTGAGACCAGTGGCACCTTTAAGACCAATAAAAGCTTATTCAAAGTATGAGCTTTCATAAGCAGACACACTTCTTCAGATACATGAAAATGAAAGCTCGTGTTTCATATATGCAGCCAGATGCCTCTACATAGGTGAGCAGCAAATTAGCATACAACTTAATGAAGATGCTTTGACATATGTAAAGACTAAATAGCAACAATATTTTGGATATAATTAGAGGGGGGGAACAGTGGAGCAGTAAATATGTCAAAGTAGGAGACTGACATGTAAAAATATCTTTGTTAATAGTTAAGAGCAGGACTTTTTTTGTAGCAGGAACTCCTTTGCATATTAGGTCACACACCCCTGATGTAGCCAATCCTCCTGGAGCTTACAGCAGGCCCTGCACTAAGAGCCCTGTAAGCTCTTGGAGGATTGGCTACATCAGGGAGGTGGAGCCTAATATGCAAAGGAGTTCCTGCTACCAAAAAAGCCCTGGTTAAGAGTAATTGAGACTCTGCAGTTAGGCACCATTCGTCTCCACTCACGCATAGCTGACAGCATCCTCTTAGGTTAGGCTGAGCGAGTATGACAGTCCCCAAATCACCCAGCAAGTTTCCATGGCAGAGTGGGGATTCAAGCCTGGATCTGCCAGACCCCAGTCCAACACTCTAAGTGGTCACTCTGCCCATGTAGCTTTAAAAAGCCACAACTACTTCTGCACACAAAACAACATACAACTCGAATCCTACACCACTGATTAATAGGGCTTCACCTAAGTGTGCCTAAGGACTGCAGGTTACCACCAAAAGGTGAGTCTGTGAACTTCCCAGAACATATGGAATCAATCTTAACAGTACCTTTCTCAGTCCATCAAAGCCAATGGGCTTAGAATGGTGCAGCAGGAGGTCCACCAGCAGGGCCAGAACTTCAGAAGCCTTCCCACTGTTGCCCCCCCCTCCCAAGCACCAAGAATACAGAGTGCCACTGCCCCAGACATAATGTTCCCATCTATACCTTCTGGTTAACAGCCACTTATGGACCTCTGTTCCGTATGTTTATCCAATCCCCTCTTGAAGCTGTCTATAATTGTAGCTGCCACCAATTCCTGTGGTTGTGGATTCCATGTGTTAATTACGCTTTGGGTGAAGAACTTCCTTTTATCTGTTCTAAGCTGCTTTGAGTCTCCAATAGGGAGAAAAGTGGGGTCTAAGAACTTCCTTTTATCTGTTCTAACATACTCAGTCATGTTATTGAGTGCCCATGAGCTCTTGTACTGTGAGAAAAGTACTTTATCTCCTTTCTCTATCCCATGCATCTTTTTAGAAACCTCTCCCCCCCAGTCTTTGTTTCTTCAGGATAAAAAGCCCTAATCTCTTTATGGCTTTCTTCATAGGGAAGGTGTTCCATCCCTTTAATAATTTTTGTTTTCCTTTTCTGCATCTTTTCCAATGCTATAATATCTTTTTGAGCTATTTTGACCAGATCCGTACTAAGTATTTCAAATGAAGCCACGCCATCGATTTATACAGGCTGATATGATACAGGCAAAAACTGAAGTCAGCTTCTCTGCCATTTTTCTATCATCCTTTAGTAAACCTTTCACTTCTTAGTCATCCAAGAGCCCAGCTCCCTCCCTGGTTGGTTTTCTGCTTCTAATTTATTTTAAGATATTTTTATTGGTGGTATTATATGTTTTTTGCAATATGAGCCTCATGGTCCCTATTTGCCTGTCTGATCACCTCCTTGCATTTTACTTGCCAAAGCTTGTGCTCCCTTTTATTTATCTCACTCAGACTAGAAGACGACGACGACTGCAGATTTATACCCTGCCTTTCTCTCCAAATCAGAGACTCAGAGCAGCTTACAATCTCCTGTATCTTCTCTCCCCACAGCAGACACCCTGTGAGGTGGGTGGGGCTGAGAGGGCTCTCACAGCAGCTGCCCTTTCAAGGACAACTCCTGCAATAGCTATGGCTAACCCAAGGCCATTCCAGCAGCTCTGAGGAGTGGGGAATCAAACTCGGTTCTCACAGATAAGAGTCTGCGCACTTAAGCACTACACCAAACTGACTAGCCTTCCACCGCTTAAAGGAATCTATTTCTTTTTACTGCTTCCATGACTTTGTTTGTTAACCATGCTGGCTTTTAAAAAAGACCTATTTGTACCTTTCCTAACCTGTGATATACATCAGGGGTGGCTAACGGTAGCTCTCCAGATGTTTTTTTGCCTACAACTCCCATCAGCTCCAGCCAGCATGGCCAGTGGCTGGGGTTGATGGGAGTTGTAGGCAAAAAACGTCTGGAGAGCTACTGTTGGCCACCCCTGATATACATTTTATCAGCGCTTCCAGTACTGTAGTTTTAAAAAGTTTGCAAGCTTTCAGAAGCGAATTGATCCTCCTTAACTTTACTTTCAGTTTCTTCTTCACAAGGCCCTTCATTTGAGAGAAGTTGCCCTTTCTTAAATTAAATGTGGCTGTGTTGGTCTTCTGGGGAAACCTTCTATGTACATAACTGCTAAACTTAACAGCCTTGTGGATTCAGTTGGGTAGCCATGTTGGTCTGAAGCAACAAAACAAAGTTTGAGTCCAGTGACATTTTTAAGACCAACCAAGTTTACTTCTGGGTATAAGCTTCTGTTTGCACGAATTAAATGTGTTCGTCTTAAAGGTGCTACTGGATTCAAACTTGTTCTTAACAGTATTATGGTCACTATTCCCAATTGTCACTATCATGTTTGCATCTCTCACCAGGTAGTGAACATTACTTAGGATCAAGTTCAGGACTGCCTTCCCCCAAGTACGTTCTGTGGCCATCTGCTCCATGGCACAGTTGTTGAGTGTATCTAGAAACCCAACCCCTTCCTCCTGACTTGAACACATGCCTATTGACCCAATCAATGTGTGAGTAAAGAACCTATTATGACAAAGTTATTCATCTAGCTGCTTTCTTTTATTCTTTTGCTGTTTTTAAATAATTTTCTAACCTTTGATCTGGTGGGCAATAACAAACTCTCACAGTTAAGCTTCCTTTTGGCCCCACTATTCCCACCCAGAGTATCTCTGTAAGCAAATCTATTTTTTTTTAAAAGTCTCAGTTTCACTGGAGTTACACACAACCTCACTCCAACATTTTGTGGCTGGCTCTGTGTCTCACGACAGCCATTGTACCCACCACCAATTCCAAAGAAATCTTCAGGTTTATTAATATCTGCTTCTGTAATGCTGAATGAGCTTTCACCAGCACGTTACAATTACCAACTATTATAATAAATTCAGGGGGAGGAACACCTCTCATATTTATCCCAGAGCAAAGTGGCTTTATAATTCTAAAAGTATGATGGCACATTTGTAAAAGTTTCATAAATCTTTGTCCTCTTACCATACAAGGTACAAATCACAGCCTGCACTGAAAAGTATCATCCAAGTAATTACTTTCAGTTGCAATTGGGAAAGTCTTACACAAAACATGCCTCTTCCATACTTTCCATGCATAGCCTCTTTCATAGGCCAAGTCCCTAACTTTGTCGTCATCCTGGGATATCTCTGGCACATCCAGGAGCAGCACTGCATATTCTTAACAGAATCTGGCGTACTATTGTCAGCTACCATTCTGAAACCATCCCCTCACAAGATTCTGGGAAGCAGGTCTCAGGTGAATACATTCCTCTGAATGGATATATCACAAATCTGCTTCAAATGCACTTTGCTCCACAGCTCCCACCTAACGTTTTCTTGGCTGGGAAGACTTCCATCCAAGAAGCCACCTGCTCCCCCATTCCAAAATGCCTCACCATTGTGCTCCTGAATACACCCTCCCCCCAAAGTAACTGGCAGAGGGGATCAGAGATCGGCTATGGGGGGGAGGGAACCAACACACCTGGAGTTGCCAAGCCCATTTCAAGAAATATCTGGGGACTTTGGGGGGTGGAGCCAGGAACAAGGTTGTGACAAACATAGTTGAACTCCAAAGGGAGTTCTGGCCATCACATTGAAAGGGACTGCACACCTTTTAACTGCCTTCCGTCCACTGGAAATAATGAAGGATGGGGCACCTTTTTTGGGGGGGGCTCATAGAATTGAACTCCCTTGTCCAATCCTTTTGAAACGTGGAGGGTGTTTTGAGGAGAGGCATCAGATGCTATGCTACAGATACTCATGGATCAATTCTCCATTATACCCTATGGGAATCGCACTCCATAGGGAAAAATGAGAGTGCCCAGCAGACATTCTTCCCCTCGCTTTCTGATAACCCTGAAGGGGGGAGGGCCTCCAAACTGGGGGATCCCGTACCCCCTCCTGAGGATTGGCATGCCTAAACACATCCCGTTTCTGTCCCTGGAAGCCTTAACCTCTAAGGTATAGTTTAATTCAACAAATGCAACCTTCTTTTGTTTTTCCTTCAGGTACAATTTCTTACCCACCCCTAGGGCCGCTGCTTGCTCGATGGTGCCAGTAGTGGGGTTTGGCTCAAGGCCCCAATCTACAAGAGGGTCCAGCACCGAATAGGGTCTAAAATCTACCCCTAAATCACTTCTTAACGCAATTCTCCCCTCCCAAAAGCTCAGGGCGGCATGCCTAAAAATACCCTCCAGGCTCGAATACGGGAGGAAGAGTTCCCACCCAACTAACTTTAGGGGAACACTATTTGAACCTGCCCTGGCACGACTCTTACCTTTTCCTTCGCCCCTCCTCGCTTCGCCTCTCTTGCAGTATTTCTCGGCCCAGCTGGCTCTTCCCCCACTTTTCAGCAAGGCTCCAGCTCCACTTTTGGCGCAGGAAATCACCGACCCTCCTCGACGCTCCAAGTGCCAGGAAGAGGGGGAAAGAAAAGGGGGAAGAGAGAGGCGCTCCGGGCCGCTCTAGGAATCTCCTGCTTTTTCCTGGCCCTTTCGCTTCCTGAGTCATTTTCTACCAAAGAGACGCCACAGCTGCGGGATTCCTAGAAAGGCTCCAGATACTTCCGGCTAGTCAGTCAACGGCCACGGAGGCGGAAATGGTTTTTTTTGCTATTCGCTGGGAGATTGAAGTCGGTTCAGGGGGACATTTTCCAGTGATTAGTCTTGTTCCTAGGGAAGTCTTATTCAGCTATTTTGAATAGGGTTGCCAATCCCCAGGTGGGGGCAGGGTCATCAGAAAGCCGGAGGGGAGGGAGGGAAATATCTGCTGGGCACCCTATTATTCCCTATGGAGACCGATTCTCATAGAGTATGAAGGAGAATTGATCGGGGTGTGTGTGTGTGTTTTGAGATGGAGGCACCAAATCTCCAACATAGTATCTGGTGCCTCTCCTCAAAACACCCTCCAAGTTTCAAGAAGATTGGACCAGGGGGTCCAATTCTATGAGCCCCCAAAGAAGGTGCCCCTATTATTCCAGTGGAGGGAAGGCATTTAAAAGGTGTGCTGTCCCTTTAAATGTGATGGCCGGAACTCCCTTTGGAGTTCAATTATGCTTGTCACAACCTTGCTCCACCCCCATGTCTCCTGGCTCCACCCCCAAAGTCCCCAGATATTTCTTGAATTGGACTTGGCAACCCTAATTTTGACGGTTCTCTCCCCCCCCCCCCCCAGAAGTGATATAATTCTGGCACTGGAAAAATAAATTAGGGATGACAGCCTCCAGGTGGGATCTGTGGATCCCCTGGAAGTACAGTTCATCTCCAGATGATCAGCCCCTCTGGATAAAATGGAATCCTTTGAGGGTGGGCTCCATGGCATCGTACCCCACTGAAGTCCTTGTCCTCTCCAGGCTCCATTCCCAAATCTGGAGATTCCCAACCTAGATCTGGCAACCCTTTGTGAGCTACAAATTTGCACTGAATGCAAAGCAGATGCTGTCTTATTGAGCCACAGTCCAAATAGGAAAGGAAAATTCCTGGAGAGAACTTCGCTTTTTCCTAAACTAGCATAGGTTGCCCACCTTCAGGTAAGGCCTGGAGATCTCAGGGAAATCAGGGGTCATTTCATAGAAAAAGAGGTGCTGGAGCTCATTAGCACAACTCATTTGCATATGCCACACACCCCTGGCATTACCGGAAGGTGTACTAAATTGTAGCAGCTCAGCATCTATCTTAAAGTGCTTCTTGAATTATAATTGTCATAATAAAACCCTACTCCATTCAGACTTTTTAAATTACTTTCTCCTCTGTGGCCACAGTGCCATGATGAAGATTTCCATCTGCCTGCTTTGTATGTTTTGGTTATTTTCCCTTTTTTTGTGGGGGGAAATATTAGAAAGTTTGTCAAATCTTAAGAGTTCAGCAAAAATTTTCACAGGGGGTTTGAACAATGGAGCCCAGAAGCAATTATAAGGGCGGGGAGGGGGGGGGAGAAAGTGCACAGTAAAATTTAGAGGTTCCAGAGCTCCGCTCCTGTGAGCTCCTGCCCAAAATGAGGCCTGCCGAGAATTATAATGGCTCTCCAGACTGTAGAGGTCATTTCCCATTGATAAATTGCATTTCTTTATTAATGTGATTTATAGTTGTCTTTTCTCATAGGGACTCAAGGTGGAGTACGCATAGTAAGACAATCAACAAACTGGGATACTCAATAAGCAATGCATTAGACTTGTAGAAGTCTGAAGGCAATGAGAAAGAACTGAAGCATAGCATAAATATTTAACGTGCCAAGTAGTACAGAAATTACATAATGGGACCCTTCTTACAAGTAAGCTTTCCACAGCAGTATAGACCACATACAGTCTCAAACGTTTACCCAAGTAAGTTTTGTGAGCCATTTTGTGCAATGCAACCCTGTTACCTGCACAGAAAAGCCCTCTTGAATAATTCAGTTTTGTGCTGTTTGCAGGAAACCGGGGGATGGGAGCTTTCCTGACCTTGGGCAGGCCATTCAACAGGGCAGGAGCCACAATGGAGGGCAGTTGTTGATTCTGCCCATTTGTAAGGTTGGCACTTGCCCCTGCTGATATGAGCCATGTTGTTATTGCAGCATCAATCCAGGCAGCCAGATCAGTGACCGCTTTGGAGAGTAGACTCTGTGGCATTATGCCCTCTTGAGGTCTAACATGACATTAGACATCAGCTAGAACTTCTGTCATCACATCCCATCCCAATTTTTGCCTATATGTGACGTCAGCATATAACTTGACATTGTTTCCACCCCTCCAGGGATGGCCCTTGACTGTCTGGCGCCCCAGGCAAGGCCAACTTCTGGTGCCCCTCCCCCCACACTGATAATATCACTGAGTCACATGGACGCCCCCAGAAGCCCAGTGCCCTAGGCAGTCACCTAGTTTGCCCAGTGGCAGAGCTGGCCCTGTACCCCTTGCCCCACCCCAAAAGTTCCCAGGGATGGTCAGCCACCCCTTAGCATCCCCATTCTGAATGGCAGCTACAAGCATTCAGGCATGATCGACAGTCAATGGTTTTCAGTGTAAGGTGGTGGCTATGTATTCATTGCAAAGTTCCATAGTGGGGTCCATGAACACATGAAGCTGCCTTATACTGAACCAGACCATTGGTTTATCAAAATCTGTATTATCTACGCAGACTGAGTGGCAGCAGCTCTCCAGGGTCTCGGGTGAAGGTCTTTCACATCACCTATCACCTGATCCTTTGAACTGGAGATGCTGCCAGGGATTGAACCTGGGACCTGCTACCACTGAGCCGTGGCCCCTCCCCGAGCTCTCAAGGGATAGCTTGAGATAGGATTGAAGCAGAAGGGTTTGTCATAGGATTGCCAAGTCCAATTCAAGAAATATCTGGGGACTTTGGGGATGGAGCCAGGAGACTTTGGGGGTGGAGTCAGGAGACATCAGGGTGGAGCCAGGAGCAAGGTTGAGACAAGCACGATCGAACTTCAAAGGGAGTTCTGGCCATCACATTTAAAGGGACCGCACACCTTTTTTAATGCCTTCCCTACATTGGAAATAATCAAGGAAACTTGGAGGATGTTTTGAGGAGAGGCATTGGATGCTATGCTGCAAATTCAGTGCCTTTGCCTCAAAAAATAACTCCCCCAGAGCCCCAGATACCCATGGATCAATTCTCCATTATACTCTATGGGACTCAGCCTCCATAGGGAATGATGGAGTGCCCAGCAGACATTTCCCTCCCCCACCCCACTTTCTGATGACCCTGAAGTGGGGGGAGGGCTTCCAAACTGGGGGATCCCCTGCCCTCACCTAGGGGTTGGCAGCCCTAGTTTGTCACCCTGGATGACTTCCCTCCTGTTCTTCCATATTCCTCTTCCCCCCCACCCCACCCCACCCCACCCCACCATCCTACTGAGCATTTCCTTCCCATTCAAAACTGACAAGGGCTCTCTCTTGAAAGGACAGCAAAGCCATTGGCCGTCAGCAACACAGAGTCATCTGCCACAGCATCTACATTAAACTAAGGCATCCAAGGACCTGATCTCACTGTATAGCCCTGTCTACTTCTATGCCAAAGCTATACAGAAAATGTACTTATATGGATTGGTCCAGGGTGAAGTTCAAGTTGGGGTGAACATTGTTGACATCACATAGAATTGGAAGGGACCTCCAGGGTCATCTAGTGCAACGTATGAACATATGAAGCTGCCTTATACTGAATCAGACCCTTGGTCCATCAAAGTCAGTATTGTCTTCTCAGACTGGCAGCAGCTCTCCAGGGTCTCAAGCTGAGGTTTTTCACACATATTTGCCTGGACCCTTTTTTGGAGATGCCAGGGATTGAACCTGGGACCTTCTGCTTCCCAAGCAGATGCTCTACCACTGAGCCACCGTCCCTCCCAAACCTCCACAATGCAGGAACTTCACCAATATATCTCCCTCTTGCCTCAGTTTGAAAACCTTCAAGGAAGGAGAGCCCACCACCACCTCACAAGGAAGCCTGTTCCACTGAGGAACTGCTCTATCACCCAAAGGGTGATTAACGTATGGAATTCACTGCCACAGGAGGTGGTGGCAGCTACAAGCACAGCCAGCTTCAAGAGGATATTAGATAAACATATGGCGCAGAGGTCCATCAGTGCTATTAGCCACAAGGTATAGATTGAACTCTCTGTTGGGGCAGTGATGCTCTGTATTCTTGGTGCTGGGGGGCACAGTGGGAGGGCTTCTAGTGTCCTAGCTCCACTGGTGGGCATCCTGATAGCACTTGAGGGTTTTTTTGGCCACTGTGTGACATAGTGTGTTGGACTGGATGGGCCATTGGCCTGATCCAACATGGCTTCTCTTATGAGATCTCCTGGAATTACAACCAGTCTCCAGAATACAGAGATCAATCACCGTGGAGAAAATGGCTGCTTTGGAGGGTGGAGTCTATGACATTGGACCCTGCTGAGGCTCCTCCTAAACTCTTGCTTTTGTGAAGATAAAATGGAGGTAAGGAGAGCGATGGAAGCTGTTGGATCCCCAGTGGGAGAAAATGGGGATATGCAGGAGGTAAATTAATAGAATTGCTAATCATTTATTGATAAAACCGCAAATCCCTGATAAAGGCTTTTCACCTAGAAACAAGACACAAAAGGAACTAGAGAATGTGAAAGAAAAAAATCTGTTTTAAAATGCCATTAATGTATGTGGAAAAAATCTTTTGACTCTGACAGATGGAAAAACTTGATGTGAGGTGGATGGTTTTTGAAAAAAATCTCAAAACACAAGGTTACCACAATGTATGTGGTTAAGTATGTGGACTCTTATCTGGGGGAATTGAGTTTGATTCCCCACTCCTTTGATTCCATTTGCAGCTGCTGGAATGGCCTTGGGTCAGCCCTAGCCTTCACAGGAGTTGTCCTTGAAAGGGCAGCTGCTGTAAAAAGCTCTCTCAGCCCCACCTACCTCACAGGCTGTCTGTTGTGGGGGTGGGGGGTGAGGAGGTAAAGGAGATTGTGACCGCTCTGAGACTCTGAGAGTTAGAGTATAGGGCGGGATATAAACCCAATATCTTCTTCTTTGTGAGAAGATAAAAGGTTTTCAGTAACTTCTGAGAGTGCCTCTGGGCAGATGCAGAGTGCCCTCCCACATTATCAACAATGCTTATGGCTCAGAGAGGGCTTGAAGGCCAAAGGACAGGGCCTCCAAGAAAGACTGAATCTGGTTCTGGAGGTTAAATACCATCTTCCCTGCCAGGTAAGGCAGCTTTTCCACACAAGGGGTTAAACTGAGAGAGCTCCACTTGCTAGAGAGTCTGCGTTGTATGGACATCCTTTTCTTGTCTCTCCCCCAAGGCTCGGTGGAAAGAAACTGCCTTTGGGGTCGTTTTGAAGGTGGGCGTCTCTTGCATATTTCCAGGGGCTGCAGCCCAAGTCAGTAACTGAGAGAGGTGAGTTTTGGAAAAACTCGGTAGATCAGAAAGTGAGTCCGCTTTGCATCGAGTGACTACACCAACTAATTTAACCTTGTCTCTTCTGACTGGCAACCGCTCTCCAGGGTCTCTGGCAGGGAAAGATCCTTTTAACTGGAGATGCTTTGGAGTTGCTCTAAGGACTCAAAGCTGATGCTCTACCCGTTCCTTTCTCCTGGCACCTCCTTTCAAGGGCAAGCTCTTGCTGCCTTAATATCCTGTTAGACAGCCGACCTGTCTTTTTTCTCTCCGTTTTGTCTACCAGCAGCGACTCACAAAAAAGCTCCCGCCTTGCCACAAAATGTGCTAGTCTTTATGGTGTTCCTGGACTCTTGCTCGTTTCTACATTTCCACACAGTAAGCCTCTGTTAAAGGGGCAGGACACTTTTCTTTAGGCTTGCTGATAGCCATAGCTTCAGAAGCTATACTTGTCTAAGATAGCCAGTTTGGTGTAGTGGTTAAGTGTGTGGGCTCTTATCTGGGAGAACCGGGTTTGATGCCCCACTCCTCCATTTGCAGCTGCTGGAATGGCCTTGGGTCAGCCATAGATCTTGCGAGAGTTGTCCTTGAAAGGGCAGCTTCTGTGAGAGCTCTCTCAGCCCCACCTACCTCACAGGATGTCTGTTGTGGGGGAGGAAGGTAAAGGAGATTGTGAGCCACTCTGAGTCTCTGATTCAGAGGGAAGGGCAGGGTATAAATCTGCAGTCTTATTTTTCTTCTTCTTTTCTGGAGACATTCCACATACAGAAACAATAAAATGGCAAGGGCCCCTGACAGCTGGGAGACCTTGGACCAGTCACTCTCTGCCTAACCTATCTTACAGGGTTGTTGTGTGGTTAAAATGGGGGAGGGAGAACAACATACACTACCCTGAGCTACTTGGAAGAAGGACAGGGTAACTGCTAGATAGGAGAGAGATTGCCTTGTCCTTATTAAAATGATTTTTTTTTTGTACTAGAACTATAGCCAGGAATGAAAATGGAGGGGCTGAGTTTGGCAGGATCTCCAACAAGTGAATGCCTGGATTTGGGAGGAAGAATCCCTCAGATTCTCCAAGTTGAAACTGTAAGGGAGTTTCTGGCAGGGGCAGCTCTGCAACCCATCAAGGAAGAACCAGCTGAAGGGTTGCAACCACACGGGAAAGTCCAGCATCAGGAATTCCCAAAGATGACCCAGTTCCCACATATGGGATGGTACAATCCACAGCGGCCTCGGACCCTGTCAGAAGAGGACAGTTCCCAGAAGTTCCCAGCCTCCTTCACGGCAGCAGCTGGCATCACCCCATGGCCTCAAAGGGAGTGTGTGGCCCAAATTCCACCAGAACTTAGTGAGGAGACCCGAGAGGCCTCTGACCCTACAGCTTCTTCTGTCAAAGTGAAGGAAGAGATACTGGAGGAGTTCCTGGTCGGCTTGGAGACGTGCCAGCAGCGTTTCAGGCAGTTCTGCTACCAGGAGGCCGAGGGACCCCGAGAGGCTTTCAGCCAACTCCAGGATCTCTGCCATCAATGGCTGGAGCCAGAGAGACACACCAAGGAGCAGGTCCTGGAGCTGGTGATCCTGGAGCAGTTCTTGTTCATCCTGCCTCAGGAAATGCAGAGCTGGGTCAGGGAATATAGTCCTGAGACCAGCAGCCAGGCAGTGGCCTTGGCGGAAGATTTCCTCCTCAGGAGAGGAGAGGCTGAAGGTGCTACGCAAAAGGTGAGAGAACTCCATCCTGTTTATCAATTTAAATTGATAAGAGCCAGTTTAGCATAGTGGTTAGGAGTGTGGACTGTAATCTGGGAGAACTGGGTTTGATTCCCCACTCCTCTACATGCAACGGCTGGTGTGACCTTGGGCCAGTCACAGGTCTCTCAGAGCTGTTCTCTCAAGAGCAGTTCTTGAAAGAGCTCTCTCTCAGCCCCGCCTACCTCACAGGGTGTCTGTTGTGGAAGAAGATTGTAAGATGCTCTGAGTGAAGGGCAGAGTATAAATCCAATCTCCTCTTCTTCTTCTTCTTCCTCCCGCCTCCTTCCCCCCTTTGGCGTGTGACATGCGGTCTGTGCCTAGAATACGTGTGGTGTTTTTTCCTGTGTTCTTTTCCATTCCTGCAGCCCTGAGAAGCTCATGGCACCGCACATGGTTCTCTCTTAACAACGTCCCTGTGAGGTGGGTTCGGGCTGAGAAATACAGTGCATGTATCGAAAGCGCTTATTTAATATTTTACACTTATTCCATTTTTATCCAGTCATTCCTCCAAGGAGCTGATGGCTGCATATGTGGCTTTCCCATCCTTCATTTTATCCTCACAACAACCCTGTGAAGTAGATGTGGCTGAAAGCAAGTGACGGGGCCAAAGTCACCCAGTGGCAGAGTGGGGATTTGAACCAGGGTCTCCCGGATCCCACTCTAACCACTCCCTCACACTGACTCCTGTACGCATGGGTGGCACAACATAAATAAATAAAGTTTTCCAGTGTGATAGTGTAGAAAGGGACCTTGACACTTTCTTCCAATTCCATGTGCTGACTGGAGCTGGTAATTTAATTTGGATACAAATGTATAGGACTGCTCAACCTATTTTAGGTCAGGTGGATGTGGGCAAAAGTGGATTGTGGATCGTCCTTTTAATGTCCCCCTTCCCAAATCTCTGATTGCTAAACATTGTCATTGTTTGGTGTGGTGGTGAAGTGTGTGGACTCTTATCTGTTATCTGGGAAGACCAGGTTAGATTCCTCGCTCCTCCACTTGCACCTGCTGGAATGGCCTTGGGTCAGCCATAGCTCTTGCAAGAGTTGTCCTTCAAAGGGCAGCTTCTATGAGAGCTCTCTCAGTCCCACCTACCTCACAGGCTGTCTGTTGTGGGGGAGGAAGATAAAGGAGATTGTGAGCCACTCTGAGACTCTGAGATTTGGAGTGGAGGGTAGGATATAAATCCAATTTATTCTTCTTGTTGTTGTTTTCTGTTTCAGAGACAAGGGCCCTCAGAATATATGGCTGTTAATTCCCCCAAGTCTGAGGATGGTCCACTCGACTCCATAAAAATGCGGTTCTCTGTGGAGGCCAAACATGAGGCCCGCTTGCTGGGTAAGCATCAGGGCCTCAAGTGACCTCTACTGACCTCTTGTCTCCCTTGAAGAAGCGTATATTACACAGAAACATGAAACAGCCTTCTGTTGAGGCAAACCGTTGGGCCAATGAGGCCAGTATTGCCTACTCAGAATGAGAGGGGCTCTCCAGGGTCTTTTCCCTCAGCTCCTACCTGATCTTTTTAACTGGAGAAGCTAGGGACTGAAGATGGAACCTGCCAAGCAGAGGGTCAACAGCTGATCAACAGCCCCTCCCCGACATGTACGCTACATTTAATTTCTGGTCAGGAAGACTTTTAGTGTTGGGGTTTAAATTCTGGTCATGTTCCTAGTGTGGCGCAAAACCAGGGTGTGTGTTTTACATGCAGGTGGACACTAAATGTTCAGATGCCTGGCCTCTCCAGCTAAAGGATCTTCAAAAGCAGGTAGGCTTCCCAAATCCCCCGCTTTGCCTGGTGACCCCCGATTTGAAGCCTTCTTCTCCCGCTAGCCAAAACTCTGGAAAGCGGGGGGGGGAATGGCGGCCCTTCCCACCCAGCCCCGATCTCAGCAACTTTTCCTTGCCCTGCCCTTCCCACCCAGCCCCGATCGCAGCAGCCTTTCTTCAGTTTTCCCAGGCTGCTTCCGGTCCCAATCAGCTGGCTGGCGGGAGAGGGGGGGAGAGAGGGAGCCCCGCCTGCAAAGGACCATGTGCCTTTGCACCTCCAGAGGCTTGACTTGAAAGGCTTCCATTTAGGATGGTGTGTCTGTGTGTGTTTCTGTGAAGAAGCTGGCAGCAAATGGTGAGTTGAGAGGCTGATCCGCTGCTTCAGACTGGCCAGAAAGAGGGGGGGGGGGGGGAGAAAGGGAAACGTCTTCATTATTTCCTATGTGATCGATTCTCATAGGGTATAATGGGGAATTGTTCTGGAGGTTTCGGGGGCTCTGGGGGAGCTGTTTTTTGAGGTAGAGGCACCAAATTTTCAATATAGTATCTAGTGCCTCTTCCCAAAGTACCCCCCAAGTTTCAAAACGATTGGACCAGGGGGTCCAATTCTATGAGCCCCAAAAGAAGGTGCCCCTATCCTTCATTATTTCCTATGCAAGGAAGACATTTAAAAAGGTGTGCTGTCCCTTTAAATGTGATGGCCAGAACTCTCTTGGAGTTCAATTATGCTTGTCACACCCTTGTTCCTGGCTCCACCCCCAGTGTCTCCTGGCTCCACCCCCAAAGTCTCCTGGCTCCACCCCCAAAGTCCCCAGATATTTCTTGAATTGGACTTGGCAACCCTAAAAGCAGGTCTTGGGAAATTGCTCTTGCTCTCTTGTTCTCTCCATTTCTCTCTCTTTGCCTGAACCCCTGGAAAGCTGCTGCCCAGTCATAGAAGACCACTCTGAGCTACACAGGTGAAAGATCTGACATGGCATAAGGAAGTTTCCTATGATGGAACATCTGCTTTGCACACAGGAAGTCCAGATTCAACTGGCGAGAAAAGAGCCAATTTGGTGTAGTGGTTAAGTGCACAGACTCTTATCTGGGAGAACCGGGTTTGATTCCCCACTCCTCCACTTGCACCTGCTGGAATGGTTAAAATGCTTGGGGCTCTTTAGCTTGGAGAAACATCAACTGCGGGGTGACATGATAGAGGTTTATAAGATTATGCAAGGGATGGAGAAAGTAGAGAAAGAAGTACTTTTCTCCCTTTCTCACAATACAAGAACTCGTGGGCATTCAATGAAATTGCTGAGCAGTCGGGTTAAAATGGATAAAAGGAAGTACTTCTTCACCCAAAGGGTGATTAACGTGTGGAATTCACTGCCACAGGAGGTGGTGGTGGCTACAAGCATAGCCAGCTTTAAGAGGGGATTGGATAAAAATATGGAGCAGAGGTCCATCAGTGGCTATTAGCCACAGTATGGATGTATACACACACACACACATATATATATATGTGTGTGTGTGTATACACACACACACACATATATTGGCCACTGTGTGACACAGAGTGTTGGACTGGATGGACCATTGGTCTGATCCAACATGGCTTCTTTTATGTTCTTATGTTGTGGGGGAGGAAGGTAAAAGAGATTGTGACCACTCTGAGACTCTGAGATTCAGAGTATAGGGTGGGATATAAATCCAATATCATCATCATCATAACCCTTGATCCCTTTAATAGAGGCTTAGAGGGATGCTTAGAGCCAGTTTGATGTAGTGGTTAAGTGTGCAGACTCTTATCTGGGAGAACTGGATTTGATTCCCTACTCCTCCATTTGCAGCTGCTGGAATGGCCTTGGGTCAGCCATAACACTTGCAAGAGTTGTCCTTGAAAGAGCAGCTTCTAGGAGAGCTCTCTCAGCCCTACCAACTTCACATGGTGTCTATTGTGGGGGAGGAAGATAAAGAAGATTGTGAGCGACTAAGACTCTGATTCGGAGTGGAGGGCGGGATATAAATCCAGTATTATAATAATAATAATAATAATAATAATATTATTATTATTATTTTACCTCGATGCCACAAAAAGCTTCAGCTTCCCATTTCCACAGATTAAACCTCTCCTTGCAGTCAAAATGGCTGCCAATCACTCATCTTTCTGCATTCTTGGGTATGAAATATTGTCTCACAGCAGAATCCTTCACTGTGTAAGAAACTGAACCTGTGAGACAATAAATCTACTTTGAATTTGATTTTACCATTATGACCCCCCAAGGTGGCTTTGTTGAGCCGTACGTGGGCTTCTATTTTATTTATTTATTTATTTATTACTTTCCATTTATATCCCGCCCTCTCCGCAAGCGGACTCAGGGCGGCTTACAACATCATAAAAAACAATCAATCCAATAAAACATATAAAACCATAATTTACATATATCAACTTTAAAACCATTCTATAGCGCTACTTCAGTCCAGTATAGGCGGTATTGACTTCTCGACTATGATCGCCAGCATTTTGTAGGATGTCCGGTGGCAGCCCTTTTTCAATCAAACCGCAAAAGCCTGTTTAAACAATTCGGTCTTACAGGCCCTGCGGAACGCAGACGAATCCCGCAGGGCCCTTATAGCTTCTGGGAGGGTGTTCCAAAGTTCTGGTGCTGCCACCGAAAAAGCCCTGGATCTCGTCATACACAGCCTGGCTTCTTTTGGGCTAGGGGCAGACAACAGATTTTTTGTCCCTGATCGCAGTGCTCTCTGGGGGATATATGGGGAAAGGCGGTCCCGTAGATAGGCAGGTCCCTGACCATAGAGGGCTTTAAAGGTTAATACCAACACCTTGAAGCAAACTCGGAACACAACAGGCAACCAGTGCAGCTCTCTCAGCACTGGCTGAATGTGCTCCCAACGCGGCAGCCCCATTAACAGCCGTGCTGCAGTGTTCTGCACTAGTTGTAGTCTCCGGGTTAGCATCAAGGGTAGCCCCATGTAGAGAGCATTACAGTGATCTATTCTTGAGGTGACCGTAGCATGGATTACCGTCGCTAAGTCGTTGTGCTCCAGGTAAGGGGCCAGCTGCCGCGCTTGCCGAAGATGAAAAAAGGCAGATCTAACAGTGGCTGCTACCTGGGCCTCCATTGTAAGGGAGGACTCAAGAAGCACGCCTAAGCTCTTGACCTTAGGGACTGGTATCAGTGGTACCCTGTCAAGGGCTGGCAGCTGGATCTCTCTCCCGGGACCGCCTCGACCCAGGTAGAGAACCTCCGTCTTCGTCGGATTCAATTTCAGCTGACTCAGTCTGAGCCAAAAAGCCACAGCTTGTAACGCCAGGTCTAGATTTTCCAGGGTACAGTCAGACTGGCCACCCATCAATAGATAGAGCTGGGTGTCATCTGCATATTGATGGCAACCCAGTCCATACCTCCTGACAATCTGGGCAAGGGGGCGCATATAGATATTAAATAGCATCGGGGATAGGACCGCTCCCTGTGGCACCCCACAACTAAGAGAGTGCCTCTGGGATGCTTCCTCCCCTATCACAACCCTTTGTCCCCGATCTTGGAGAAAGGAGGTCAGCCACTGTAAGGCAGATCCCTGAATCCCCACATCGGCAAGGCGGCTAGTCAGTAGCTGATGGTCAACCGTGTCAAAAGTGGCCGACAGATCTAATAACAACAGCACTGCAGAGCCGCCCTGATCCAGATGTCGCATAAGGTCATCTATGAGAGCGACCAGAACTGTCTCCGTCCCGTGACCTGGCCGGAAGCCGGACTGGAATGGATCCAGTGCGGAAGTGTCCTCCAGGAATCCCTGCAGCTGAATCACCACCGCCCGCTCTATGCCCTTACCCAAAAAGGGAAGGTTTGACACCGGCCGAAGGTTCGCCAATATGGCCGGGTCTGCTGATGGTTTTTTTAAGAGGGGACAGACCACTGCCTCTTTAAGAGGTGTGGGAAAGATCCCTTTGATCAGGGACCTGTTGATAATGTCCTGTAGTGGTTCACGCAGCCACATTTGGCTAGCCTTCATAAGCCAAGACGGGCACGGATCTAACCTACAGGTCGTAGGGCGTACAGCTGCAAGGATCCTGTCGACTTCCTCCAGACTGAGTGGACCGAAGGAGTCCAGAACTGGACCAGAAGACGTGCTCGGTGCCCCAAGTTCATCTACTGTATTAATTATGGCGGGTAAGTCGTGTCGGAGCGACGAGACCTTATCTGCGAAAAAGCTCGCAAAAGCCTCACAGCCTATTTCCAATTCTCTATTATTTTGTTTGCCCTGTGGCAATTGTGTTAATGACCGAATTATACTAAACAATTGTGCTGGGCGCGAGGTCGCAGATGCGATTCTGGACACAAAGTGATCCTTCTTTGCAATCCGAATAGCCATCTCATAGGTCCTCATAAATGACCTATATGATGTTCTCGTAGCTTCGTCACGAACGTGGTGCCATTGTCTCTCTAGTCATCTTAATCGTCGCTTCATTGATCGCAGCTCCGGGGTATACCACGGAGCGGATCGTGATCGAGGATGAAGAGGACGTCGGGGAGCGATTTCGTCGATGGCCTCGGAGAGCCGGTTATTCCAGGTCTCCACTAGCTCATCCAACGAGTCACCAGTGGGCCAAGGATCCCGTATAGCCATTTGAAGCCGCAACGGGTCCATCTGACTATGCGGGCGAGCCAAAATCTGCTCACCGCCTAAATGGGACAGGGGTGGCATGTCCACACGGGCCTTCAGGGCCTGGTGGTCAGACCATGGCACTGCCTCGGCAGATATCTGACCCACTACTACTCCCGCCGCAAAGATCAGCTCTAGTGTGTTCCCAGCCTGATGCTTGGTGCCTGACCCCTTGATTCACCCATTTGAGCGCACCAATGGTGAGGGCCTTTTCCATCATGGCTCCGATCCAGAGGAATGCTCCATCTGAGATTTGTGCCCTGTGGGTCCTGTCTTCATCCTGTGAGGCATGTAAGAAAGAGTTATCCCCCCCAGGCATTCCACTAATATAATTTTGGTGGACTCTACCGACAGCGCTATTGACTTTTTATGCCAAAAGTTGTATGCTGAGTTTTAATGGAATTTTATTGCCCTGACTTGGATAGCCCAGGCTAGCCCAATCTTCTCAGATCTCAGAAGCTAAACAGGGTCAGCCCTGGCCAGTATTTGGATAGAAGACCTCCAAGGAAAACCAGGGTCATCATGACCAATATTCCCTCTAAGCTGTGGAGTCTTGTGAGCAAAAATCCTAATTTGTGAGCTACTGCATAAACCAGTTTGCTCTGGGGCCATTCTTCCTGAGCTAAGACAAAAATATGTGAGCCAGAAGCTTAAAAACTGTGAGCTAGCTCACACTAACTCAGCTTAGAGGGAATACTGGTCATGACATGGACGCAGTCAACGGCAACCCCTCTCTGTATCTTACTTTGAAGATCCTACTCGGGGTCACCATAAGTCAGCTGTGACTTGATGGAATCTTCTGTTGCTACCACCATGTTTTTGTTGTAGTACTGTTAAGTTGTTAGCTGCCCCAAGCCCCACTCTGGGGGAGGGGCAGGATAAAAATCTGATAAAATAAATCAGTAAAATAAATAGATCCTTTACCATGCTATCCTGTAGGGCAGAGGTGGGGAATCTCTGGGCCAAGCCTCGAGATCACTTGGTCTGGCCCTCAGGGATTACCGGCCTGAATTGTTCTCCCTTGACAGAGCACTGTTTTTTAAGTTGATAATTTTGCATAGCCCACGAATGATGTTATAAATATCTAAATGGCCCTTGGCAGAAAAACGGTTCTCTACCCCTGCTGTAGGGTAAAATTCATATGGTGATTCTTTTCCCATCCCCAATAGGTGAAGAGCAAATCCAGCAGAATGAGGAAACAACCACAAGGCCTGAGCAAGTAGATATCAATGCAGTATCACAGGGAAGAGCAGAAGGGATATTTTCCCAGGATCATGAGGAAAAAGAGTTGCCTACAAGTCATGAGGGACCAGAAAGTCAACAGGAAAACTATCCAGGGGAAGCAACAGATATTTGTGAGGAACCCAACCTGAGCTTCCATGGAAGCGCTTTCCAAGATGGAATCTGCAGGCTTGAGGGAGAAAAATTATCTATCTCTGAAAATTACCTCACTGAGAATCAGGAAACACGGTTGGCAGAGAAACTATCAGTGCACATACCATGGCAAAATCTCCAGTAGGAGACCACCCCTGCTAAGCATCCCTGAGAAAGGTCATGTGTCATATGAATGCTCAGAGTGTGGGAAGAGCTTCATCTGGAAGTCGCACCTTTTTAGGCACAAGCGAAGCCACTCAGGAGAGAAAGCGCACCAGTGCTCTGAGTGCGGGAAAGGCTTTATCTTCAAAACAGACCTTTTCAGGCACAAGAGGATCCACACAGGAGAGAAGCCCTATGAATGCTCGGAATGTGGGAAATGCTTTAGCCGCAAACCGAACCTCATTACGCATAAGAGAACCCACACAGGAGAGAAACCACATCAGTGTGCTGAGTGTGGCAAATGCTTCAGTCGTAAACCAACCCTTATTACTCACAAGAGAACCCACATGAGGGAGAAACCATACGAGTGCTCAGAATGTGGGAAAGGCTTTATTTCTAAAATCGACCTTTTTAGGCACAAAAGAACCCACACAGGAGAGAAACCTTATGACTGCTCAGAGTGCGGGAAATGTTTCAGTCGGAAAGCCAATCTCATTACGCACAAAAGGACCCACACAGGTGAGAAGCCATACGAATGCTCAGAGTGTGGGAAAAAATTCAGCCGTAAAGGAAACCTTATTATCCACACGAGGACTCACACAGGAGAGAAACCGTACGAATGCTCTGACTGTCAGAAAAGCTTCACTCAGCGAATACATTTCCTGAGGCATGAATCAATCCATATGAGAGAGAGAAATGTGGAAGGTGTGGGGAATGCAGGGAGCGTGGCTTGGTGCTTACCAGGCGTAATAAAATTCACATGTGCACAAGAGGAGCCAGAGAAAGCGTGAAGGAAAGGTTGTCTGGTTCTTCTTGGCTTTGTGAACATCAAATGACCCATTCTGAAGTAAAACAGAAAGGATGTTTAGACTGCAGGTGGTCTTTTGGGGTGAAACTGAAACCATGTATCACATTTGATGAATCATAGAATCATAGAGTTGGAAGGGGCCATACAGGCCATCTAGTCCAACCCCCTGCTCCATGCAGGATCAGCCTAAAGCATCTCGGATAAATAATCATCCAGCCGCATTCTGAAGACTGCCAATGAAGGAAGCTTCAAACTGCAGATGGGACTGAGTGTGGGGGGGAAGTAGCGTAGAAACCTTATGACAATTTATCTGTGCAAAAAAGATTGCATAGGCAACACTATATGATGAAAAAGCAATATTCCAATGACATTACTTACTGTTGGAAAAGACACTGTAAGCAGTCTCAAAATACCTTCCCCAAAACACACCCTTTAGTAACACCAGTGCTTTAAAAAAAAAAAAAGGTGCTGCTACTCTTATGCAAAGTTGTGCCAATCTCCACCAATTCCCTCTCCTGACCCCCATTAGGCTATTCCTGTTTCTCTAGCTGAGTGGACCAGGCCAGCCTGGTACCAGTTATTGAGTGCTGTCACTAGCCCCCTCCCCCAAACCAAAGTAGCACCCAACAAAATTATTCATTGGGGCACACACAAGCATAGATTAAGATCCTGCGTGGTGTAGCGCTGAGATCAGGGGTGTCAAACTTGTTATGAGGGCCAGATCTGACTTAAATGAGACCTTGTCGGGCCGGGCCATGCATGTACCTATTTAAGATTAGGTACTAGAAATATAAACTTTATAAAGGACACAGACAAACACAAAGATTTTAAAAAAATGTTTAAAACAGCACTTGTTGGTCTTAAAGCTTTTTTTGTATTTCTCCCGTGGGATCCAGGGAACTAGGCAAAGGAAGCTCTGGCTCTTTCCTTCCTTCCCCAGAAGACCAAGGGGGAGGAGCCTCAGCCAATAGCAGGAAGAGAGTATTGGCTCAGTAGCTCTGCTGTGCAATTGAGAGAGCCTGGCAAAGCAAGCTCTGCCTCCCCCACTCCCCCCCCAAAGGAAGGAGCCTCAGCCAATGGAGAAAATAGAGGTTTTGCTCTGTAGCTCCTGTGTGGTTGAGCAAGCCTGCAAAGCAAGCTGTGATGCAGAAGGAAGCAAGAGAGAGGGAGAAGGAAGCAAATTACATCCAGTTCAGGCCCCGTGTAAGAAATGATGGCTGCAGAGGGCAAATTGTATGGTATTCCATAGGTTCTAGGTGAACTTTCTCTCCAAATTCTCTCCTCCACAGGTACTGCCCCGCTAAATCTCCAGGAATTTACCATCCTGAGGTTGACAACCCTCCCTATGATGGCTGCTAGCCTTGGGAGAGTCATTTTTGTAGCACCTTAGAGCAGGGATGGATGGGCAAAGGAAACTGGATTAAAGTAGGATGGTCTCAGTTTAGCTTATAGGGAGACCTCAGGATTGTTGAACAAACAACAAACAACTGGGTTAAAATGAATTAAAACAGACACAGTGGTGGTGGGAAGTACCGTCAAATTGAAGCTGACTTATCGTGACCTCACAGCATTTTCGAGGCAAGAGGCGAACAGAGGTACTTTGCCCTTGCCTCCCCCTGGACTTCCTTGGTCTCCCATCTCTGCTTGGCTTCAGCAAATCTGATGAGATCTGGCTAGTTGTCCAGGTCAGGACTAAAACAGACAACAGAATACCTTAAAAACCATAGCAAACTTCATCTTAAAACCCTGCCTGTGATCTGACCTTGCGTTTCAGGGGGCTTTAGGTAGAAATCCCGAGGATACCTTGTTCTAAATCCATGTTACAGTGTTATGGTACAGCACTACCATGAAGCCCAGAATTTGTCACTTTGGTTTTTTTAATAGTGCCATGTGCAATCTGTCCTTTGCTATTTCCTTTTGGGAAACCACCTAAATAAACAGTGAAATTATGCACACTCTCACTGCCACAGCACTGAATCTCTGATGATGGTTTCTTAACTAATAGCACAGCCTGACAAAGGCAGCCCAACTGCCAAGTCCAATTCAAGAAATATCTGGGAACTTTTGGGGTAGAGCCAGGAGACAGGTTGTGGCAAGCACAACTGAACTCCACTGGGAGTTCTGGCCATCACATTTAAAGGGACCGCACACCTTTTAAATGCCTTTGCTCCATTGCAAATAATGAAGGATAGGAGCACCGTTTTTGGGGGGGCTCATAGAATTGGACCCCCTGGTCCAATCTTTTTGAAACTTGGAAGGTGTTTTGAAGTGAGGCATTGAATACTATGCTGCAAATTTGGTGCCGCTACCTCAAAAAACAAGAGCCCTGTGGCGCAGAGTGATAAAGCTGCAGTATTGCAGTCCTAAGCTCTGCTCACGACCTGAGTTGGATTCTGGCGGAAGCTGGGTTCAGATAGCTGGCTCAAGGTTGGCTCAGCCTTCCATCCTTCCGAGGTCAATAAAATAAGTACCCAGCTTGCTGGGGGGAAAGTGTAGATGACTGGGGAAGGCAATGGCAAAAGTCTGCTGTGAAAACGTTGTGAAAGCAACGTCACCCTAGAGTCGGAAATGACTGGTGCTTGCACAGGGAACTACCTTTACCCTTTTTTTTTTACCTCAAAAAACAGGCCCTCCAGAGCCCCAGATACCCATGGATCAATTCACCATTATACCCTATGGGAATAGGTCTCAATAGGGAATAATGGAGTGCCCAGCAGACATTTCCCTCTCCCCCCCCCCTCTGCTTTCTGATGACCCTGAAGCGGGGAGGGCCTCCAAACTGGGGGATCCCTTGCCCCCAACTGGGGATTGGGCAGCCCTGGGGCAGCCGCTACAGTATGAAGGTGGTTCTTTCCATGCGGTCTGTAAAAACCAAACCTCTTTACTCTCATCTGGATCCATCTCGCCCCGCTCCCCCCACCCCACCCCAAGCAAGCAGAGGAAGGAGCCAGCTGGGGTTTTCTTTTCTCGCCCTGTAATCCATGTCTTTCAGATTTCTATACGGGATACAGGTCATTTCTTCTTCTGGGCCTCTCTAGAGGAGCCCCCCACCCCCGACAGCAGCTGCTACTACGGTTGCCAGCCTCCCGGTGGGACCTGGAGGCCTCCCGTTTTTACAGCTGATCTCCAGCTTGCAGAGATCAGCTCCTCTAAAGAAAATGGCTGCTTTGGTGGGTGGACACTCTACGGCATTGCACCTTGCTGAGGCCCCTCCCCTCCCCAAAATCCGGATCCACCCCTCAAAACCTCTAGGTATTTTCCACCCCAGACCTGGCAACCCTAGGCTGCTCTTCTGTTGCCTCCCGTTGTTTGTTTGTTTTTTGTGAGCGGCACAATGGGTTAAGTTCACGGAGTTCTAACGGCTAGAGAGGAGAGCCAGAAATGGCTGGGAAGAGGAGGAGAATATGCCAAAAAAAAGGAGGTGGGGGAAAGTGAGGTCACCTTCCTGCCCCACCCTCTCCTCTTCCAGGGGTAAAACTTCCTTTTGGATCCCCCCCCCCCCCCCAACCCCAGCATCCTGCAGGAGCAATTGCCCAGAATCTAAGGGGTTTAGGTGAGTAACAAGCAAAAGGGCACGGGAGGGGAAAAGGAGTTGCAGAGACTTGGATCGGGGCGGAGAAGATGTGTGGAGAAAAACGTGGTGCTTCATCAGCGCCCGCGGGGTGGGTTGCAAACATTGTCATGCACCCAGTGGCCTGAGAGACGTGTGTTTGTGCGTGTGTGCCCGAGACAGAGGGAAACGAAATCTCAATTTTTAAAAATTGATTTTGCTGCTGTTGACCCTTAAGGAGCTGTTGGCATTTTGGAGGGGCTGTTCTCTTTATCTTTTTTTTTTTTTAATGTGATGTTTTATTTGAAACTCAGCAGGATATGTGCTTCATCACAAAAGGTTGTGTCTGTGTTTTTTTTAATGCACGCTGCAGTATACTTCGCAAGCGTGAACTGATGCATGCAGGTATGGAACAGTGAAGTTCTCAGTGTGTGCACTGCAGCATAATTCTGAAAGGGGGATTTGTACACACCGCGCTGTTGCAACATCATTTGCAAAAGGGGGGGCGGGTTGCATGAGCTGCTGTGTTACAAGATGGCACAGGAATCTGAGAAGCAAGCCCTTTATAGGACAGAGAATTAGTGAAGCTGGTGGGTGGGGGCTTTTGATTGTCAAAAATATGGCTGGACAGAAAGCATCGCTTGGCTGTGATGACACAGAAGAAGCAGGGTTGGGAAATCCATGCCCCTCCCTTCATTTTATAAAAGGCATTACTATGGTTTGTGGCCGTTCTGTTCCAAAAATTTACTTTTCTGCATTAGTATTGAAACTGTATTGTTTTGAGTGTCAGAGCTGTCATTTCGGGCCACTACAAGGCTTCTGCCCTGACCTGGATATAGCCCAGGCTAGCCCGATCTCATCAAATCTTGGAAGCTAACCAAGGTTAATATTTGCAGACCTTTTTTGTAGAAAAAGCCCAGCAGGAGCTCATTTGCAAAAAATAGGCCACACCCCCTGACATCACAGTTCTCATGTAGGAACTCATATTAGGCTACACCCCCTGACATCGCCATTGTTTCACACAGGGCTTTTTTGTGGGAGTAGTAGTAACTCATTTGCATATTAGGCCACACCTCCTGATGCCAAGCCAGGCAGAACTGCGTTCCTGTGCATTCTGCTCAAAAAAAGCCCTGAGTATTTGGATGGGAGTCCACCAAGGAAGTTAAGGTCAGCATGCTGAGGCAGGAAATAGCAAACCACCTGCATTTGTCTCTTGCCTTTAAAACCCTATAGGATTGCCCTAAATCAACTATAAATCAACCCTATAGGGTTGCCCTAGATCAGCTAGGACATGACAGGAAGCGACAACAGCAAACAAGAGTTCTGGAGCTTGAATTCCAAAGCGCAGGGCTCTCACAGGAACATTTCACTTCCTGATAAAAATAGATGCATCCTTTTAAGTCGGAAGTAGCATCTTCAGTCTTCGTGTCCCAGCCCAGCAATCTTCTCTGTGGCTGTCCTTTTGCCTTTTGTTTATTTTGCCTTCAGCACCACCAAGGGAAAGCTGTGAAATATGAAGGAGAGGGGAAGATGAGGCAGTGAAGGCAGCAATAGTAAGATCGGTAAAAAAAAAAGGGTCCCAAGTGTTGAGCACTCTGCCTGTTTGTTGCACCATGTGCTGTACACCTGGGTGCATCGAAGACCTGACACCCGCCTATTGTCGGATCTGACAGTTTTATTTCTGCTGAGGAGAATGGGGCGCTCATTAAGTGTAGGCAATTTTGGCAAATGCGGGCAAAACCCATTAAGCTGGGCAATTTTTAATGCGCTGCTGCGGTTGCCCCTTTAAATTGCAGCGTGTGTACATGGTCTTTGGGAAAAAAAACCCATAACACTCTTCAAGGCAGCAAAGGCCAGAGCATAGACCTGGTTGCCCTAAACTCTGTACTCACAGCACTGGGGGGAAAAGAGAGAAACCACGCCATTCTTTCTCCCCAGCCATTTGAGTGCTGGAAGGCAGGGAAGGGTATCTAAGAGAGGTTTAATTATACTGATGATTTCTTCTCAAATTGTGGTAGGAGAGCTGCATGAGATTGTGTTTTGTGACTATTTTTTCCTAACTTTTGTTGCTGTTATTTCTGCCAATTTCTATTCCTGTTGTTTCTTATTTTGGCAAGTAAACATTTTTAGAAAAAGCCATCAGTTATACCTAGAAAAAAGACTCTCTGCCTCAGGTATGAGAAGGTTGGCCTAGACTGACACCTGACATTTAAAAGCGTTCAAGCTGCTTTCTGCTATTGACACGCTCACCTGGAAGACAGGAACAAAATTTTAAATGTGCTTCCATCAGCCTTGTAAATTGATTGTGTTACCCAAGGGAGTCAGTTTGGTATAGTGGTTAAGTGCATGGAGAACCGGGTTTGATTCCCCACTCCTCCACTTGCAGCTGCTGGAATGGCCCAATTGCCCCAAATTCTGTACTCACAGCACTGGAAAAACAGAGAGAAACCGGTCCATCCTTTCTTCTTTGCCATTTGAGCGAGGGAAGGCAGGGAAGCATATCTAAGAGTGGGTTTAATTATACAGATGATTTCTTCTCAAATTGTGGTGAGAGGGCTGCACAAGATTACATTTTGTTCCTATTTTTGCTATATTTTTTTTGTTCCTGTCACTTCTTATTTAGTAAAGTGAATATTTTTAGAAAGAGCAGGCCACCCATTTATACCCAGGAAACACTGCCTCAGTTACGAGAAGTTTGGCCTAGACTGACACCTGCCATTTAAAAGCGTTCAAGCTCCTTTCTGCTGTTGCCACACGCTCATCTGGAAGACAGAAACAAAATTTTAAACGTGCTTCCATCAGCCTTGTAAATCGATTGTGTTACCCAAGATCAGGGTTCCACAAAGTGCAATCTAGTGGCTGATGTCACTCCATTTCTACATGAAGCCTTTAGGAGGAATCATGCATAGCTTTGGAACTGGATGTCATCAATATGTGGATGACACCCATCTTTATCGCTCTCTGTTTAAGTTTTATTGGATCTGTATTCTGCTCTACCTGTGTCCAGGCTCTGAGTGGGTAACATGATAAAAAGCATTCAATACATAAAACCAATACTTGCATTTCACTGCAAAGTTGGAGTCCAGTGGCACCTTTAAGACCAACCAAATTTTATTCAGAATGCAAGATTTTGCATGCATGCATACTTCATCAGACCTGGATGTGTTTCATTGCGACAGCGGACGTCCAATACTATTCGGCCCCTTCTGCTCAGACTTCCTGCCAAATTGTTTTGTCCAATGGTTATCGACAGGGAGCTAGTTCACCCAGGAACCCTTGGATCTGCTTATTTCTGAATATCAACAACTCTTACACAGAACCAGGGATAGGAGGTTTATTAGACTGCCATCTTTATTGTTTTGTGACTGGAATGGATTTTTTAAAAAGTTTTTAATGTGATTATTGTTATCATTTTTATGTTGTAACCCTCCCCACTCAGGGGAGGAATAGATAGATAAAATATTTAACAATATATGATACAATAAATATACTGAAATGGTAATAAAAATGATGTAAAAACTTAGGAGTGGTGTATACTCTGTCTGGCCTATAAAGGGGAGGGGGGAAAGAGGAGAAAGGGGAGGCCAATCAAAGATGGAAACTGTCACTGTTCTCAACCATAATGCCCAGTGGAACAGCTCTGTTTTACAGGCCCTGTGGAACTGCATTAGATCCCACAGGGCCCGGATCTTAGCTGGAATTGTGTTCCACCAGGCCGTTGGAACATTCTTCCATCTGAGGACTGCTGGATGCTCTTAGGGGTCACCAGCAAGTTTTGATCACTAGAGTGCAACACTCTCTGAGGGGTATACCGGGAGAGGCGGTCCTGAAGGCATGCTGGTACCAGACCATTTAGGGATCTGAAGGTTAACGCCAAAACCTTGAATCTGATCTGGTCTTCCATCTGGAGCCAGTGCGATTGGTGGAGCACTGGTTGAATATGTAGTCTAAAGGGTGTTTCTGTGAGCACCCGTGCAGCTGCATTCTGGATCAGTTGCAGTTTCTGGGTCAGGTGATGCAGTAGTGGTCCTAAGTCGCTGCCTGATTGCTGTGGTCAAATGGCCGAAAGTAGATAAACTGAAAATGAATCCAGACAAGACTGAAGGGATGCGGGTTAGGAAGACAGAGATTTATTTTATTATATTTATATCCCGCCCTCCCCTGTTGGTGCTCAGGGCAACTAACAACCATTAAAATACACAAAATATGATACAATAAAATCATAACAATCATTAAAACATCTTAACATATACATATACAATTTTTGTCCCTAGATGGCACTGTTATTGATTCTTAATTAGCGCTGCTTGCTGTAATATCTTTAGATGTTGTTAAGCGCCTTATGTTTCTGTCTAAGGTCGGGATAAATATCGATACCATGGGTTGGTGAAGTGCTGGACCGCCTCCATTAGGTGTTAAAGGCCTGTTTAAAGAGTACTGTCTTACAGGCCCTGCGGAATTGTGGCAAGTGAGATCTTGAAGAACGTTCTACTTCCCACTTTTGATGGCGTTCATCCAATCCATGCTGACTCAGTGAAGAGCCTTGGGGGTCATACTGGACCCAGCTTCATTACTGGAGAATTTACAGAATAAGCTCAAGGGGACTTTTGGCAAAAACAACAAGAAGGAAATGGGAGCTTCTGTCTGCTTTTCTCTTTTTCTCTCTTCCCTGTTCATCTGGTTTACCTCTCTATAATGATTTGAATTTTGATATGTACGTTCCTTTAATTGTTGGTAAGTTGCAGTAGAGAAAGGGGGGTAAAAGATGGGGAATGGCTTTGTGAGGTGATTGGTTGGTGACCAACAGGTGTGGGTGGAGCTAAGATGTGTGTGTGGAGAGAGAAAGAAAAGTCAGTCAGCAGGGAACTCTTAGCAGAGCAACAGCAGTTAACAGTCAGTTATGGTCAGTCAGCAGTCTGCAGAGTCTGAGAAGCAGCAGTCGTCTGATTAGAAACCCATATGGTGCTGTGGAAGGCATTCAGATTCTAGGGAAGAAAAGCAGAATACTTTAGAGGACATATTAGGGCTAGATAGAGAGCCAAAAGCTAACACTGGCAGATATTATAGAAGTGTGGGAGACAGAAACTGTCAGAAAGTTGAGTTAGGAAGAGAAAGGAGGATTTGAAAATGAAGAGCAGGCCTCATTTTGGGCAGGAGCTCACAGAAGTGGAGCTCTGGAACCTCTAAATTTTATTGCTCTCTCTCTCTTTTTTTTTACTCCCCCCCCCCCCCCCATACTTGCTTCTGGACTCCATTGTTCAAATCCTCAGTGAGAATTTTGATGAACTTTAAGATTTGACAGACTTTCTAATATTTCCACCCCACAAAAAATGGGGAAATAACCAAAACATATAAAGCAGATGGAAATCATCATCATGCCACTGTGGCCACACAGGAGAAAGTAATGTTAAAAGTATAATGGGAGTAAAGTTATAATTCAAAAAGCATTTGAAGGTAGATGCTGAGGAGATATAATTTAGTACACCTTCCGGTGATATCAGAAGTGTGTGGCATATGCAAATGAGTTGTGCTAATGAGCACTGGCACCTCTTTTTTCTACAAAATTACCCTAGAGTGTCACCTCAATTAGAAGTTATTATTCATTGATGAATTAAGCTATAAAAATCTTGAAACCAATACACTTGTTCAAATAAAGTTTTATTTTGTTCTATATTAACTTTGTGTCCTGTGATTTTAAATTATAAGAGTCTCATCCTCAGGGCCACATGGTACAATGAAGAAGCCTTAGAGCTTCGGCACAATTCAGTCGGGAACGTTAAATAAAAATGTTGGAATTAAATTCCTGGTGGCAGCATTGCATATACTAAGAAGGAAGTAGAGACACCCTCCTTGAAACAGCATTCCCCCTCCCCCCCTTAAGGGCTGGGATGTGGGAAGAGCAAGATTTCTGTGTGGTTTCTGAGTGAGCTGTTACTTGTTTTAGAAATAGATTTGTACTTGCTAGATCTTGTAGCTCTTTTCACTGCTTACTTAAATGAACTGATGATTTTTATGTGAAAGCCATGGCACAGAGCTTCAGTTGCGAGGCACTACGTCCGTCTGTTCATTGAACAAACCTGATTAGCTTATTGGTTTCCCCCCCTCCTTTCTCATTCAAGGGCTGTAGCCAGCAGTCAAAATGGAGGAGCAGAACACGGCAGAAGCCAAAGCTGGGGAGAGATTGGCAGCGGAAGACAGAGATCTTCACATTGTCCAAGTTGGGATGATTGGGGGGTTCCTGAGTGGGGTGACCGCACCTCAAATTAAACAAGAACCTGATGAGGGGCTACAGCAAAGCTGGGGAGTCCAGCGGCAGGAGTTCCTGAAGACAACAAGACAGACTCCATATTCGGGATGGTCAGGCACTCCCCGCCCTCAGTTCCTGTCAGAGAACAGGACAACAGAATTCGGGGGCTCTTCCAAGGAAGGAGGTGATGCCGGCCAATGGCCAAGAGGAGAAGGTCCAACTCAACCCAAGCAGAGCCTGAGTCGGCAAGAAAACCGTGAGGCTTACAAGAGCCTGGACTCTCCCATGGAAGTGAAAGAAGAGATTCTGGACAGAGTGGACATGGCAAACTTGGAGCTACGGTGTCAGCGCTTCAGGCAGTTCAGCTACCAGGAATCGGAGGGCCCCCGAAAGATATTCTGCCAACTCTGGGAACTTTGCCACCAGTGGTTGAAGCCAGAGAAGCATACAAAAGAGCAGATCTTGGAGCTGGTGATTCTGGAGCAATTCCTGATGATCCTCCCTCTGGACATGCAGTGCTGGGTCAGGGAACGGGGCCCTGAGACTTGCGCCCAGGCAGTGACCTTTGCGGAGGATTTTCAGTGGCAGGCGCCGGAGGCCGATGGAACAGAGCAGAAGGTGAGAAGAGCTCACTCCAGTCATACCTACCAGACACCAAAGCATTGGGTTGCCAATCCCCAGGTGAGGGCAGGGGATCCCCCAGTTTGGAGGCCCTTCCCCCACTTCAGGGTCACCAGAAAGCGGTGGGCGGGAGGGAAATCTGCTGGGCACTCCATTATTCCAAATGGAGACCGATTCCCTTAGGGTATAATGGAGAATTGATCAGCAGGTATCTGTGGCGGGGGGGAGGGGGCATGCTTTTTTGAGATAGAGGAACCAAAGTTTCAGTATAGCATCCAGTGCCTCTCCCCAAAATACCCTCCAAGTTTCAAAAAAGATCAGACCAGAAGAGATGAACAAAATCCCTATTTCCGTTTCAGATCTCGGAGGACACGGATGGCTTGATGGCCGACTCTCCCAAATCGGAGCTGGACCCATCGGACATTGTGAAGATTGAGCTCTCAATGGAGAACTTGCAAGAAGGTGAGAGTTAGGCTGCCCTGGACTCATGGCTGGTCCTGCCGCTAGGCGAACTAGGCGACCACCTAGGGCGCTGGCCTTCTAGGGGCGCCAAGTTGGGCACCCCCCATGTAACGGTGATGTCAGTGTGGGCGGGGTGTGCGTGCCAGAGGTTAGCCTTGCCTAGGGTGCCAGACAGTCTAGGGCCAGCCGTGTCTGGACTTCCTTAGTCGCTGGAACTTTCTGGGATGGTTGCAACGGAGATCCTTTTCTGGAGTTTAAAACAGAGCCAAAAGCTGCTTTAAATCCAGTCTGATTAGTGGTCCAGCCAGCTCTGCTTGGACTGGCGGCAGCTGCTTAGAGTATCCACTGAAAGTCTTTCCCAAAACTTTCCCCCAGCACCACCCATGAGATCCTTTAAACTGGAATGGCCAGGGACCGAACCTGCAGTTTTCTGCATGCAAATAGAATTACGGTGGTGATTTATGCGGCAACACTGACCTTTGAACGCTCAAGTATGAAGCTGCTTTACATGAAGTCAAGCCTTTGACCTACCCTGCTTCTGCCTTGCCAGGCTTTTAATGGGAAACACCAAGAAGTGAGCTTGGGAAAAGCTTGGTGGCTCAGTAGTAGAGCGTCTGTTTGGCATGCAGAAGGTCGCAGGTTCAATCCCTGGCAGTTTAAAAGAATCAGGTGGGAGGTGATGTGGAAAACCTCAATTGGAGACTCTGGATAGCAGCTGCCGGTCAGACTAGTCAGTACTGATCTCGCCATGCCAATGGCCCGAGAGTCAGCTTAAAACAGATTCAAGCAGGGATGGAATTCTAGCAGGAGCTCCTTTGCATATCAGGCCACACACCCTTGATGTAGCCAATCCTCCAAGAGCTTACAAGGCCCTTTTTTTGTAAGCTCTTGGAGGATTGGCTACATCAGAGGTGGGTGGCCTGATATGCAAAGGAGCTCCTGCTAGAATTCCACCCCTGGATTCAAGTACATACATTAGTTGAGGGAGAGGCCATGGCTCAGTGGCAGAGGAATTGATTTGCGTGGAGAAGGTCCCTGGTTCCATCTCGGTTGCAAACACTCAGGTAGGAGGTGACGTGAAAGACCTCTCTGTACTTGAGACTGCAGCCAATCAGAGCAAGCAAGACTGACCTTGACAGACCAATGGTCTGACTCAGTATTAAGCAGCAGAAAAGAGCCAGAGTCCAGTAGCACTTTAACAATGAACAGAATTCGTAACAGGGGATGGAGCTTTTGTGAGTCGCTGCTCACTTCTTTGGATGCAGCTAGAATGTGAGTCCCTCTGTCCTATATATTGGAAAGTGGAGAGATTTCAGATGCCAAATGACATTAGCAGGCACATGACAATATTGTCATATTGTCTATTGTTATATTGCAGGGGTGGCCAAACCTGCTTAACTTAAGAGCCACATAGAACATCAGACATTTGAGAGCCAGAAGACATGAACGTCAGAAAGAAGGAAGGGAAATAGAAGAGGGAAGGGAGGAGGGAAGGAGAGGTGGAAAGAAAGTAACTTGGAAATGCATTCTTCAAGTCAGCTGAGGGGGCAGTGGGAGCTTCAAGAGCCACACAATGTGGGTGGAACAGCCACATGTGGCTCTTGAGCCACAGTTTGGCCAACCCTGTTATATTGTGTTACATTTTTTGTTTTGAGTTCTTTGGAGTTTTATCTAAAGAAAACACAAACCAGTTCTTCTTGGTTTGCCTGAAGTGGAAAGGAGGCTGGAGAAAGGGGAATGCTGTGTGAGAAGGAATATTTGTGAGAATGGGGGACCCTGACATATTGAGTGTGGTTTCATTAGCAGCTTCCACACATGTGCTTTCTGAGCTGTTAGGCCTTTGCCCTTATTATCAGTCAAATACAATATGATTTATTCCCGTTTTTCCTCTGCTGCTAGACCACTCAGCCTACCCTCCGGCCTGAGCTAGCTCAGAAGTCATTGCTAGTGGCTCTTCCCCCAACCCCACTGGATTTCATTACAGTTTGGATTAGTACCTATAGCTGCTTTTTTGGATTGTGAGTGCTTCCCAAGTTATTGACTGAATTGCTGTGATGTCACTCCTTCACCCAATGGGTAATTAAAAGAGGTGACTGGATAAACACACAGAGGTTCATCAGTGGCTGTTAGCCACAGGGTATTAATGGAACTCTGTCTGGAGCAGTGACGTTCTGTATTCTTGGTGCTTGAGGAGTGGGAGGGGGGCAACAGTGGGAGGGCTTCTAGTGTCCTGGCCCCACTGGTGGACCTCCTGATGGCACCTAGTTTTTTGGCCACTGTGTGACACAGAGTGTTGTACTGGATGGGCCATTAGCCTGATCCAGCATGGCTTCTCTTATGTTCTTAGAGGCCTAAAGAAAGTCCTAAAGATGGAGAAAATGGAAGGGGGCCAGATTTATGCAGAGTTTAGCTTGAGGCAGGCTTAGAGCTCATTCTTGTGCATATTAGTTCTTAAGTAAATAAGGATTGCCATGTCATTTATGCCTACAGGAATCCTTTCCATCTAATGTGGGATATAATTTACATGGTGATTTTTGCTTGTTGCAGGAGACCAGCAACAATATTATTTTGGCGAAGCAGGTGAATTGCAAGAGGAAGCTTGCAATACTGTGAGAAAAAAGACTACTTATGACAGTGGGAAAACCCTCCATCCAGCCTCTGACCATCTCTCCAAGAAAGAGAAACCATATAAATGCTCATACTGTGGGAAAATCTCTGATTGCAGGGCACACCTGATTATCCATGAGAGAACCCACACGGGGGAGAAGCCACATAAATGCTCTGTCTGTGGCAAGAGTTTCACTCGTAAAGAGTCTCTTATTATCCATGAGAGGTTTCACACGGGAGAGAAGCCCTATAAATGCTCAGTGTGCGGCAAAACCTTCAGTGATAAAATTGGCCGCCTCATACATGAAAGAACCCACACGGGAGAAAAACCATATAAGTGCACTGAGTGTGGGAAAAGCTTTGGAACTCGCTGTAACCTTCTAAGGCATAGAAGGGTCCACACGGGAGAGAAACCATATAGATGCTCAGATTGTGGGCAAAGCTTCAGATATAGACCGCAACTAGTGATACATGAAGGGACCCACAAGGGCGAGAAACCGTATAAATGCCCAGACTGCGGAGAGAGCTTCAATCAAAGTCGGCACCTCGTTATACACAAATGGACTCACACTGGAGAGAGACCACATAAATGTTCCATCTGTGGCAAAAGCTTCAATCAGAAATCGGACCTCATTACCCACACAAGAACCCACACAGGGGAGAAACCATACGTGTGCTCAGAGTGTGGGAAAAGCTTCATTTCAAGCTGCCAGCTTCGAAAGCATGAGAGGATCCACACGGGTGAGAAACCATACCAGTGTTCGGATTGTGGCAAATGTTTCACTTACAGCTCTCACCTGACAACCCACAAAAGGACACATACAGGAGAGAAACCATACCAGTGTCCAGACTGTGGCAAGTGCTTCATTTCCAGCTCTCACTTCACCGCGCACAGAAGGACGCATACAGGAGAAAAGCCGTATCAGTGTTCGTACTGTGGAAACAGCTTCATCCAGAGATCACAGCTTGCTAAACACGAAAGATCCCATACAGGCGAGAAACCATATATCTGTTCAGAGTGTGGGCAAAGCTTCCGGTGGAGTCAAGGGCTTAAGAAACACATGAGGACTCACACAGGAGAGAAGCCATATAAATGCTCACAGTGTGAGAAAACATTCACTAGTTCCTCTAATCTTTCTAGACATCAGAAAATCCATGCTAGGGAGAAACTGTAAGGACCTTGGTCAGAGACTATAAACTTCCGAAAATGCTTAGATGGTGGGACAGTGTATTGAGTGGACATCAGAAAACCACACCAAAGGAAAATCTTTCCATTGTGCCAAAAAGGTACAGTTACGCTTAGCAGCCAGTTCACACTGTAAATAGAGTCTTGGGAAACCTGGGTGATAACTCCTTTCATAGTTCTCAGTATCCTAGTCCTCAGAAAATCCAGTGCCACCATCACATGTGGATCTGGTTCACTGCCTATTCCCAAGAGCTGGGCATCCCAAAATTTGACACTGGCAATTGAAAAAATGGGTTTTGGCTCTCGTGCAGTGGTGTCTTGATTGGTTGCTGGTTTAAAATAAGTTTTGTTTAGGAACTTGTATTTTTCCACCTCTCTTGCTGAGTGTATGCAACCACTGAGAATCATTTCATTGATTTTTAGAGTCCGGCATTTGTATATACCTGTTTTGCTTTCAACGACTGTTCCCTGCCCAGAGCTGAAGAGATTTGTATTGGCCAAGACTGTATAAGTGCAAGTTTTGGGACATGCCTTCAACTGTAGGTTTCATGTTTAAAATGATTTCTCAACCTCATTAAATTTAACGGTGCCATGTCCTAGGCAGTGTTTATTCTTAAAGTGGAATGAGAGTTCTTGTTAACCGTCTGCATTGGTCTTTTGGGGTACCTTGATTAGTTTTGAACCAGGGTAAGAAGATTTGCAAACTGCAGTTCGTATGAATCAACTTTAGCAGAAATGCTGCTGCAGATGTAATACTGAGCTGTGTTTAGAGGGAGAGGAAAAGAAACTGTACAGTAAAGGGACAGGGAAAAACTGTACAGAAAAATGCACTCTTAAGAGAAGTCCTGCTGAAAAAGAAAGCGTGTCATCACCCTGCTTGAAGGCCTGATGGGACGAAATCTTGCAGACCTTGGCTGGCGTCTCGTGGCAGAGGTGTGAGAGTCATAGAAAGGCTCAGTGTGAGAAGGCTGCCACTTTAGCCACTGCCAGCAAAGACACCTTCAGTAGGCTTTCCTGGAGCAATGCCAGAGAGAGCCGTGTTGGTCTGTCGTAACAAAACCAAGCAGAATTTCAGTGGCACCTTTAAAGACTAATAACATTTATTTCAGTAGTAACATTTATGAGACAAAATTGACTTCTTCAGATACAATGAAAGAAACTCATTTACCTTATTACGGGAATTACAGGAGGCCAGCGGGAAAATGGGAGGAGCTGAGTAGAGAGAGGCATAGTTATAATTCCCCAAATAGAAAATTTTACGATAAGCAAATTTGGCCAGCCTTGCTCTAGCATTTTGGTGGGAAAGACTTGCCAACCCTATCATTAGTTGCCTTTTCTTTCCCCACAACAGGCACCCTGTGAGGTGGGTGGGACTGAGAGAGTTCAGAGAACTGGGACTGGCCTAAGGTCACCCAGCAGGCTTTGTGTGGAGGAAGAGTAGAAAAACAAATCTGGCACTCCAGATTAGAGGGACTCTTAACCACTACACCAGGGGTGTCAAACATGCAGCCCGGGGGCTGAATCAGGCTCCTATCAGGCCCCTGAGCAACTGGCTGTCATCTGCTTCCTTCTCCCTCTCTCTTGCTTCCTTCTGCATTACCGCTTGCTTTGCAAGACTCTCTCAAATGCAGAGCTATTGAGCCAAGCCTATCTTCCTTCTATTGGCTGAGCCTCCTCTCCCTCCCGGTCCCCTGGAGAAGGAAGGAAAGAGCCAGAGCTTCCTTTGCCCAGTTCCCTGGAACCCGTGGGGGAAATACAAAGGAAGCACTTTTAAGACCAACAAGTGCTAAAGTTTTAAGCATGTTTTAATTTTTTTTTAAAAAAACATTAATTATGTTTGTCTGTGTTCTTTATAAAGTTTATATCTCTGCTACCTGACCTTAAATAGGTACATACAAAGCCTGGCCTGACATGGCCCGCCCAGCCCAACAAGGTCTAATTTATGTCAGATTCAGCCCTCATATGCCATGCTTGTATTTCACTCAGCACTTCAGTTTTGTTCTCCTAGAGTGAGCATAACTCGCACAAGGACTCATAGCAGGTTTAATGGCTGTTCAGATAAGCAGACATTGCATTGTGAAGGCCTTTCGAGGGAAGCAGCAGCAATTGGAAACGCACCCAAAGCTTGCCAAAAACCGGCGTTGCTGCCTTCAAAACACGCTACGTGATCAGTGAGCCCGATCTCACAGAAAGCCGGGCAGCTGGCTTTCACCGGAACTTGGCCATTCAGAGCTTGAAATGCAAGCACTGGTATTGTGAAGTGTGACTGGATCTTAATTGGCAATCGTGCCAGCCCTGAAGTAGTAGTAGTAGTAGTAGATTTTATTTGTATCCCGCCCTCCCCGCCTAGGCGGCTCAGGGCGGCTAACAACATTCCATACATTAACAAGGTACACAGCCTTGCTTTTCCATTCTAGCCAGCAACCGATAGAATCAAGACAAAAAGGAGAGCTGTAGTCTCCTGTGCACACATGGGAAACGATGCCTCTTACCTGATGATGTCCAGCTCTCTCAAAAACTAACTCAGCCAGAATCCAATGGATCAGTATGGACTAACAAACATTTATTTCAGCATAAAGTTTTTAGTCTGTCAGTTGTATGGCATGTAGAAGATGATATTGGATTTATATCCCGCCCTATACTCTGAATCTCAGAGCGGTCACAATCTCCTCCACCTTCTCTACACCCCACCCCCCCCCGCAACAACAAACACCCTGTGAGGCAGGTGGGGCTGAGAGCTCTTACAGCAGCTGCCCTTTATTTTATTTATTTTACTCAATTTATATCCTGCCCTCCCCGCGAAAGCAGGCGTATGGCGGTTTACACATCCATGTACATACATGGAACATAAAACTACACTTAAAATACAAAAGGTACAAAAAACATAAAAGCATAAGACCGTTTCATGTGCTATAATGATCTTTATATTTTCTAGTTATTTCAGCTGGATGTTCTATAGGAAGATCGGTCTTAAGTTCATGTTTAAGGTGGCCCAGTTGTTTCGGGGTCTATTGCAGCCGGTGATCTTAATTTGCAAATGCCTGGTGGAAGAGCTCCGTCTTACAGGCCCTGCAAAACTCTGTGACTTTTCAAGGACAACTACAAAAGCTATGGCTGACCCAAGGCCATTCCATGTACATTTCTAGAAGACACACCATGTCTCATGAAAGCTGTTTCATTATTATCATCATCATCAGGGCTTTGTGGGGAAAAGCCAGCGGGAACTCATTTGCATATTAGGCCACATTCCCTGATATCACCAGTTTCACATAGGGCTTTTTTTTTGTAGAAAAAGCCCGGCAAGAACTTATTTGCATATAAGGCCACACTCGCTGATGCCAAGCCAGTTGGAACTGTGTTCCTGTGCATTCCTGCTCAAAAAAAGCCCTATGTGAAATGTGATCATGAACTTTATACCCTGCCTTTCTCCCAAGTGGGGACACAAAGCAGCTGACATTGTTCTCTCGTCTGTTACATCATCACAAGCCATGACGTAGGTTAGGCTGAGGTCACCTGTGGGCCAAAGTGTGGTTTGGAACTTGGGTCTCTTAGATCCTAGTCTAGCCACTATGGCCATTGGCTGCCACTTATGCTGTAATGCGTTTTGTTTGTCTTTCAAGATGCCACCATTCTGTTTTTCTGCAACAATGATCACTCTGGAATCCCTTAGAAACTGTTTCTATTCCTGGGGTGTGTGAAAAGCACCCTTGCTTGCATGCAAGGGAGCAAAAAGCTCTTTGATCTGTGCTTTAGTCGAGTTAGGGTTACCACGTCCAACTCAAGAAATATCTGAGGACTTTGGGGGTGGAGCCAGGAGCAAGGGTGTGACAGGCACAACTGAACTTCAACGGGAGTTCTGGCTATAACATTTGAAGGGACCATGGGCCTTTTAAATGCCTTCCCTCCATTTAGAATAATGAAGGATACGGGCACCTTCTTTTGGGGCTCATAAAACTGGAACCCCTGGTCCAATCCTTTTGAAACTGTGTGTGTGTGTGTGTGTTTTGAGGAGAGGCACCAAATGTTATGCTGAAAATTTGGTGCCTCTACCTCAAACAGCCCCCTCCCAGATACCCACAGATCAAGTCTCCATTATACTTTATGGGAATCAGTCTCCAAAGAGTATTATCGGGTGTCCAGCAGAATTTCCCCCCACTCTGCTTTCTAATGACCCTGGGCCTCCAAACCAGGGGATTCCTTGCCCCCAACTGGGGATTGGTAAGCAAAGAGGAAAACACTGTGAAATTAACAAGCCTAAAACAAATGCATGTAATTCTTTTATATAATCCATTCATTGGAACTTATCAAAACAATTATCAAACATAAATCGAAGTGGCTCTACCGACCTCAAAGTCCAGCAATTATTTTTTCTGGTTCCAAAGAAATTCACTTTCAAGGCTCCCCCCCACCACCACAAATTTTGTTAGTCTTTAAGGTGCTCCTGGACTCTTGCTCTTCTCTTCTGCATAGGTTTACACTGTAAAAAGCCTCAGGATTTCTTTTTGTTGCGATGCTGCTTAACAGTCCTAGATGGATAAAGCTGCCTCTGAATTTGTTTTGCTTCCAGGCTCTCCCACAGAGGGCAGACTTACCCCCAGGAGGCGACCACAGTACTTGCGCCCTTACTCTCTCATGAATAAGCGCTTCCCGAGAAACGCGCATGCGCCGACCCGACCCCCTCCTGACTCTTTAGAAGCCCTTTTGTTAAACAGGCAACGAGTTAACAGAAAAGCCTTGCGTTCTATTGCCGCGTTACAATTGGTTCTCGCTTCTTCAAACGGCATTCAAGCGAGCCAACCCGATCCTACGTTTCAACGGAGCCCGTAGCAGCCTGCCCAGTTGACCAATCCGCAGCAAGGACCGCGAGTATCTTTGTAAAACGCTTTTTCATTGGCCGCATTCTATTCTAGAAGCGCTTCCTACTTCTCCTCCCCCCGTGTGTTTTCTTTCGCGGACTGGAGCGGGATAGGTCGGCGACCGAGCGAGGAGGCGGGCTCGCCATTGTAGCGCGTAATCCGAATTTAGCTACCGGAGGAGGCTAGGCTCGGTCGGAGTCGCTGCAGAAGGTGAGGAGCGCCGAGCACAGTCACGTCAGAGCCGCGTCGGACAGGCCGTGGGGAAAGGGAGGGGGGTCTGTTCTAGCCTATCCTCGTTCTGAGGGCTAAGAGAGAGCAGGTCTCCTGCCTTTGGCTGACGTCTCCGACCGGTTTTCCTGGTCAGAGACAGGTGACGTCATTCCTGACGCAAGAGGAGTAGCCTCGCCAAAGCACGTGATCCGCACTGGCACTTGAATTGAGAAAATAATATAGATCAGGGGTGTCAAACATGCAGGCCGCCGAGCAACTCCCATCAGGCCCCCGAGCAACTGGCTGTCATCTGCTTCCTTCTGCATCACAGCTTGCTTTGCATGGCTTGCTCAATTGCACAGGAGATACAGAGCAAAGCCTCAATTTTCTCCATTGGCTGAGGCTCCTCCCTTGAGGAGGAAGGGGGGGAAGGGAGAGCTTGCTTGGCCAGGCTCTCTCAATCGCACAGCAGCACTACTGAGTCAAGCCTCTCTTCCTTCTATTGGCTGAGGCTTCCCCCCACAGTCCCCTAGGAAAGAAAGAGCCAGAACTTCCTTTGCCCTGTTCCCTGGATCTCATGGGAGAAATAAAAAGAAAGCAACTTTAAGACCAATGAGTGCCAATGTTTTCATCATGTTTTAAGTTTTTAAAAAATGTATTTCTGTTTATCTGTGTTCTTTATAAAATGTATATCTCTGCTACCTATTCTTAAATAGGTACACACATAGCCCAACCCAACATAGCCCAGCCCAACAAAACTCGGAACAGCACCTGCCCATAGAAAAAGCACACCTGCCCATAGGGAATAATGGAGACCACATTTCACCATAGGGAAAAAGGGAAATTAAACTTTGCCTAAGCACAGCGCCTGCCCATAGACTATACACACCTGCCCATAGAGAAAGCACACCTGCCCATAGGGAATAATGGAGACCACACTAGCCCTTAGGGGAAAAGAGAAATTAAGCTTCGCCTAAGCACAGCGCCTCCCCATAGACTATACACGCCTGCCCATAGAGAAAGCACACCTGCCCATAGGGAATAATGGGGACCACACTAGCCCTTAGGGGAAAAGGGAAATTAAGCCTAAGGACACCCCTTAGAAGCGGCCCTGTGATGCAGAGTGGTAAAGCTGCAGTACTGTGGTCTGAACTCTCTGCTCACGACCTGAGTTCGATTCCAGCGGAAGCTGGATTCAGGTAGCCGGCCCAAGGTTGACTCAGCCTTCCATCCTTCTGAGGTCGGTAAAATGAGTACCCAGCTTGCTGTGGGGGAAGCATAGATGACTGGGGAAGGCAATGGCAAATCACCCCATAAAAAGTCTGCCGTGAAAACGTTGTGAAAGCAACGTCACCCCAGAGTCGGAAACGACTGGTGCTTGCACAGGGGACCTTTCCTTTCCTTAAGGACACCCCTTGCCCATAGGTGCTGTGTTTGGTGAAGCTTTTTTTCCCTGTGGTGAAATGTAGTCCCCATTATTCCCTATGGGCAGGTGTGCTTTCTCTATGGGCAAATGTGTATAGTCTATGGGCACGGGGTGCCCTTAGGCCAAGCTTAATTTCCTTTTTCCCCTAAGGGCTAGTGTTGTCTCCATTATTCCCTATGGGCAGGTGTGATTTCTCTATGGGCAGGCGTGTATAGTCTATGGGCAGGTGCTGTGCTTAGGCAAAGCTTAATTTCCCTTTTCCTCTAAGGGCTAGTGTGGTCTCCATTATTCCCTATGGGCAGGTGTGTTTTCTCTATGGACAGGTGTGTATGGTCTATGGGCAAGGGGTGCCACTTTAAAGATTTGCATGGGATTTTTTTTGGTGTTAAATTAATGCACACACTTTTGTATGCAATATGTAATACATGTGTATGAATTAATACTGTTTATAAAAAATGCTACCGGGATATTGTATTTCATACAAATTTGTGCGCATGTGTGTAAAATGACCTGATGGGTACTTGTGTTAGACTCTAGTAGCAAAATACAACAGGAGTCTAGAGGCAGTTTACACTGGAATAAATCTTATTAGTCTTAAAGTAAAGGGTTGCTGGCTCTGGGTTGGAAATACTTGGAGATTTTGGGGTGGGGCTTGGAGAGGGTAAGGACTTCTACGAAGTATAATGCCATAGAGCCCACCTTCCAAGGTGGCCATTATCTCCAGATCAACCAATCTATATGTCCTGGAGATCAGTTGTAATAGCAGGAGATCTCCAGCTACCACCTGGAGGTTGGCAACCCTCTATGCAGCCTTTCTCACATGGCTCCCTTTGCCATATCCAGTAAATGAAGCCTATAAATCTTTTAAATTAGAGTGGCATTAGCCCTACCATTCTGTAAGGCACCTCTCATGTACCACTGCAGCTCACTTTTAGAAGGCAGCCATGTTGGCCTGCAGCAGAAGACTTGGATTTGAGTCTAGTAGCACCTTAGCGACCAACAAGATTTTCAGGGTATGAGATCTGCTGAAGGGAGCTTTGACTCTCAAAAGCTTCTGCCCTGAGGATCTTGTTTGTTTCTAAGGTTCTACAGAACCTGACTCTTGGTCATCAAATCATAGAATCAGAGTTGGAAGAGACATTCTTCAAGCACTTGGTCAGCACTCTTTAATGGAGAGAGATGGTTTTAGAGCTGCAGTTCTCTGCCCCACAGCCTGAAGCCGTGCGATCCCTTCTGTCACCTTGACCCTCTGCTGCTTTGGTTTGATTGAGTGTGTGTGACTGATTCAAGGTCGGGAGGGACGGTGGCTCAGTGGTAGAGCATCTGCTTGGTAAGCAGAAGGTCCCAGGTTCAATCCCCAGCATCTCCAACTAGGCAAATAGACCTGAAAAACCTCAGTTTGAGACCCTGGAAAGCCGCTCCCAGTCTGAGCAGACAATACTGACTTTGACGGACCGAGGTTCAGATTCAGTATAAGGCAGCTTCATATCTTCATATAAGGCCATCCTGCCAGCTTCCACGGCAGTGTGGTGATATGAACTGGGTTTTCCCAGATCCCAGCGGGACTGACATTAAGTTGCAGCAGCCATTGTATATCTGGTTTGGCAACCTGTGGCAGCCATTTTGTGGCTGTGCTCACCATGCTGTGTCAAAATTCCAAAGGTGTCTACAGTCTGAAAAAGTCTGGAGATCCTGCCTTATAGCCTCTCCCCTTTCTCTGCTTTCCTACCAGCCAACTTATCCATATCTGCTTCTTTCTCTTTCTTTTTCCTTCCTTCCTTCCCTCCCCAGCAGCATCTCCCTGGGAAAGCTCCAGCCAAATTATGCAGGGCCAGTTGCCAGACAAGGCTCAGTTGTGTGGTGCTGGCTGGGTTGGGCCCAGTTACATGGTCTGGGTCTAGCAAGTGCTTGTGGGGAGAACCTCACTTTATCCAATCCAATTCCAAAACCTTTAATGGCATAACAGCCCTCACTTTATCATTTCCTCTTTCTCGCCAACTGGTAACCTCCAAATACACTTCCCCCCCTGTTTCTTTCTGTCTTCCTCACACAGCAACCAGCCTACTTTTTATTTGCGCACCCCACTCCCCCATCTTCAGCTGTATTAATCAGGGCTTTTTTCGTAGAAGGAGCTCCTTTGTATATTATGATTAAAGAGTTGGAACACTTTCTCTATGAAGAAAGGTTAAAACCCTTGGGGCTTTTAAGCTTGAAGAAATGTTAACTGAGGGGTGACATGATAGAAGTTTACAAGATTATGCACGGGACAGAGAAGGCAGAGAAAGAAGTCCTTTTCTCCCTTTCTCACAAAAGAACTCGTGGGCACTCAATGAAATTGCTGAGCAGTTGGAATAGAACAGATAAAAGGAAGTACTTCTTCACCCAAAGGGTGATTAACGCGTGAGATTCACTGCCACAGGAGGTGGTGGCAGCTACAGGCATAGACAGCTTCAATAGGGGATTGGATAAGCATTTGGAACAGAGGTCCATTAGTGGCTACTAGCCACAGCGTATTGTTGGAAATTTTTGTCTGGGGCAAGTGATGCTCTGTATTCTTAGTGCTTGGGGGTGGGTGGGAGGGCAACAGTGTGAGGACTTCTAGTGTCCTGGCCCCGCTGATGGATCTCCTGATGTCACCTGGGGTTTTTTGGCCACTGTATGACACAGAGTGTTGGACTGGATGGGCCATTGGCCTGATCCAACGTGGCTTCTCTTATGTTCTTAGGCTGCGCACCCCTGACATAGCCAATCCTCCAAGAGCTTGCAGGGTTCTTAGTACAGGGCCTACTATAAGCTCCAGGAGGATTGACTACATCAGGGATATGTCGCCTAATATGCAAAGGGTTCTGGCTACCAAAAAAGCCCTGATATTAATTATCTATTTACTTCATTTATGCCCTACCTTTCTCCCCAATAAGGACCCAAAGCAGCTTACATCATTCTCTTTGGTATATGTGCTGCAAAAGTAAGCACCAGCTGACATCATTCTCCTCTCCTCCAGTTTATCATCACAACAACCTTGTCCGGTGGGTTAGGTGAGAGCGTGTGGCTGGCCGAAAGCCACAGAGTGAGGTTTTCACATCAGCTTGGGGATCTGACTTTGGGTCTTCCAGAGCCTAAGCTCTACCCACCACCACAGTGGCTGTTCATGGGGTAGCTGCTATTGAACAGTGGCAAGCGGCCATCCCTGGATGAGGCACGCAAGTCATGTGGTAGCAAATCACAGTGGTTGCTGGTGTCACTGAACCCAAAGAGTTCCCTCAAAGGCCAAACAGCACTGCAAAAGACCGTGCCCCCTCTTCTTGTCTTTTACTGACGGAGGCCAAGGCAGCAAGGCTGGCAATACTGTGCAGTTGCCAAGTGACAGCCAATGTGGGCATTTCTTTCTTAAAGCTACAGGTACTGCTATCAATGGTTTTAACCCTCCATTTTGGGTTTTTGGGGCGTGTTATTGTTGATTTCAGATTTACCTGGGGCTTTGGAAGTCACATGAGTGTGCCACTGAAATATGCAAAGAACCTCCCAGTAAGCTCACCCATCCCCCACCGGTTGCCTGGAAGGACCTGGCAACCCTGCTATTTGGGAGGGTGGACTATATGTCATTATGAGGGCCCTGCCCTGCCCTCTGAAGACTGTGCTCCCTCAAATCTCCAGGAATTTCACAACCCTGAGTTGGCAGTGTAAAATCTGACTGTCCACTATCGTATCCAGGATCCAGTAGGGCTGCTTGCATGTTCTCTATAAGAACATAAGAGAAGCCATGTTGGATCAGGCCAACGGCCCATCCAGTCCAACACTCTGTGTCACACAGTGGCCAAAAATTTTATATACACACATACACTGTGGCTAATAGCCATTGATGGACCTCTGCTCCATATTTTTATCTAAACCCCTCTTGAAGGTGGCTATACTTGTGGCCGCCGCCACCTCCTGTGGCAGTGAATTCCACATGTTAATCACCCTTTGGGTGAAGAAGTACTTCCTTTTATCCGTTTTAACCTGTCTGCTCAGCAATTTCATCGAATGCCCACGAGTTCTTGTATTGTGAGAAAGGGAGAAAAGTACTTCTTTCTCTACTTTCTCCATCCCATGCATTATCTTGTAAACCTCTATCATGTCACCCCGCAGTCGACGTTTCTCCAAGCTAAAGAGTCCCAAGCGTTTCAACCTTTCTTCATAGGGAAAGTGCTCCAGCCCTTTAATCATTCTAGTTGCCCTTCTCTGGACTTTCTCCAATGCTATAATATCCTTTTTGAGGTGTGGCGACCAGAACTACACACAGTACTCCAAATGAGACCGCACCATCGATTTATACAGGGGCATTATGATACTGGCTGATTTGTTTTCAATTCCCTTCCTAATAATTCCCAGCATGGCGTTGGCCTTTTTTATTGCAAACGCACACTGTCTTGACATGTATGTGGTCTGACCCTCAGTCTTTCGGTTTCCCTTTTATGACTGATTTCATATGTTTGGTTATTTACCCATATTCATTTCTTTTCCTGGGATTGTAAACCTGTGTCCATAAGATGACTCTGTTTCGATTGTGTGTCTCCAAACATTAAGTCATTGCATTTTGTTAAAAATTTGTTTGAAAATTGATTCTTCCTGCTCTTGTATAAATTTAGAGTTGAAAAATTATCTGAATTAAGAGTCATTATTCTCTTTGCATTTAATACCTTATAGCCACAGCAATGTTATCAACATGTACCAAACCTTTCTCCCCACCTTCCCACTCATTCCTCCATTTTGATTCCATAAAGGGGCAATTTGGGAATGCAGACCTATTATATAGGCCTGTTTTGATTGGTTTTAAGTGGTAACTCTTTGTATAGAAACAGTAAATTGGCCAAAAATATGAATATTTGGGGGGGGGGTAGTTAAAAGGGAGAAGTTGCCATTGTGGAGGTAGGTCTAGAGTGCCATGCTGGGGGATGTATTTATATCTCTGCTTGGGTGTGAAGCTTACGGGGCACCATCTCAGCCTGTCCTACCTCACAAGACGGTTGTGACAGAGCCACATATGCTGTCTGGGCTCCTTTGAAGGAAGGGCAGGGTAATAATGAAAGATGATGTCTTCCCTTCGTTCTTCCAGGCAGGCACCATGTGGCGTCGCTCCCCAGCAGGCCCAAGCCCCAGGAGAGGTTCCCCCACCTCTCCTCGTCGCCGAGGACGGCCACCAGCGTCTCCACGCCGAGGTCGGCCACCAGCGTCTCCACGCCGAGGACGGCCACCAGCATCTCCACGCCGAGGACGGCCACAGGCGACTCCACGCCCCCGCCCCCAGGAGGAACCTGCTCAGGAGCGGCCAGGTAAATGCTTAAGGTAAAAAGGTAAAGGTAGTCCCCTGTGCAAGCACCAGTCGTTTCCAGTTCTGCGGTGACGTTTCTTTCACAACATTTTCACGGCAGACTTTACGGGGCAGTTTGCCATTGCCTTCCCCAGTCATCTGCACTTTCCCCCCGGCAAGCTGGATACTCATTTGACACATCTCGGAAGGATGGGAAGGCTGAGTCGACCTGGAGCTGGCTACCTGTACCCAGCTTCCGCCAGGATCCAACTCAGGTCGTGAGCAGAGCTTAGGACTGCAGTACTGCAACTTTACCACTCTGTGCCATGGGGCTCTTCGATAAATGCTTACTGGAGGCCAAAGCAAGTTGATGACAAACGAACTGGCAATCTTTCATCGACTCGCCTGTCTCTTCATAACAGCCCCCAGTTTTATATCCCACCCACCCTCTAAGGAAACTCGGGGTGGTCTCCATGCAGTTTTGTCCTCACAACAGCCCTTTGAGGTAGTTGAAAGGGGGTATGTGTTGCTGACCACCCAAGAAGCTTCAGAGTGGAGCGGGGATTTGAACTTGAGCCTCCTTGGCCAATATCTTGCTTTGGAGGATGTCTCCTAGAGCAGCTGCGGACTCATGACTGATTCAACCCAGCCATAATTAGTTTACATTGACTACAAAGTTTGGGACTACGTGACACACGGGATGGATAAAAACGTTAGGGCTGACCCTTAAAAAATGCATCACGGTGGTGCTTGGGGAATTTGGGGAATATGCCTCTGACTTTGATTAAAGAGACTCGCGGTTGTAATTGGTCATCACAAGAGTTTTCTCTGTCAGCGTTTTTAGCTTAATCTGTAACCAACCGGGATCACAAAGGATTGCCATCTTGCCAGAATGATGATTAGGCTTTGAAGCACGCAGGCCTTGGATGGCGGCCTAATAGATTCGAATGTTGACTGCAGCCTGGGGCTAATTAGCAGCTCCCTTGTTTTTCTTGTGGCTCAGATAAACATTCGTCAAAACCACAAGCTCATCTTGGAAAGCGCCAGAACTTACAGAGAGGGGACTTTTCCGCTGCTCTTAAGGCGTTGCGTTCGATTGAAGCGTTGGTCCGTTTAGCTCAGCATGGCCTGCTCAGCCTGCAATGGGCTTGATCGCCATTGTGACTGAAGAGCTGCGTTCTCACCTTTCTTCCGAGGAGTGATGTACAGACTTCTCTGATTTTCCTCACAACAACCCTGTGAGGTGGGTGGGTGAGAGGACGCAACTGTCCAAGATCAAATTGAACCCAGCCCTAATTTGATGGTCTGTACCAGTGATGCCCATGGGGACAGGGTGCCCACCAGCACGTTTCCTGACACCCGCCAAGTGTGGGTGGGGTCGGGTGAGGCTTTTGCCCAGCAAGGCTTCTGATTGGCTGTTGGGAGATGTCATTGGCTGTGCTGATTTTTTAAAATGTTTCTTTGGCAGCAGCTACCACCACACCACCAGGATCTTCACCATGTGACTAAGGATGAGCTGCGGCAGCCATCTCGTGACTGGCTCTGTCTCCTGCAGCAGCCATTTTGCGGTAGCCATTTTGCGGCTGTGCACACCATGATATGTCAAGATATCCACAGAGGCTGGGGGTCCCTGGTTCATGGCATTATACCCCCGTGGCTCCTCAGGCAGAGCTGGGGGCAGGGTTGAGACCTATTTTCTGGTGGGCTTATAAACTGAAAGGATCTTAGAATGTGTCAGTGCCTCAAAGAAAGTTGGATCATTGGTCCATCTCCCTAAAGCACTGTTTCATCTGCCTGGCAGGGGCTATCTAGAGTCTCTGCCACTGAAAGACCTTTCCTGGGATTTTTTTTTTTTAATTTTCAAAAGTTTATTGAATAAAGTCAAATTTTGGAATTGTGTAGATGGATATTATATAAGTACCAAAGCAGATCTCAATAAATAAAGTTCTCTCTCTCTCTCTCTCTCACACACACACACACACACACACACACACAAAGAATGATCTAATACTGCTAGGGGAGGGACGGTGGCTCAGTGGTAGAGCATCTGCTTGGTAAGCAGAAGGTCCCAGGTTCAATCCTCGACATCTCCAACTAAAATGGGTGCAGGCAAGCAGGAGTGAAAAACCTCAGTTTGAGTCCCTGGAGAGCGCTGCCAGTCTAAGTAGACAATAGTGACTTTGATGGACCAAGGGTCTGATTCAGTATAAGGCAGCTTCATATGTCCATATGCTATACAATTAACAACAGACCTATTGAAAGGAATCAGACAAGAATGAAAACGGAGACCCATTACAATCATTAAGTACTGTAAATCTGTTAGAAATACAGGAAGCCAGAAATGGAGATAAGAGAGCCTAATAAGAATTTAAAGAAAATAGAAGAACAAAATAAACAAAAAATACCACTCCTGTCCCATAAAACAAAAACTAGGAGTAAAATAGCAGAGTTAGAAGAGAAGTGTAGACATTTGAAAGGAATTGAAAGGAGGAAGTTCTAGAGGGGTACCATAATCAATAAAAGGAAACCATTTAGCAGAAAGGTTAAGAAAAATCAGAATGCTGCAATTTAGAATGGATTTTTTCCATTCCAGGATTTTTTAACTGCAGATCACAAGGATTGAACATGGAATCTTCTGCATGTAGAAAAAGGCATTCTACCATGAGTCCTAGCTTGCCCTGTATGCATTGTGCTGCATATCCTTCTATCAAAGAGTGATCTTCATCCTTTTTGCGTGGTTTTCAGGTTGTGTCCTAGGAAGCCCTGGGTGATATAGGGGGCGTCTCAGGGGTACTTCCTCAAGAAGATCTGTAAGAGCAGTCAGGATTCCTGACCTAGAATGTGTAAAAGACAAAGCGTGTTGTCGAGTCACAGCTGACTTCTAGCAACCCCATGAACGTCCACGTCTTGGGGTTATCAAGGCAAGAGAGGAGCCATTGCCTTCCTCTACGCAGCAGCCCGGTCTTCCTTGGTGGTCTCCCATCCAAGTACCAAACCTGATTAGTTCCTCATCTCTGATGAGATTGTAGTAACCCAAACTGTTGGTGCTGATCTCCCGAATATCTCGGGCATCTCCAGTGACTCTTCACCACCAGGTTTCTTGCCCCTCAAAAATCTGTTTCGTTCCCGCCCAGACAAGCCTGATCTCGTCAGATCTCGGAAGCTAAGCAGAGTCGACTCTGGCAAGTACTCGGATGGGAGACCTCCTTGGATACCAGCAGTCGAGAGGTCAGGGGCAGGCTTTATTCAGCCACCTCTCTGAATATTCTCCAGGCCCCCAGTAGGGACACCAGAGGTCACCATGATTTCCAGGTGCATGCACGCATACATGCACACCAGAATACAAAAATACCCCCGCCCCAATCAGTTTCATTCTCATTCCTAGCTCTTGGGCTATCTGAGCTTCTTTTCTTAGAACTCACGTTGCATGTTCTGGCAATCCTCTTCTTGCACAGTGCGGCGGCGGAGACGATACCGGCCCGGCCAGCGGGCCATGCTAGAGATCCGGAAGTACCAGAAGAGCACCAGCCTGCTGATCCAGAAGCTGCCCTTTGCCCGTCTGGTGAGTCTACAACAAGAGTCCTCAGCCTTTTTGAGCCTGTGGGCACCTGTGGAATTCCTGCACCGTGTGGCGGGCACAGCTACAAAATGGCTGCCTGTGGAGGTGGAGCCAGCCAGACACACGGAGGAAGCCCAAGTGCAGGAGAGGAAGGGTGGTGATTTTAAAAAATCTACTCATAAAGAGGAGTGAGAGAAAATAAAACCTATACTGTGGTGGCAGCTGCCACTGTAACTTTTTTTAAACTATGCACAGCCAATCAGATTTCCAGTGGCCAATGAGATGCTCTACTGCAGCATTTGTTATGAAGGCCGAATTTGACATAAATGAGACCTTGTCGGGCCAGACCATGTGTGTACCTATTTAAGATTAGGTAGCAGAGATATAAACTTTTTAAAGGACACAGACAAACACAATTAAAGATTTTTTTTAAAAAAAACCCTTAATATAAAACAAGCTTAAAACATTAGCACTACTTGGTCTTAAAGGTGCTTTCTTTGTATTTTCCCCTGGGACCCAGGAAACCGGGCAAAGGAAGCTCTGGCTCTTTTCTTTCTTCCCCAGGGGACCAGGAGGGGGAGGAGCCTCAGCCAATGGAGAAAACAGAGGCTTTGCTCTGTAGCTCCTGTGCAGTTGAGCAAGCCTCGCAAAGCAAGTTGGGATGCAGAAGGAAGCAAGAGAGAGGGAGAAGGAAGCAAACAAGAGCTAGTTGCTTGGGGGCCTGTTTGACTCCCCTGCTCTACTGGGCAAAAAGCCCAACCCAGGAAAGGTGTTGGTGTGTGCCACTGTGCCCAAGGGTACTCTGTTGGGTTGGAGACCCCTGTTCTACAAGTTGGCTTTGTGCTGCCTCCATAGAAGAACCAGTTTGGTGTAGTGGTTAAGTGTGCGGACTCTTATCTAGGAGAACCAGGTTTGATTCCCCACTCCTCCACGTGCACCTGCTGGAATGCTATAGCTCTGGCAGAGGTTGTCCTTGAAAGGGCAGCTGCTGTGAGAGCCCTCTCAGTCCCACCCACCTCACAGGGTGTCTGTTGTGGGGGGAGGAAGGGAAAGGAGATTGTAGGCCACTCTGAGACTGTCCTTGAAAGGGCAGCTGCTGTGAGAGCCCTCTCAGCCCCACCCCCCTCACAGGGTGTCTGTTGTGGGGGGAGGAAGGGAAAGGAGATTGTAGGCCGCGCTGAGACTGTCCTTGAAAGGGCAGCTGCTGTGAGAGCCCTCTCAGCCCCACCCCCCTCACAGGGTGTCTGTTGTGGGGGAAGAAGGTAAAGGAGATTGTGAGCTGCTCTGAGACTGTTCGGAGTGGAGGGCGGGATATAAATCCAATTTCTTCTTTTTCCATTTGTGTCGGAGATGGTGTCCCAATCTCTGTGAAGAGACATCTGTGGATCCTGAGCAGGCGGGGGTCTGCTGCCTCCCAGTAGCGAAATAACCATGCTTCCTGTAATGAAGCTGTGGTGGTAGGGGAAAAAAACCAGTCTGGAGATCCTCCAGTATTGCCATCAAAGTGCTGACCACCGAAGTGCTTTTATCCTTGCTTGTCGCCATCTCCCCCCACACTTTTGCCGTGCTCTGTGCCACTTGCTTCTCTTCTGGGCAGCTTACTTGGAGGGGGCTGAGCACACGTCCAGGCTTCAGGCTGCAGGTTGCAAATGACAAGGGCCTCTTTGTAGACGGACCTGAGACTATCGCTGGGATTCTCTTCGTCTGTCTCTTCTTCCGCTAACAAAGCATAAGGCACCACAGTCTCCAAGCTAAACAAAAACAATGAACTGGACTGTACTTTATTAATATTGTCTTACTGTTCTACATTGTAATGTTCGTTGTGAATTGTATGATCTCTTGTGTGAAATTAGTGTGTGACATTAGGTGCACAATCTACCTGCAACAATCCTTGTGTGGCATTTCACCCTTGCTGAACACTTTAAGGGGTGGGGGGAAAGGATTCCATAATGCGCTGAAGAAAGCCAGCAGAGAGCCACTGGACGGCATCAGCTCTGCTTTTGTTGTCACTCGATTGATGTCAGTCAGTGGAAACCAAGAGAACATTGCATTTGTCCAGGCGAGGGACAACCAAGCACTCTGTGGGTCAAACGGAACAGGAAGTCGTTTGAGACACAATCTAAGGGTCAGGCTTCCCTTTGCATAGGGGGCTTTTAGTGCATGTAGGTGATTTGCATGGTCTTGACTTTTGTATGCTGTGCAAAATTGGTTTAAGCTCATTGGGCCCTGTCTCTCTCACGGTGTATCCACAAGGTGGTGCTCTCCGTCTGGCAGGAACTAGGCAGAGTGTTTTCCTTTCCATAAGGCCTGCAAGACAATATTATTTCAGTTAGCTTTCAAATGAAATTGCTGAAATACTAGCTCTAAAGGATGCCTAAGAATGCTGAACGCCATCTGTAACTAAATGATAATTAGCACCAAATTGTTTAAATTGTTTTAACTGTTTTAATTGATGTTGGATTTAACTGTTTTATTGTGACTTCACTGCGTGCTGTGAGCCGTCCTGAGCCTGCTGCGGCGGGGAGGGCGGGATACAAATTGAATAAACGAAACTAAACTTGAGAGAAGGATACTTCATCAGACAACGGAATGGGGTACAGTGAGCAGAGCTACTTATAGCTGATGGGCAGTGGTTTAGAATGCAAGGTGATACAAAGTTAGGATCCAGTGGCAAAACAGTGAAATAAACGAACTGAAAGAACATTTGGTCTGGATAGCATTTGAGTGGGAAACCGATAAAAGGTAATAAAAGCTGCCTGTTAATTGCTCGATTGTTTCACCCAGACTTGTAGCAATGGAGCAATTTACAGGCAGCTTTTATTCTTTTTACTTTAGTTTTATTTTGTCACTATTTTGCCACTGGATCCTAGCTTTGTTTCACTTTGCATTCTTATCCACTGCCCACCAGCTAAGTGTAGTTCTGCTCACTGTATCCCATTCCATTGTCTGAAGAAGTCTGCACGCATACGAAAGCTTACATTCTGAATAAAACTTTGTTGATCTTAAAGGTGTTGCAGTATAGATATTGACTTTGCCAGGCTGTTATAAGAATGACCAAGAATTATAAGAATTAACAAGCACCCCATGTAAAGTGTCATTTCTTGACCTAGGCTGGATGTCCATCTGTCGTAGCTATTAATGGGGGTGGGGAGAAGACTGTCCCAAGCGTGGCCCTGGGTGTGCCCCTCTGATTCTTATACCTTGCTCTGCCTTTTCCTGCTCCACAGGTGCGTGAGATCTGCCTGGAGTTCACTCGGGGGGTCGATATGTACTGGCAGGGGATGGCTTTGCTTGCCTTGCAGGAGGTAAGCGTGGGGGTGGGAAAGGGCTGGGTCTGGTTTTGTATGTACTCGGGGCCCAGCGTGACCTATTTGATATCTTTGCTATTGCATACCTTGGGTGAGCCACAAGTTCTCTCATGGCTGTTCTGCTTGAGCAGTTCTGGGAGAGCTCTCTCAGCCCCACTCCAGTTGGAGAGCCAGTTTGGTGTAGTGGTTAAATGCACGGACTCTTATCTGGGAGAACCGGGTTTGATTCCCCACTTCTCCACTTGCACCTGCTGGAATAGCCTTGGGTTAGCCATAGCTTTCATAGAAGCTGTCCTTGAAAGGGCAGCTGCTGTTAGAGCTCTCTCAGCCCCACCCACCTCACAGGGTGTCTGTTGTGGGGGAGGAAGGTAAAGGAGATTGTGAGCTGCTCTGAGATTCGGAGTGGAGGGCAGGATATAAATCCAATATCATCTTCTTCACCTACCTCACAGGGTGTCTTGTGGGGAGAGGAAGTGAAAGGAGATTTGTAAGCCGCTTTGAGACTCCATTGGCTAGCAAAGGGTGGGGTTTAAATCCAGTCTCTTCTTCTTCTTACTGAGGTAGGGGAACCTGTGAAGAGAACCAGAGGCAGAGGTTATAGTCCTTCCATGGGGAAAGTACAGCATTAAAACAGAAGGAAAAGAAAAACAGAACGAAAGCTCAGTTCTCCTCTTGAGCAGAGGAGGTTGCTGCTCAAGAGGACCTGCTCTGGGTGCCTAAGGGCTCAGGCTCATTCATCCCATTTAAAAGATTCCTGATAGTATTTTCTCTGCTGGAAACCTGGAAAAAAATTCCCTTTCTACCTATCCTGCTGTGCCTTACAGATCATGAGAAGAATGCTGTTGGATCATACTCAGGGTCCGTCTGGTCCTCTGCCCTATCATAGAATCATAGAGTTGGGAGGGACCTCCAGGGTCATCTAGTCCAACCCCCTCTACAATTCAGAAAACTCACAAATACCTCCCCCTAAATTCATTGCTGTCAGATGGCCATCCAGTCTCTGTTTAAAAATCTCCAAGGAAGGAGAGCCCACCACTCCCGAGGAAGCCTGTTCCACAGAAACAAGAGCCCAAAGGCAGCTAAAAGACTAACACAATATAGTCATAGAATCATAGACCCCTCCAGGGTCATCTAGTCCAACCCTCTGCACAATGCAGGAAACTCACAAATACCTCCCCCTAAATTCACAGGATCGTCATTGCTGTCAGATTGGCCATTTAGCCTCTGTTTAAAAACCTCCAAGGAAGGAGAGCCCACCACCTCCCCAGGAAGCCTGTTCCACTGAGAAACCGCTCTAACGGTCAGGAAGTTCTTCCTACTGTTGACCCAGAAACTCTTCTGATTTAATTTCAACCCATTGGTTCTGGGGCCACAGAAAACAATTCCACACCATCCTCTATATGACAGCCCTTCAAGTACTTGAAGATGGTGATCATGATGGCGATGGAACCAGCTGCCGGAAGAGGTGAGGGCCCTGCGGGACCTTGCTCAGTTCCGCAGGGCCTGTAAAACAACCCTCTTCCGGCTGGCCTATAACTAACCGGCACAAGAAGCTAAGTGTGGTTCTATTAGACTTCTGCTGCTCTTAATGTTTTAAATGTTCTTAATTATTTTAACTGTTTAAATACCTAAACTTAATTTATGTGGGATTTTATGTTGTAAGCCGCCCTGAGCCACTTGGTGGGAAGGGCGGGATATAAATCATAAAATAAATAAATAAATCATATCACCTCTCAGCTGCCTCCTCTCCAGGCTAAGCATCCCCAGCTCCTTCAACCTTTCCTCATAGGACTTGGTCTCCAGACCCCTCACCATCTTCATCGCCCTCCTCTGGACCCCATCCTATAAGCATGCATTGGATTTTTCCTACATAAATGCAGAACTTTACATTTATTCCTGTTAAAATTCTTATTGATTTTAGCCCAGTTTTCCAGCCTGTCGAGGTCATCCTGTATCCTGTTTCTGTCTTCTTCCGTGTCTGCAACCCCTCCCAATTTAGTATCATCTGCAAATTTAAGAAGCATTCCCTCTATTCCTTCATCCAAATCATTGATAAAGATGTTGAACAAAACAGGTCCCAGGACAGATCCTTGAAGCACTCCACTTGTCACTCCTCTCCAAGAGGATGAGGAACCATTCACAAGAACTCTTTGGGAGCGATCTGTCAACCAGTTACACCTAACGCTAACAGGATCCAAACCACATTTTACCAACTTGTCAACAAGGATAGTATGTGGAACCTTATCAAAAGCCTTACTGAAATCAAGATAAATGATGTCTACAGCATTCCTCTGATCCAGCAAGGTAGTAACTGTCAAGTCGGCTGATTCAATAACGAGACCTTTTTGATAAAAAGTTTCTAGTTTATTGATATCATTGTTCTCGACTACTCAGAGAGATTGGAAGACTGAAAACCATATAGTAAAGGTTAATCATATAAGGTATGCTTCAAAGGGATTCTTTAGGGAGGGGCACTATGCAGGGCACATTCACACATTGATGTTACAAATTCGTTCTCAGGCCCATCGTGGCCTTGGGGCGAATACTACCCCCCCCCCTACTCAGCCTGAGAAGGCACCATAATCTCTTTCGCATATTCCCATTTCAAAGCAAAGCTACATAACAAAGGAAGGGAGGGGGGACGGGAGAGTGAGAACTAGCAGCATTGGTGTACAGTGTGGCTTTTACCCAGAATGCTTCCGCCTGAACCAAAGATGGAATACAGACTTGACCAGAGTTGAAGCAGACTTGACAGTAACTTTCTCAAAAAAAGAGATCAGGTTAGTCTGACATGACTTGTTCTTGAGAAAACCATGCTGGCTCTTAGTAATCACATCCATTCTTTCTAAATGTTCCAGGACCGACTGTTTGATGATTTGTTCTAAAACTTTTCCAGGTATAGACGTCAAGCTGATGGGTCAGTAGTTACCCGGATTGTCATTTTTCCCCATCTTGAAGATGGGGACAACATTCGCCCACCTCCAATCTTCTGCCACCTCTCCTGTTCTCCAAGAATTCTCAAAAATAATACCCAGGGGCTATCATTTCTGTTCTGTTTCACACAGCAGCCAACTAATTGCCCTGAGGACCGAAAACAGGATGTAGAGGCTGAGGCCTTCCCCTGCTGCTGAGTCCCAGCGTTGGGTGTCAACAGTATACTGTCTCTAAATGTGAGAGTTCCTTTCAGTCACCACAGCTGGTAGCCTCAGTAGACCTGTCCTGCATGGATTTGTTTAGCCCAGTCCCTTTTATCATTGTCTCGATTAGCTGGGAATTGCAGAGTTTAATTAATAAAGCCCCCAAAGCTTGGGACCGGGTTATCCAAAGAACCCTCTTCTCCCCTATGTTCTTGCCTGTGGATTAAGATCCCAGGAAGAGGCTCTCCTGACTGTCCCATCAAGCCTAGAAACTCAATTGGTGGGTGCCCAAGAGAGGGCTTTTTCAGTGGCGGCCCCACAGTTCTGGAACAATCTCTCCAGGGAAGCACGCCTGGCCCTCTCACTTCCGATCTTAGGAGGCAGGCGAAGAAGGCTTTAGGACTGCATTTGGTTATGTTAACTAGCAATCCTGTGATTTAAAATTTGAGGGGTTTTTTTTTGCCATTTTAATGTATTTAATGTGTTTTGTTTATGTTGTAAGCTGCCTCGAGCCCTGTAAGGAACAAGGGCAGCCAATAAATGTATTAAACAAAAGAAGCGGGTGATCAAAGAAGGACTTAATTTTGTCTGTCCTGAATCTATTTCCCATTAAAAAGCCTGAGATCTTCCATTATAGGAAAGGCAGAAAAAAGTTCTCGATCCACTTTCTCCTCCCCATGCCGATTTTCATAATCCTCTTTCCTCATAGGTATCCTCACTTAACCATGTTTCTTTTCTTAAAGTCTTTCCTCTTAGGAAAAGCGCTCCAAGGCATTGATCATCTTTGTTGCCCTTCTCTGCCCTTTTTCCAGCTTTGCAATCTTTTCGTGACAAGCTCTTCGCTTGCGCTAAGCTCCCAGGATGCAGGGGAGGCCCAGCCGCCTCCTAACTTTCCCAGGGTTCTTTACAGTAAGAGTGGAGTGCTGACTCCTCCCTTGACAGTGGAGAAGACAGGGTGGTAGTGGTCAGCCAGTTCACTAGTGAATTGAGTGTGGGGAGAGGTTGCCTTTACACGTGGCCCATTGGCCTCCAAAGAAGGAAGCAGCAGGATTAGCTTTTTAATATTTGCCGGTGTGGATCAAACCCTGTGCACAGAAAATTAAAGTGAAAAGGCCTGGCTTGATTCTCTCACTGAGGGAATATCCTGGTGTACGTCTTCCTTTCCCCCTCTCTTACTAAGGGGAGAGAGATGACTTCTCCTCAGGGTTTCCACATGTACCAGCAGCTTTTCCCCACATCGCTGTACTTGCATAGGGCATTGTATTTTCCATCTGTTATCGGCCCTCCTGTCGTCATTTTCCCTTCTTTTCATAGGCTGCTGAAGCATTTCTCGTACATCTGATGGAGGATGCCTACCTGTGCACCATTCATGCCAAACGGGTCACTCTCTTCCCCAAGGATATACAGCTGGCTCGGCGGATCCGCGGCTATCAGGAAGGATTGGGGTAGAACCCATTCCCCTGAGCTGGAGAATCTGTCTCCCAAGACTGGGGAAAAGGAAACTCTTTCTGAGGAGAAGTCCCAGATTTTGGGCTTAAAGCTTTCTTCAGGACAGAGGCCTAAATTGTTCCACTTGATAATCAAGGTCATATTGGAAGGTCCGATCCAACCAAGAGTTCAACCACAATATTTTAAATAGAAGCGGTTTTTATCTTTCCTGCTTCTTTTTCTTGTAAACAAAAGTACTGAATACTTGACTGGGCTATGCTTACAGCGTTAATTTTTTTTTACTGTTTTTATAAGAGATTTTTATATGGCCCTTGGTGTGTTCCCACATTCTACTCTCTGTATCCTCTCTGCAGGCACACAATTTTTAAACTCATTTTTTGTTCATTTCTAACCCTTTTGAAAATTTCCTCCATTCTTACCTTCACATTTTTTTACCTCAGAAATGAGACAATAATGGGTGAGAAGTGGTCAACGCTCTCCAAACATCTTCAGGGGTGTAAATTCTCCATCAAAGCCTGTTCCCTGCCTGAAGATGGGAGGGATACAAATCCTGCCAGAAAGGTAGCCAAGAAAGCCTCTGTGGTGATAAGAGGGCCTGAAAATCTCATTCTCTAGCTGCTTCCTAAATGCCATGTTCATTCCTCAGAGAGAGGACTCTTGGGTGGAAGAGATTGTGCGTGGAATGGCATGGCAATAAAAGAGCTGTTCCATTCTAATTTTATTATACCGAATGTTGAATAAAATACTTTTCATTATTTCTGTGCCTCATCCGTCCTTGGTGGGTATGGGTGAATGGCAGCGTGTGCTTGATTTACTCTGAGAATCTCTGCCTGTGGCCCTGCATGCCAATTATGGGAAGCAGCTGGCCATTTGTTGGCTATCCAGCCATTTAAGGTGGCCCATCTAGCACCCTGAGTCTTTTCCATCCTGGCTCCAGCTCTGGAATGAGGTCACTGAAGAGAGAAGTTGGTGCTGTGAGGCCTGCCCGTTTTGCCTGGGCTTCTGAGGGGTTTGAATGGAGGATCTTCTAACTGGGGGAGGGGGGAGAGAGTTGGGGTTTGCTCTATTTTATTGTCAGTTTTAACTGGAAATGTTTTTGACCATTATAAGCTGCCTTGAGTCGTGAGGAAAGGTGGGGAATAAATATTTTAATTCATTAATGTGTTGGTTCATTGAGCCACAAAACCACAGCTGTTGAAGAACCCTCGAGTGCCTGCCCCGGAAGCAGTGCTATATAGAGATGCCAGCCATCTCTATAGTTCTTTTCTTCAGTTATCGCTACAAGCGATTTCATTCCCCCCATTTTTGTCAGTGGCTCTCCCAACACATTTCTTACACCCCTTACACATTGTATGCCAAAATAGCAGTTAAAGGTGTATAAATTTGACAGGAAATTAAAGGTGAGAAAATTAAGAAGCACCAGAATGAAGACTCTTGGGTTCAATTTGCATGGGAGAAACAAAACTGAAAGAATTTATGACCACCACCCTTCAAGTTAAACAGCAGTGATGGAATATCTTCCCCAGTGTCTCAGTGAGTTCTGGGGCAAGTTCTAGCACACACATATGTTCACATGTGACCCTTGCCAAATGTTAAAGCTCAGGCCCTGTTTTTCAAAGGAGTTCAGGGTGTTTCTCCATATTTATTTTCCAAATGACCCTGTCAGGTATGGTGCGCTGAAAGGGAGAGCGTGTCACTGACCTATAGTCCATACTCTTGAGTTTTGTGGCTCAGTGGGGATTTGAACCTTGGTCTTTCTGTTCCTAGTCCAACCACACAAATGAGTGGAGCGGACCAAGCCAGTTCCCTCACTGAGGGAGCCGATAAAGTGGCTGGAGTTGTGCAAGTTGGGTTGTGGGGAAACTCCGATTAAAACCCTTCATCAATTATCGTGGTGGCCTTGGGATGAGTTGCTGTATTCAGCCTGACCCACCTCATGGGGATTGTTATAACCTGGAAGACAGCTGGATATGCATGTGAGAAATCCGAAATCTCCACTGGCTTCAGCCTCTAATTTATCTCATTCAAGCTCCCAATTTGTTTCCACATTTAAAGAAGTTCATGCTGTGGTTATCGGAGAAGGGCAATTTTTTTTAAAGCATCTGTTTTCATTTATTGCCATTTCTTCCATAGCAGCAAACACTTAAAACATTTTTTGTTGTTGTGCTATTAGAATGCAAAGACTCAGGTTCAAAGCCTCACTCAAGCATTTAACACAGTTATATTCCTAGGTGGGCAAGGTGCCAGATGTCTCTCCTACTGCTTCCAGGGGAATATGGTTGGTCTCTATGTGAAACAGGATGCTGGGCTAAATAAACCATTGGTGCGATACCGCATGACTGTTCTTGTGTATTCAGAGTCTTATCTAGTTGACCTTGATGATTGGAAAGCTTCAATGTCAGTTTCATACCTGAAATCTTTAGCCACTCTTCCGTCTGACCTCTCTCCTCTTTCTACATCAGTATGCCAGTACCCAGGAGATCAAATGGCATTCATGTAATCATTACTGGTTAATTTTCATTACTGTAGCAAATGTAATGATTGAGGGAATTTTTGTTGTTGTTTAAAAGCAGTATTTGAATGGCATTGGCAACCAGTACACATTCTCTAGTGCAGAGGTCCCCACTTTTTGAACCTGTAGGCATCTTCTGCATTCTGACACAGGTGGGTGCAACTACAAAATGACTGTGGCAGGAGGTGGGTCTAAAATATCTACCACTAGAGCAGTCAGGTTAGAACGGATAAAAGGAAGTACTTCTTCACCCAAAGGGTGATTAACACATGGAATTCACTGCCACAGGAGGTGGTGACGGCTGCAAGCATAGACAGCTTCAAGAGGGGATTGGATAAACGTGGAGCAGAGGTCCATCAGTGGCTATTAGCCACAGTGTATTGTTGGAACTATTGTCTGAGGCAGTGATGCTCAGTATTCTTGGTGCTTGGGGGAGCACAGTGGGAGGGCTTCTAGTGTCCTGGCCCCACTGATGGACCTCCTGATAGCACCTGATTTTTTTGGCCACTGTGTGACAGAGTGTTGGACTGGATGGGCCATTGTTCCATGGCTTCTCTTATGTTCTTAGAGGTAGAGCAAGCAATGAAATGCCAGTGAGTTAGGTCATGCATAATCAAGGACCCCGTCCTTTGCTCAGAGTGTCTTACAATCTCCTTCCCTTCTCACAACAGGCACCAGTGGAAATAAAAATTTTAAGGTTTGGGTTAGGAATCCACAGTACACTGGAGTTCCCTAAACACAAGCAAACAAGCAATTAACAGCATACAGCTTGACCAAACTCCCAAAATGCAACACTAGCAATCTCCCCCATCTCTCGCTTGTCACGTACACACTGACCCGCCTCCTCTGGAATGGCACCAGGAAAGGGGCATAGCCATCTGGGCACATCACACACGCAGACCTTCCTGACACCAGCACCTAAATCACACCAAAACAGCAAGAAAGAGCTCAGCCTTTCTCCCAGCACATCACAGAGATAACAGAGTGCTCTGTCTTATCTCAGTACAAGGAGAAACAAAACGACACACGACCTTGCAAGGGACGGTGCACTGAAAGGGAGGGAGAGTGTGTCACTGACCTAAATTAGGCTAAATTAACATCCAGTGTAAATTAAAATCCAGCAGTCTTCATTTACAATGTGCTTGCTGTTGACAAGAAATGCACCAGAAATGCATGGGGAACACTCCCTACGCAATAAGTATCTGTGAATCAAGGAAGAGTCATTCAAGATGTAATTCATGCCTTTGTGTAAGTATCCAAACATGATCTTTTTGGTATAAATATGTGTACTTGAGACTCATCCGGGGCTCTCAAGAGAGCATTACTATTCTCCAGATGCCTGTCAGTCCAAGAATTCTTGTTATAGGGTGGGAGAAGGCCTCTTTTCTGTATCTTTGTAGAAGTAAAGTTTCCTTTGTAAGGTAGTAGTATATCTTAGCCCAGCAAGAGCCTGCCTGGCCTCTTGCCCAGAAATTAGTCAAGGTTATTTTACTGTGTTCTTTTGTTGAAAATAAAAGTTTAAGTTTGTTTTTAGATACATTGTTGTGGTTATTTTTAGACATATAGTAATAAGATAGGTATAGGGAGACTCCATTGGTACACGCCTAGGTAAGGGCGCACAAGAAGAAAGAACCATTGCACGCTTGTCGTTGGGGAGGGTTACCTGTAAATGGGTCATTTTGTAGAAAAATAGGGGGTGGAGCTCATCCAGGGGTTGTTATGCAGCTGCACCTACTATTCAATGGGCAAGGTAGGTAGGTGGGGGGGGAGGAGGAGGGGGAACTCTCAGAAAGGTTCAGGAGCTGTGCTCCTGTGAACTGCTGAATTCAAGGCCTGCCTGTAGAGGAATTCTTGCGACAACACCCTGTGAGACAGGTGGGGCTGAGAGAGCTCTGAGAGAACTGCTCTTGAGGGAACATTTTCTTGAATACACACAGCTTACCTTTTTATTATTTATTTATTTTATTATATTTGTATCCTATCCTCTCCTGATGGACTCAGGGCGGCTAACGTCAATTAAAACAACATAAAATTGCATTATTTCAATAAAATCACAATAAACTATTAAAACATCTCAAATGTATACAATTTTAATCATTATTACTACTTGATTAGCTTGTGATGTTGTTGGATATTATTGAGTTGTTGGATATTATTGAGTGCCCTGCATTTCTGTTTGGGTCGGATTAAGGTATCCATGCTGTGGGGTGGTGAAATACTGAACACCTCCATTAGATGTTAAAAGCCTGTTTAAACAGTTCTGTCTTACAGGCCGTGCGGAATTGTGGCAAGTCCCGCAGGGCCCTGATGTTTTCAGGGAGAGCATTCCAGAGGGTAGGGGCTGCCACCAAAAAGGCTCTTGCCCTGGTGGGGGATAGCCGAGCATCCTTTGGCCTGGGGAACGTAAGAGGTTTTGTGAGCTTGATCGTAGTGCTCTCTGAGGCTCATGTGGGGAAAGGCGGTCTCGGAGGTAAGCAGGTGACCTTCAGACACACAGTGAAGATTCTTGGACCATGGGGCCAACTCCTGCCTAAGCAACTTTAAATATCTCCAGTGGTCAATCAGGAGCCCTGCTAGGCCAAAGCCTATCCTGACTCTGCCCACTTTCTACAAACACTTGATGGGCTCCAGGAAACTATGCCACCTATGGGCTCCACATTGGGGACTCCTGCTCTAGTAATTACCATAGTGTGTTGGGTGGGGTGGGCAGAGGTGGACTCTGTTAAGCCGAGTGTAAATATTGGGGCTTTTTGTTGTCTTTATTTTAAAAGCACTACACAGTGTGTAGTGGCTATTAGCCACATAAATTTATATATATAAATTTTTTGGGGCCACTGTGTGACACAGAGTGTTGGACTGGATGGGCCATTGGCCTGATGCAACATGGCTTCTCTTATGTTCTTAAGAAGGAGAACAAAACCTTGAGATGATTCATGACGACCGTCACCTTCAGATGACAGAGTAACGGCTGCCACCATTCCCAGGGTAGCCAGACTGGAGTCAAGGAGATGTGGCAATATTTTAAAAGGATAAACTTGTCATGGGGTCAAGGATGGTTTACATTATTTAAATATGGGAGGAGGGAGGCTTGTTTATGGAGGGCGACTGTTGGCTGATGTGGAGGCAGCCCCCACCCCCCATGACTGTTTCTGGATTTATACCTCTGCAGAGACCGCTGCCCCGCCTTGTGCCTGCTTAGCGATGTTCAGTGCTGCTATTTTCTTCCTGGTGTTCCTGGCTGTGGCCCTGTTCGGCCGGTGGCATGCCAGGCTTCTCCATCCAAAGACGTGTGGGGATCTGCCTGGCCCTTGGGCCCTGCCCCTCATTGGAAATCTCTCCGTCCTGTTCCACCCCAACCTTCCCATCCACTTCCTCAAGTTAACTGAACTGTATGGACCCATCTACCGCCTTCGCTTTGGCAGGAAAGGTGAGCTCGGGTGGGGTGAGATCATTGAGGTGGGGGCCTTGTGGCCATGGATGGATCTCTTTTGTCCTTAAGCCAGTTAGGTGTGGTGGTTAAGTGCGTGGACTCTTATCTGGGAGAACCAGGTTTGATTTCCCACTCTTCCACTTGCAGCTGCTGGAATGGCCTTGGGTCAGCCATAGCTCTTGTAGGAGTTGTCCTTGAAAGGGCAGCTGCTGTGAGAGCTCTCTCACCCCCTCACAGGGTGTCTGGTGTGGGGGAAGAAGATGAAGGAGATTGTAAGCCGCTCTGAGACTCTGATTCAGAGAGAAGGGTGGAGTATACATTTACAGTCTTTTTCTTAAGCTCCAAATTGCTCGGGATGACTTACTTGGGTCTCTCCCATTTTACCCTTACAACAGCCCTGTGAGACGGGCTAGGCTGCACAAGAGTGGGAAGAGCAGCCATTGAGGCTTGTGCCTCCTGGGTTCTAATCTAGGTCTCTAGCCTGGTTCAGCTACAAAATGGCTGGGGCAGAGGGTGGAGCCAAGTACACAATGGCTACCACTGGAGGTGGAGCAGTGGACAAAGATGGTAGATATGGAACTGATCAATGTGGTCTGGAGAACAGTTATCATTCTGGATAGTGACCACCCTAGCGGCAGCCTTTCCCCACCATGCTCCCTGAAATTCTTTAACTAAAGGCCAAGAACTGAAACAAAAGTTTGAATTCAGTGGCAATAAGCTTAATTCTGGGTATAAGCTTTCATGTGCATGCACACTTCTTCAGGTACCATGAAAATGACTTCTACAACTGTTACCTAGAAATTAGTGTGGGTCCTTTCTTTACCTTTTACGTGCAACATAAATGCCTGCCTGTTAGCTCACCCTTCCTTGAAGCAGGTCAGAGCACCATATGGTTCCAACTTCCTCGCTTTATCCTCATGACAACCTTGTGAGGTAGGTTAAGCTGAGAAGGATTGCCCCAAGGTCATCCATTGAATTGCACCGGGAGACTCAGAATTTGAACCTGTGTCTCTCAGACTATTGTCCAACATCTTAATTGTTGTCCTACACTGGCTCATTGGAAATACACAAATGTTCAATGACTGCGCTATGGCTAATGTGGACATTTCATGCTACTGGTAGGGTGGAGTGTCTTGAACTTCTGACAATGGCATTATGAAGTAAAACCTGAGGCAAATTTGGCTCTAACACACTCTTAAAAACCCCAGGATTTTACAGAGCTATCTGCTTCTTACCTCACTATGCATGCTAAGTTACTCAGTTCTCACTTATACCCAGAAATCAAACTTTGTTGAGCTTAAAGATGCCACTGAACTCAACCTTAGTTCTAGTGTTTCCTCTAAGGTGAGTTAGTGTGAGCTAGCTCACAGTTTTTTTAGCTTTGGGCTCACACATTTTTGTCTTAGCTCAGGAAAAATGGCTGCAGAGCAAACTAATTTATGCAGTAGCTCAGGGGAGTAGAAATCTTGCTCACAAGACTTCACAGCTTAAAGGGAGTATTTTCTCACATCTGTTGTTAACTGCTTTGTTATCTGTATACCAATTTACTGCAATTTACATGTCTTACCTAATGTGTTATTCCAATCTTAGCTGTACGTATTGCTCAGTTACTTAGACATCTTGACTCCAATTAGTTCTTCCTGGAAACTAATCACCTGCCCCCTTACCTGTATGTAATATTTGAGGAAATCTGTTTTAGTGAATTTTAAGGAGTGTACATACAAAGTCTCTCAGTTCTCGTTTGTGACCAGAATTGAATTTGACCCAGAGAGAACTCCAGTTTTCTGGGTTACACCTCTGAGGATGCCAGTCACACTTGCTGGCGAAACGTCAGGTTTCACAATGTCAAGATCATGGCCACACAGCCAGGAAAATCTACAGCCAAAGAATTGAACTTTATTTGATAGGACACAAACCTTGTTCCCACATCTGTTTGTTAACTCCTCTATTTGTATGCTAATTTACTGCCATTCACAGATCTTTCTCACATCCAATCTCAGCTAGAATCACCCAGTACTTAGGCGGCTCTAAATGGAACTCCTTGACAACCACCCCACCTATAAGTAAAGGGTTGAGAAAATTCTGTTTCACCTGTAACTGAAGAAGTGAACAAAACTTCGTTGGTGCAACTGGACTCAAACTTTGTTCTACACTCTTAAAATGTAAATACTTGTGTGGATGAATAACCTGTCCTCAGGGCCGGCTTGCCCACTAGGCAAATGAGGTGGTTGCCTAGGGCTTCAGGAAGGGGGGGGGATGAATTGGGTTCCCCCCTCCCAGTGCCCAAAACAACCACCTAGTTTGCCTGCCTGCCTTCCCACCACCACCTCCAGCCACTGCCCTTCCCTTCTGCTGCTCTTCCCCACCCCAGCTCACTGTGACGGTGCTGGGCCCTACCGACTTCTCCCTCCTCCTTTCCAGAACCAGACGTGAGGGGGAGCGAAGCCTCCTGTAGCGCTGCCTTCAAAAAACGCGTGGCTGCCTCACTGGTAGGGCCCAGTGTCGTGGCGAGCTGAGGTGGGGAAGAGCAGTGGAAGGGAAGGGCGGGGGCTGATGGGAAAGGCAGGCAGGGTCCACATCATTGCAGCCAGGGGGGCGCACGTGCGAGACAGAGCATGCTGGGGGTGTCACCAGACAGGGAACCTGCCTAGAGCTCCATGAGCCCCAGGGCAGGCACTGCCTGTCCTCTTGCCTCCTGTGTTTTTGCAGGGGTTCCTTATTTTGGAGTGTGCCTCCCATGTTCTGTGTGGCTTGACCTTAGAGTAGTGACTCATGCAGAGATGCCACAGGTGGGTGCCTGGCCTTCTTGTACCTCTGCAAATAGAAGAGTAAATCCTGGGTCTCAGAGATTTCCTCCCATTCCTTAAGACAGGAACTCCTAAGACTGAGAACGGGTTCAGTCATTCATATGGCCTCTTTGATAGACCCTGAATAACTCACTGGGAGATGGGCATATTGTTTTAAATTTTTATTCTGTGCGACTGTTCCCCAGTGATTTGGAGGTCTGGAACCAAACTTGACCTTACAGTACTGACAGATCTGCCCCGTGGATGTCAATGCCTTCTTACAGCTGAATTCAGCCCATTAAAAATCCCATGAAGGGCACAGTGTGACAGGAACAGGGGATGATGGCTCCCCTCCCCCCCCTTCTCAAGTGCCAAAATTGATTGCTTGGTCCAGCCACACTGCAGTGCTTCTGGCATTTCCAAAGGTAAAACCTGTGGATGCCAGTTTGGCCCCTAGCTTTCTGGTATTTGTGTATTTTAATACATTTCACTCACTTTTCTCCAGCGAGAGGCAGGGCCGGCTCTCCCACTAAGCAAACTAGGTGGTTGCCCAGGGCACAAGGAGGAGGGGGGCACCAAATTGGGCTTCCCCCTCCCGGTGCCCACGACAACTGCCTAGTTTGTTTGCCTGCCTGCCTCACTGCCGCTACCGCCCGCCCCTTCCCTTGCACTTTGCCCGCCCCCCTTGGCACTATCAGAGGACTGCGCTGAGGCTGGGCCCTACTGGCTTCGGCAACTTACAGTGACTTGAAGTTTGGAGACTTGAATTGCTTGGCGTTCATATCCCTGTATCTGAAATTGACTACTTGAAGCTTGAAGAAGCAATTGTGAAACAAGGCAATAGTACATCCTTGTCACAATAATTGGACTGCTGGCTGCCTTATGAGTTACATTTGAATCTACTTGGACATCACTCATAATTCTTCTTCAGTGCTACATCGGAACTTTCATCAAGGAAACAGCATTGGACTGCTTTAAAAATTGGACTTATTTTCCGATGGCCACTTTGGGATGTTCTGTTCTTTAAATAGAGTTGTGCCTGTTCTTTATGTTATACAGAATATATCACATTTTTGATAATATTGTTACTGTTTCTTTAATGTTTGAGGCTGGCAATCACGGAGGCTTTGTGCTTTATTTTCCTGCTGCCTGCTACTATGGTTCTCTTGTTGGGTTGCTTGCAACCTTCAGGTAGTGGCTGGAGATCTCCTGTTATTACATCTAATCTCCAAATGATAGGGATCAGCTCAACTGGAGGAGAAGGCTGCCTTGGAAGGTGGGACTCTGTGGCATTATACCTCACCGAAGTCCATCCTAAAACTCACCCTCCTCAGGCTCCATCCCCCAAATCTCCAGGTATTTCCCAACCCGGAGTTGGAACCTTATTGCCACTGAGGTATCCACTAGTATTCCCATGATCTTTGGCTATTCCAGACCCCATTAGCATATATTGAAAGTTAAGGGTTTTTCACCTGTTATGTATTTCATCTCACTGGGTTGTTGCCTGAGCTTGAGACAGGCACTCCTTGCAAACCAGGATCCTGAAGCCTGGAAGAACTGGCCAATCTGGATGCTAGGCATGTAACAACTAGTAACAGAGATACAAATGAGGGATTCTGGAGTGAGCCAATAGGAGTAACGGTTGCCGACTAAAGGGAGTGTGTTTAACTCAGCCACATTGTATATATTGAGTGAGTTGCCTATGTTGTTTGTGACTGTTTCTTCTTGCAATAAACTGTTCTTGGTTGATTCTGTAATCTTTCATTGAAATCTGCCTCCGTTCCTGAGGACTGGAAGGTAGCAAATGTCACCCCCATCTTTAAAAAGTGTTCCAGAGGAGATCCGGGAAATTACAGGCCAGTCAGTCTGACTTCAATACCGGGAAAGTTGGTAGAAACCATTGTCAAGGACAGAATGAGTAGGCACATTGATGAACACGGGTTATTGAGGAAGACTCAGCATGGGTTCTGTAAGGGAAGATCTTGCCTCACTAACCTGTTACATTTCTTTGAGGGGGTAAACAAACATGTGGACAAAGGAGACCCGATAGATGTTGTTTACCTTGACTTCTAGAAAGCTTTTGATAAAGTTCCTCATCAAAGGCTCCTTAGAAAGCTTGAGAGTCATGGAGTAAAAGGACAGGTCCTCTTGTGGATCAAAAAGTGGCTGAGTAATAGGAAGCAGAGAGTGAGTATAAATGGGCAGGCTTTGCAATGGAGGAGGGTAAGCAGTGGGGTGCCGCAGGGCTCGGTACTGGGTCCCATGCTCTTTAACTTGTTCATAAATGATTTAGAGTTGGGAGTTAGCAGTGAAGTGGCCAAGTTTGCGGATGACACTAAATTGTTCAGGGTGGTGAGAACCAGAGAGGATTGTGAGGAACTCCGAAGGGACCTGTTGAGGCTGGGTGAGTGGGCGTCAACGTGGCAGATGCAGTTCAGTGTGGCCAAGTGCAAAGTAATGCACATTGGGGCCAAGAATCCCAGCTACAAATACAAGTTGATGGGGTGTGAACTGGCAGAGAATGACCAAGAGAAAGATCTTGGGGTCATGGTAGATAACTCACTGAAAATGTCAAGACAGTGTGCGTTTGCAATAAAAAAGGCCAGCGCCATGCTGGGAATTATTAGGAAGGGAATTGAAAACAAATCAGCCAGTATCATAATGCCCCTGTATAAATCGATGATGCGGTCTCATTTGGAGTACTGTGTGCAGTTCTGGTCGCCGCACCTCAAAAAGGATATTATAGCATTGGAGAAATTCCAGAAAAGGGCAACTAGAATGATTAAAGGGCTGGAACACTTTCCCTATGAAGAAAGGTTGAAACGCTTGGGACTCTTTAGCTTGGAGAAACGTTGACTGCGGGGTGACAAGATAATGCATGGGATGGAGAAAGTAGAGAAAGAAGTACTTTTCTCCCTTTCTCACAATACAAGAACTCGTAGGCATTCGATGAAATTGCTGAGCAGACAGGTTAAAACGGATAAAAGGAAGTACTTCTTCACCCAAAGGGTGATTAACATGTGGAATTCACTGCCACAGGAGGTGGTGGCGGCCACAAGCATAGCCAGCTTCAAGAGGGGTTTAGATAAAAATATGGAGCAGAAGTCCATCAGTGGCTATTAGCCACAGTGTGTGTGTATATATATAAAAAAATTGCCACTGTGTGACACAGAGTGTTGGACTGGATGGGCCATTGGCCTGATCTAACATGGCTTCTCTTATGTTCTTATGACATGTCTAAGCATCAGCTGAGGCTGTGTGGCTTAAAAAGCATGTAACCGATTTCATTTCACTCTTCTCTCTTTCTTCTTGGCTAGATGTGGTCGTGCTGAACAGTTCAGATTTAATCCGGGAGGCGCTGATGAGGAAATGGACCGACTTTGCAGGGCGTCCTTACAGCTTTGTTGGTAATCTTGGCCTGGAGGGGCAGAAGAAGGTTCTGGGAAGCCAGCCAAACCATTTAAAAAATAGTTCTCTTTCCTCTGACTGGTGCTTGCACGGGAAGTCTCCCTGGGGGGCATTATGACCAAAACTAACTAAGAGGGATGGGAAAGGACTCTTGGGGTTCCTGGAATGCCCGAGAGGCTGGGCAAACAAGTGATGAGGGGCTGAGAGAAATTGCCATTATATCAAATGTGGGTGGGGATGCATTTGGAAAGGCCGCTGGACAAGAAGCTGACTGGGTGAAAAGTTAATGTAAGGTCAAATCTGCACCTTATGAAAATTAAGCTGCCATCTATTGGCTGAGACAACTGGTCATTCTAGCTAACTATTATCTGTTTTGGCAGATAATTCTGGAAGAAGTGAGCAGTGACTCACGAGAGTTCACACCCTGCCAATGCCACAAATTCTGTTTGTTGACTCTTATTGTTTTCTACAGTAGCTCTAAAACCTCCAGAAACCCTCCCGGCATATTAAAATCTCTGTCCGTACTGCAATGATTTTTTGACTGCCAGCTTAAACACCATACCATCACCTGATTTGCTGGTATGCCTTATTCAGAATTCTGCTTTTGTAATATAGGAAAGATACTTGGCTTCCTTAGTCCTTGAATGTTCTTTATTTAGTGAAGATAGAGAGAGATGGATAACCCCATTGTTAGAGAAGGATGAGTATATAAGCAATGATCGAAGCCCCCCCCCCCCTTTCTAGTCCTGACATGGATAGCCCAGGCAAGCTCAATCTCCTCTGGCAAATACTTGAATGGGAGACCTCCAAGGAATAACAGTAGTTGGGAGGCGGGGGCAGGCTTTATTCAGCCACCTCTCTGAATAGCTTCCAGGCCCCCTACAGGGGTCAGTCACCAGAGGTTACCATGACTTCCAGATGCATTCTCTCTCTCTCACACACACACAATACCCCCTAAAAAGGTTTTCTTTTCCTTTCTACTGTGGGATAAGAAGAAGATGAAGAAGATATTGGAGTTATATCCTGCCCTCCACTCCGAAGAGTCTCAGAGAGGCTTACAATCTCCTTTACCTTCCTCCCCCACAACAGACACCCTGTGAGGTGGGTGGGGATGGAGAAGGCTCTCACAGCAGCTGCCCTTTCAAGGACAACCTCTGCCAGAGCTATGGCTGACCCAAGGCCATTCCAGCAGGTGCAAGTGGAGGAGTGGGGAATCAAACCCGGTTCTCCCAGATAAGAGTCCGCAGATAAGAGGAAGGTAAGGGAGATTGTGAGCTGCTCTGAGACTCTGAAATTCGGAATGGAGGGCAGGATATAAATCTAATGTCTTCTTCTTATTACTACATTGTAATATATAATGAAATAATTATACAACTCACGGCCCAGTTGCTAACAGGCCACGGACCAGTACTGGTCCTCGGCCCGGGGGTTGTGGACCCCAGTAATCCATCATAACATTAAAAAAAAACTTTTATAAATTGAGTGGATTCAGAAGGTGAAAAGGAGATTATATATTATAAAGGGAGATTACATTCCAGTGCACACTGGAAGTGACATCATTGTGCACCGGAAGTGACATAATCAGCGGTGACCTGGGACTCTGGTATCTGGCCCAAAAAGCTATGCTAAAAAGGCCTTTCTGATCTCTCTCCTTTGTTTGCTTTGCAGCAAATCTTATTTCATTTGGAGGCAGGGACCTGTCCTTGGGTGACTACACACCGGCCTGGCGGTTACAAAGGAAACTGACTCACATGGCTTTTCAGCGCTGTTTGCGGGGAGACACAGAGCAGATTGTTAGCAGCCAAGCTCAGCTTCTCTGCCAGGTGAGCCTTTGGAAGGGACTGCTTGTTGTGCCCCTGTGAAAGCTTTTCTTCCTTCCCACCGGTCCCAGCCAACAATTTGCACGAACCAAGCATCCGCTCTAGAATCTTACCCAGAATCCTTTGCAACAAAGACAAGTTCTGTGTTGTCTGCAAGGCAGTTCTTTTTTTTTTTTCATTCTCTCTTTTTTTAAATTAAATTTTTAAAAACGATATACAACAAGTGCAGTCAAATATTCACAAAATCAGGCAGTTTGTTGACTGGTAGTTTGATCCCTGAAGATAGAAAAACTCAGAAACCATTCAAGAATTCAAACGAAAGACTATTATTTGGTTATTGTGTATCGTTCTGTCCTGCTCAGCATGTGGGAGGCTAGGAATAGGACTCCCAGCTACCCAGGCTGGAATCCCCACTTCTGCCATGGAAGTTTGCCCATTACAAACTCTCAGCCTGACCACCTCAAGAGGTTGTTTTGAGAGAACAGAGGAGGGGAGAACAATGTTTTAAAAGCTGGGGAGAAAAGTGGGATAGAAATAAATAAAGGCAATGCAGGCATAAGGAAAGCCCCAATAATAACAGGATAGAATTACAGAATCACAGAGTGGGAAGGGGCCATACCCAAAGAATCATAGAGTTGGAAGGGATCTCCAGGGTCATCTACTCCAACCCCCTGCAGAATGCAAGAAACTCACAAATACCTCCCCCTAAATTCACAGAATCCTCATTGCTGCCAGATGAGAATCTAGCCTCTGTTTAAAAACCTCCAAGGAAGGAGAGCCCACCACCTTCCTCCACTGAGGAACTGTTCTAACGGTCAGGAAGTTCTTCCTAATGTTGAGCGAGAAGCTCTTTTGATTTAATTTCAGCCCATTGTTTCTGGTCCTACCTTCTGGGGCCACAGAAAACAATTCCACAGCATCCTCTATATGGCAGCCCTTCAAGTACTTGAAGATGGTGATCCTATCACCTCTCAGCCGCCTCCTCTCCAGGCTAAACATGCCCAGTTCCTTCAACCTTTCTTCATAGGACTTGGTCTCCAGACCCCTCACCATCTTCGTCGCCCTCCTCTGGACCCGTTCCAGCTTGTCTATATCCTTCTTAAAATGTGGTGCCCAAAACTGAACACAATACTCTAGGTGAGGTCTTACCAGGGCAAAGCGATACCATCACTTCACGTGATCTGGACAGTATACTTCTGTTGATACAGCCCAAAATGGCATTTGCCATCTAGTCCAACCCATTGCTCAGTGCAGAATCAGCCTAGCATCCCTACAGAACTGTACTAACTGAGGGGATAGTGGTGGTGTTGGCTCTGCTCTAGAATCCCCTTGCTGGTACTGGTTCCTCCAAAGGGACCCCTTTAGGAAGACCCTGAGGAGCCCTCCCTCTCACTGAAAGGGTCTGTCACGGAGGGGCTTGCAGGCAGGATCCCACATAAGTGGTTCATGGGTCACCGTCGAAAGTCAAAGTCCAAAGTCCGGGTCAGGTAATGTATTCCAGGGACAGAAAGGTTCCAAGACTGAGCAAGAAGCAGGCCAAACATCTGTGGACTGCAGACAAGTTGATCCCATGCTGGCTCCAGCCTCACTGATCCCACGCTGGCTCCAGCCTCACTGTTAAGTCTCTTGCACTGTGACTTATATTGGGAGTGTCCCTACAGGTGATGTTGGGTCTCCTGAACACATGAAGCTGCCTTATACTGAGACTCTTGGCCTGTCAAAGTCAGTACTGTCTGCTCAGACCAGCAGTGGCTCTTCAGGGTCTCAGGCTGAGGTCTTTCCCATCACCACCTACCTAGTCCTTTTAACTGGAGATGCTGGGGATTGAACTTGGGACTTGCTGGATGCAAAGCAAATGTTTGACCACTGAGTCACAGCCATGGCCCATCCTCTCATGTTAGGCTCCTCTCCACCAGCTGAGTCAGCTCCTCTGCTCATGAAAAGTCATGGGATGCAGGTCCTGTCAGAATCCATTGGTCTCTCTGTGAGGAAAAGCCCCCTACTTTTCATACATGTGGACATCGTGATCGCCAGTGTGGTTGCCAGGGTGCCTGGAGAGTTCACTCTCACACATCTGCTCTAAGAAGTGGACTTTGCTTACAGTTTCTAAGGCTTATATGGCAGCTTTGCATTCTACATCTCTGAAGAGTGTTAGCCAGAACTACAGACATGCTCCAGCTGCTCCTTGTGTGCCCAGTCTTGGCCACTGCAGTGGAAGAAGCCAGGCCACCATGTTTCCAGCCTGGCTCCATGGACCTAAAGCTAACAACAGCAGAATCCATCTTGCTTTCCTGATCCAAGCATACCCTGCCAGGCTAGACTCATTCCTTCTTAGTGGGAAAGTACACTCCCTAGCCTGCAAGCAACCTCATGAATGGATTAATAGCTCCACTGTTGATCCTAATTGCTCAGCAATACCAGAACAATAAACCTTGCCCAGCAGAAGATGAAATAAGAGGAAGGACATCTCCTGTCTTCATCAAGTCTTTTGTCTTACCCGGGTGGTACCTAGGCCATGTATTTGATTCCCTGTTGTCACCTTCCCAGCTAATCCCATTTAACCTTAAATATCCAGCCATTCCCATTCTCACCCCAGTCTAATACCTTGGAGCCGCCCCAGGCAGCATTGCAGCTTGGAAATTTCCAGGTTCACCAGACTAAGGTGAAGTTCATTGGTCAAAACTGGCATCCAATTAGGTGTCAGCAAGGGATGTCCAGCCTCCTTGGTCATCACAGAGCCTCCCCCTTGCTCCTCCCCAAGACCTCCCAGCCCCTAAGGGTCTAAGGGAGTCTATTTAACCTCTGACCCAACTCCACTCATGTGTGCTTTCTATTCAGCAACCCCTATTACCCGCTGTCTAGATCCATCCCCAATTCTGGCCACAGTGTTGGGTCCATTTCCCCTGTCCTCTTAAGTCGCCATTGGAAACCTTCCCTGAAGACGACGATGGTAAATATGACCCTGTTTGTCTACCCATATATGTTCCCCTATCAATCTATCTGTGTTTCCTAGACCTGTGTGAATGTGTGAGTGTTTTGTATTTTTACCTTGTGTGAAAGAACTATTATTCTAAATAAATTACAATTGGTTTTACTAAATTAGAGTCCGTTATTGAGCATTGACTATCTGAACGGTTGAGCCTGGTATACACAGATAATAAAAGATTCCTATTGGGCCAGCTGTCTCTCAATCTAATTCCCCAAGTTCTTTTGAGAGTAGTTTCCCTAACACATCTCCAGGTACTTTCTTAGCAGCAGAAGGGAGGCCTTGAATCACCGAGGCTCGCCCTAGGGCATGGGATGCCCCAGGCAGTCTTGCCGCCCCCTGCCCCCCACCCCACCGTCCTACCCACCTTCTGCTGCTTGCCCCTGCTTCTCACCTTGGCCACCTGCTGCTTGCCACCTCAGCAACTCCAGGGCCGTGCAAACAAGTGCAGTGATGAGAATGGTGGCGGCGGTGAGAGCGCGGTGGCAAGATCAGGGCAGTGACAGTGGTGGCGAGAGAGGGGCGGCAACACAGGAGCAGTGAGAGAGGCGGTGGCAAGGAGGCAGTGCCGAGAGTGGGGCAGTGACAGTGGTGGAGAGAGTGGGGCTGTGAGGGCTGCTGGGGTGAGGGCAGGAGGGCTCAAATGGTGGCCTGGTCGTGGCTCCACCCTAGGCAAATGCCTAATTTGCCTAATGGGTGGGCCAGCCTTGCAAGTGCACAGTCCTGTGCCTGGTCTAGGTCTCAGTCCTGGCTCTTGGCACTCTCTGCTCCTGGAGTCCTGGGGGAGACCATGGCTCTGGCAGTCCATGCTGGGGCCTCCTGACCTGAGGGCTCTACTGGCTGAGAGTGTGGTGATGCTGCTGGTTCAGGGGTTGGTGCTGGTTGCTGCAAAGGGTCCCCTCAGGAAGACACTGAGGAACCTCCCCTCACAGAAAGGGTCTGTCATGAAGGGGCTTGAGGCAAATTGTTGTCGCCATCCTCCTCCTCCTCCTGTGAGGCCTCGTTGGGGTGGTCTGTGACATCCTGAACTGCTTGTTGGGTTGAGTGGGATGTCTTCTCTCAGCTACACTCCAGTTTTTAAACCCCAAAATGACAGTCAGTTTTTCTGGGAGCATTCAGCAACCAGCCTATACAGTTGGCAGCTTCAGCACCGAGTTCTGGGGGTGTCCGCCTCACACCTTAACTTGCCTATCTTTTGGTTCTCCCCAGGTTTTCCGTGGATATGGGGGACAACCCGTGGATGTGGCCCATGATTTTTCCTTGCACACCTGCCGGGTCATCTCTACTATGATGTTTGGGCCTTTGGTGAGTCACAGGGAAAATCTGGCAAAGAATGATGCATAATTTCTCTCTCTCTCTCCTCTTTCTCCAAGCAATCTCCCAGTCCACCTTTTCCTGTTAAGTCTCTTGCACTGTGACCCAGTTTGGTCTAGTGGTTAAGTGCACAAATTCTTATCTGGGAGAACCGGGTTTGACTCCCCACTCCTCCACTTGCAGCTGCTGGAATGGCCTTGGGTCAACCTTAGCTCTCCCAGAGCTGTCCTTGAAAGGGCAGCTTCTGGGAGAGCTCTCTCAGCCCCACCCACCTCACAGGGTGTCTGTTGTGAGGGAGGAAGATAAAGGAGATTGTAAGCCACTCTTATTCAGAGAGAAGGGTGGGATATAAATCCAATTTCTTCTTCTTTTTTGATGCCCCTACTGTCTCCCAAACAGGGGCTCCATCTTCCCAGGCTGGACTTTTCTCTTTCTTCTGCTGCAGGATGAATCTGCCGTTAAAGAAATTCATGACTATATCTTTGAGTTGGTAGAAAAATGGGGTGCAGTTTCCGTACAGATCCTGGATTTTCTGCCCATCCTTAGGGTAAGGAGAGGTGCTGCTTTGACACCTTGACTGACTTTGCTCTGGGTGAGTTTAATCCCATTTCCCCACCCCGTTTTGTTTTAAATCTGGTTAAAGCAACATTAGTGGCAACCAAAAGTCCCAAGAACTGAGCTAGTTTGATCCAAGCACAATGCTTTCCTGCGTGTCCATGTTAAGTCTCCCAATACTCCAAATAATGAGATCTTTTGGTTCATCAAATAGATTCATTTATTCAGGCTAAGGTTCGGACATCACTGACAGGTTCAGTGAAACTAATGAAGAAACAAGAACAGGGTTAACACTATATAGGAGATAACTGACCATTACTACTTGGGGGGAACATTGCAGACCTAAAAGTTATAGAACAAAGCAGCAGATAAGTGCACCTTTAAGACCAACTAAGTTTTATTTAGAATGTAAGCTTTTGTATGCTCTTAAGCAGACTTCATCAGACAAAATGGGAATGGCAAGCAGCAATTCTTAAAAAACATTCCCATGATTCCACACTGCCCACTTATATTAAGAATTGCTGCTTGCCATTCCCATTTTGTCTGATGAAGTCTGCTTAAGAGCATACGAAAGCTTACATTCTAAATAAAACTTAGTTGGTCTTAGAGGTGCTCTTGTCTACTGCTTTGTTCTATTGCTTCAGACCAACACGGCTGCCTGCTGGGATCTAACTAAAGGCTATAGGCTAACATAATACTATAACTTTACTACAAAGCATACTTTGGTACTGATAAGCGGCTGGGAACTACAGCAGTTGACACCTTGCATTCCACAGCAAGACACAATACAGGAAACGGTTGTAAACATGGCTCTCCTTCTACTGCTAAGGTTGTAAATACCAGTCCCATGATAACACTTAGAGAAAGAGAAGGAGGGAGGCTTGACAGTACAGCTCAGGCGACTAACTTTGTGTTTCTCAGCCAAATCTCGAGGAGTTTCCCAACTTGGATCTTGCAAGCCTACTCACTGTTCTCCCTCCCTCAGTGGCCAGGGGGCACCTGGCAAACCTAGAGTATTGGAATGGGTTTTTTTTTTTGAGCAGGAACGCACAGGAACGCAGTTCCAGCTGGCTTGGCCAGGGCTCAAAGGGTGTGATGTTTACCCATGCTAGTTGTCACGTTTGCATTCTGGCTTGGCTTGAGGGCAATGGCATTGCACAGTGTCTGTCCCAAAGGGCCATCAAACACTATGCTTTGATGATAAAAATTCAGAAGCTTCTACTCGGGGTAGGGTTGTGTGTGTGTGTGGGGGGGGGGAAGGTCTGATCTAGTATCTTGAAGATTGCCCTCCAGAGCAGCCATTTTCCCCCCAGGTCCAGTGATGTTTGTCATCTGGAGAGAAGTTGTCATTTCAGGAGATATTCAGGCTTCTGCTGGAAGTTGTGTGAAACCAGAGAGCTCACGGGTATGACTTAGATATATAACAAAGAACACTCCATGAGAACGTTAACTGATGCATATATATTGAAAACAATATTTTTAACCACAATATTTTTTACATTAATTTGAAATTATTTTACAGTCCATTTCCCAAATGCAATGTTTTTCTTCGTTTGTAGGACATCCTGAAGTCCAATACAAATGTGATTGCAGTTCCCAAACAGCTCTAAGGACAGACAGAAATGTGGAGCCATGCTTGATCCTTGGAGATAAGCAGAGCAGTGCCAAATTTGATATTGCATCCCTTGGTGAGCTGCCTGAAGAAGGATTCTCTGAAAGCAGAAGCAGCGGTCCCGTTTTGCAGCCACACCAGTTTGGGAACTGTAATCACATTTGTATTGGATTTCAGGAAGTCCTACAAACGAAGAAAAACATTGCATTTGGGAAATGGACTGTAAAATAATTTCAAATTAATGTAAAAATTTTTGTGGTTAAAAATATTGTTTTCAATATATATGCCTCAGTTAAAGTTCTCGCAGAGTGTTCTTAGTTATATACCCTCCTGGAAGTTGCCAACCCATTGCAGATATCTCCCATAGACATATTGTGCAGGTCACAGGAGAGGATAAACTTGTCTGACCGGGAGGTTGGTAGGCGGAAGAGTTCAGGGAAATAGGGGGTGGGGGAGGGGAAGGGGTAACCCAAATTGAGAAGGGGGAAATTCACTGGATGTTGAGTTTTGAAACCAGTTACATTCTGAGCCCTGCCGCTGCAGGTCTTCCCCAACACCACTTTTCGGAAGTTTCTTTCCTGCGTTGCGAAGCGCGATGCCTTCATCCGGGATGTCATGAAGAAACACGAGGTGAGAAGTGAATGGATCAGGAGACGGAGGAGGGAGGAGCCATCTCTGGCCAGGGGTTTCGATGAGGGACCCCTGGGCTCACTGGATGATGGCCATGATAAAAAGCTTTTTATTAGAATGTTTGTACAAATAATAAGAAAGAAAAACAACAAAACCTGAAACACATTAAAGGAAACAACTACAGTTGTGAAAAAAGGAATTAATATCTGACTTTCTACACTACTGGGATCCACACATTTACTCATTATGACCTTAGTCCAGAATCAAACCAAGAGAAAGCTATCACCTTCCTGTATAATCTTATCTTTGCCTTTTAATCTTCAAAACCACAAATCATCAATTCAAAACATCAATTCATTTTCTTTTCCTGCAAGAAGTCCTTAAAGTGTTTCCATGTCGGCATAAAATTAAGTGAAGTCTTATCAGAGACATGAGTGGATGATGGTCGACAATTTCAACCGGTGGTGCTTAATAATCTTATTGAATACCAGTAAGAGTCAAAGTGTTCTCTTAGAGAGACTCATGGTCTTCTTTGGGGGCTGGTGGGGCTGGTGAAAATCTATGTCAGAGCAGACAAAATGATGGCAAAGTCCCATGGTGGATCAGCTAAAAATATGGTTACAGTATTTATTTATTTATTTATTTATTTATCTGGGATTTATATCCCGCCCTTCCCATCGAGTGGCTCAGGGCGGCTTACAACATATATAAAACTAACATAAAAGTATAAAATTACACTTTAAATTAACAATTCACAATATATAATTAAAATAAAACATTTGTTATAACTATACATAATTAAAACAGCCAGCAGTCGTAAAGCTACACTCCATTCAGCTTCAGGTAAAAATTCAGTATACAATATACAGCATTCAGTAGTCGGTATACAGGGCCGTTAGTTGTGGGCCAGCCGGAAGAGGACTGTCTTACAGGCCCTGCGGAATTGGGTGAGATCCCGCAGGGCCCTTACCTCCTCCGGCAGCTGGTTCCACCAAAATGGAGCCATTACAGAGAAGGCCCGGTCTCTTGTGATCTTCAAGCGGGCCTCCTTTGGCCCGGGGACAACCAAAAGATTTTGAGATCCCGATCTCAGTGCTCTCTGGGGAACATGCGGGGAGAGACGGTCCCTCAGGTAGGCAGGTCCTAGACCATATAGGGCTTTAAAGGTAATAACCAGCACCTTGTATCGAACTCGGTAGGATATTGGCAGCCAGTGCAGCGCCCGAAGTCCCGGCTGAATGTGCTCCCACCTTGGGAGCCCCAATAACAGCCGGGCGGCGGCGTTCTGCACCAGCTGCAATTTCCGGGTTCGACACAGGGGCAGCCCCATGTAGAGGGCATTGCAGTAGTCCAGCCTCGAGGTGACCGTAGCATGGATCACCGTTGCTAGATCGTCGCGTTCCAGGAAGGGAGCCAGCTGCCTAGCCCGCCTAAGATGGAAAAATGCGGACTTGGCAGTGGCTGCTATCTGGGCCTCCATAGTTAAGGAAGGCTCCAGAAGTACCCCCAGGCTCCTGACCCTGTGCGCCGCCATCAGCGGCGCACCGTCAAAAACCGGAAGGGGTATTTCCCCCCCTGGGCCACAACGGCCCAAGCAAAGGACCTCTGTCTTCGCTGGGTTTATGACTGAATTGGATGATGTTACCATGCCTAGGGTTACCGACCTTCATTATTATGACCGATCTCCAGAAGACAGATCATCTGGAGAAAATGGCCACTCTGGAAGGTGGTCTCTATGGCATTATGCCCTACTTAAGCTCCTTACCTCCTCAAGCCCCGCCCTCCTCAGGCTCGACCCTCGAAATCTCCAGAGGTTTACAAGATTATTCATGGGACAGAGAAGGCAGAGAAAGAAGTCCTTTTCTCCCTTCCTCACAATACGAGAACTCGTGAGCACTCGATGAAATTGCTGAGCAGTCGGGTTAGAACGGATAAAAGGAAGCACTTCTTCATCCAAAGGGTGATTAACATGTGAAATTCACTGCCACAGGAGGTGGTGGTGTCCACAAGCATAGACAGCTTCAAGACTGGATAAGCTTATAGAGCAGAGGTCCATCAGTGGCTATTAGCCACAGACTATTGTTGGAACTCTCTGCCTGGGGCAGTGATGCTCTGTATTCTTGGTGCTTGGGGTGGGGTGGGAGCAAAGTGGGAGGGCTTCTAGCCCCACTGATGGACCTCCTGATGGCACTTGGTTTTTTTTGGCCAGTGTGACACAGAGTGTTGGACTGGATGGGCCACTGGCCTGATCCAACATGGCTTCTCTTACGTTATTATTTCTTAACCCAGAACTAGCAACCCTACCATATTGCATCAGAGGCCCAGAATGCATTGGAATGAGAATCTGTGGATCCTTGTTTCGTTTAACTTACAGGGAAACGTCCCGCTGGGGTGCTGCCTTAGAAGGCCACTGGTGGCCTGGAGGAAGTGGAACCCAACCCCAGCAACTCTGCCCAAGCCTCAGGGGCTGCTTGGCCCAGAAATCTGTTTGAAACTTGGAGGTGTTTTGAGGAGAGGTACCAGGTGCTATGCTGAAAATTTGGTGCTTCTGCTTCACAAAACAGGGCTCCCCAGAGCCCCAGATACCCACTGATCAATTCTCCATTATACCCTAAGGGAACCAACGTCCATAGGATTAGTGGAGTGCCCAGCAGACATCCCCCCCCGCCCCCGCGTGCTTTCTGATAACTGTGAAACGGGGAGACCCTCCAAACTGGGGGATCCCCTGCTCCCACCTGGGGATTGGCAACCCTAATTCTATGACATTATACCCTGCTGAAGTCTTTCATCTGCTCAAGCCCCACCCACCTCAGGCTCCATCCCGAAAATCTCCAGGGATTTTTGCACGTGTAGCACCGCAGGGGCCTCTCTGTTTGACTGGTACCAGAGCCTTTATCACTTCCCAGTCCGTTCCTGAGCCTCACCTCTCCATCTTTCGAGCAGAAGCTGAGGCAGTCGGGCTACTCCGGCTAGGCCTTAGGCTTCAGCACTGAGAAGCAGGTTTGGGGATTCTTTCCCAGGATAAGAAGTTGAAGTCTCTTGTCTCGCTTGAGCGCTCTGTCTGTCATGCCACCCGCTTTTGGCTTCACAGGAATCCCAGCATCCCAGGGAACATGGGTACATGGTGGATCACATGCTGCATTTCCTATCGAAACACTCTGCCGACAAGCAGAAAGATCCAGGCCTCTTGCCAGAGCACATCCACATGGCCATCGTCGACATGTTTATTGGAGGCACAGAGACCACTGCTGCTTTGCTTAACTGGGCCGTGGCGTTCCTCTTACACCGTCCTGAGGTAGGCCTGGTGGTGCCTGGTGGCCTTTAAGCTGAAGAAAACTCATAAAATATGGTTGCCAAGTCGGATTGGGATAGGGTTGCCAAGCCCAAAACAAGACATATGTGGGGACTTTGGGGGTGGAGCCAGGAGACTTTGGGGATGGAGCCAGGAGACTTTGGGGGTGGAGTGAGAAGCAAGGTTGTAATAAGCATAATTGAACTCCAAAGGGAGTTCTGGCCATCACATTTAAAGGGAAGGCACCCCTTTTAAATGCCCTCCCTCCATTGGAAATAATGAAGGATAGGGGCACCTTCTTTTGGGGCTCATAGAACTGGACCTCCTGGTCCAATCCTTTTGAAACTTGGAGAGCGTTTTTAGGAGAAGCATTGGATGATATGCTGAAAATTTGGTAGCTCTATCTCAAAAAATATCACCACCCCAGCCCCAGATACCCGCAGATCAATTCTTCTTTATGCCCTATGGAAATCGGTCTCCATAGGGAATAATGGAGTGCCCAGAAGACATTTCTTCCCCTCCCGCTGCTTTCTGATGACCCTGAAACTGGGGGCCCCCTCCAAACTGGGGGATCCCCTGCCCCCACCTGGGGATTGGCAACCCTAGACTGGGAAGTTCCTGGGTATTTGGGGGTGGAACCTGGGAAGAGCAGAGCATAGCGAGGAGAGGAGCCTCAGCAGAGATGTGACCTTCTGAAGTCCACCCTCCAAGCCAGCCATTTCCCCCCCGGGGAACTGATCTCAGTGTAATTCTGGGAGATCTCCAGGCACTACCTAGAGCAGAGGTGGCCAAACTTGCTTAACATAAGAGCCGCATAGATTAAATGTCAGATGTTTGGGAGCCACAAGACATTAATGTCAGATGTTTGAGAGTCACAAGAGAGAGAGGGAGGGAGGAAGGAAGGAAGAAAGATGGAGGGGGACGGAGAGGGGTAAAGAAAGCAACTTTAACTTTAAATGCATTCTCCAAGCTGTCAGCTGGCTTGGCTTGAAAAAATGATTTAAAGAGACAAATGCCTTCTCCAAGTTGTCTGACAGGACAGTGGGGGCTTCGAGAGCCACACAATATGTGTGAAAGAGCCACATGTAGCTCCCAAGCTGCAATTTGGCCACCCCTGACTTTGAGGTTGGCAGCTCTATCATAAAACTATGTTTTGGTTTCTCTCTCTGATACGCCCCTCCTCCCTGGATATCTAGTGGGAAACAGCAAGTTCTTTTAGGTTCTTAGGATGGCATCAGCAAAATTAGGATACTAACTTTGGTATACTAACTTTGGTAATTTGAGTGAATCTGTCATAACAGAACAGAGTTCAAGTCCAATATTACCTTAAAGGCAGAGTTGCCAACCTCCAGGTGGTGCCTGGGGATCTCTCAGTATTTCAGTTAATCTACAGACGACAAGTCAGTTCCCACGGATAACATGGCTGCTTTGGAGGGTCATGTCTATGGCATCACACCTTAGTGAGGTCCCTGCCTTCTCCAGGATTTTCTCCCACAAAATCTCCAGGTATTTCTCAAGCCACAGCTGGAGAGCCAGTTTGGTGTAGTGGTTAAGTGTGCGGACTCTTATCTGGGAGAACCGGGTTTGATTCCCCACTCCTCCACTTGCACCTGCTGGAATGGCCTTGGGTCAGCCATAGCTCTCATAGGTGTTGTTCTTGAAAGGGCAGCTGATGTGAGAGCCCTCTCAGCCCCACCAACCTCACAGGGTGTCTGTTGTGAGGGAGGAAGGTAAAGGAGATTGTGAGCTGCTCTGAGACTCTGAGATTGGGAGTGGAGGGTGGAATGTAAATCCAATATCATCTTCTTCCTTGAAAGGGCAGCTGCTGTAAGAGCTCTCTAAGCCCCACCTACCTCACAGGGTGTCTGTTGTGGGTGGGGGGGGGAGGTAAAGGAGATTGTGACCACTCTGAGATTCAGTGTATAGGGCGAGATATAAATCCAATATCATTATATCATCAAGAGCCACTAGGAGACAGGCTGCAGAAGTATAGTGTGTTCTGCATGTCCTACCTCTGTGCATAACTCTTTGCTCTAGTTGAGCTGATTACATTCTGCATTGTAGCTCTGCATTGCCAGCTGCCCTTCTTGGTAACACTCTCCCACCTACCGGCTTGGATACAAGGGCTGGTGGGTCTTCATTCCCATTTGTATGTAGCAAAACAAGGTTTAACTCCCAGAAGCTCACACCCTGGGAAAGCTTGTCGGTCTTCTGCTACTGGACTCAAAACTTTTATTTGTTTCAAGTTGTTAAAACCTTGAAACAAGAAAAGTCAAATCAACAAGAAAAGTTCTCTAACATACAGGGCTGGGACCAGAAGATGCTGCTTTTGTGGTGGTTCGTGTAGGAGTGGTGGGGGTTTCAGGAACTTTGGCACTTCTTAGAGGAATACTCCCTCTAAGCCAGGGGTGTCAAACATGCAGCCCAGGGGCCGAATCGGACCCTCAGAGGGCTCCTATCAGGCTCCCAAGCAACTGACTGTCATCTGCTTCCTTCTCTGTCTCTCTCTTGCTTCCTTCTGCATCACAGCTTGCTTTGCCAGGCTTGCTCAATTGCACAGGAGCTATAGAGCAATCTCTTTTTTCTCCATTGGCTGAGGCTCTTCCCTTGGAGAGGAAGGTGGGAGGGAGAGCTTGCTTTGTCAGGCTTTCTCAATTGCACAGCAGAGCTACTGAGCCAAGCCCCTCTTCCTTCTATTGGCTGAGACTCCTCCCCTGCTAGCATTCTGGGAAAGGAAGGAAACAGCCAGAGCTTCCTTTGCCCGATCCCATGGGAGAGATGCAAAGAAAGCATCTTTAAGATCAACGAGTGCTAATGTTTTAAGCATATTTTATTTTAATTTTTTTTAAAAAAAACACCTTTGTGTTTGTCTGTGTCCTTTATAAAGTTTATGTCTCTGCTACCTAATCTTAAATAGGTACACACATGGCCTGGCTCAGCATGGCTCGGCCCAACAAGGTCTCATTTATGTCAGATCCAGCCCTCATAACAAATGTGTTGGACACCCCTGCTCTAAGCTGTGGAGTCTTGTGAGCAAAAATTCTATTTTGTGTGCTACTGGCATTAAAGCTGTGAGCCACTGCATAAATTATTTTGCTCTGGGGTCATTTTTTCCTGAGCTAGGATAAAAATGTATGAGCTGGATGCTTAAAAACTGTGAGCTAGCTCACACTAACTCAGCTTAGAGGGAATTTTGCTTGAGAGTTCTAGCCCCTTTTTGTCCCCCACCTGTGTCCTCCTCCCTCCCTACAGATTCAGGAACAAATCCACCATGAGATAAAGACTGCCATAGGTCTCGATCGTGACCCTACCTACAGTGACCGGGAGCATTTGCCCTACCTCAACGCCACCGTTGCAGAGTCCCTGCGCCTGCGTCCTTCAGCACCTCTCGCTCTGCCTCACGCGGCCACTCGAGATACCAGGTACCAGGTTTTCCCACTCTCCTTCTCATTCCCTCTGACAGCCTGCTTAATCTGAACTGCATCTCTTAGGCCTGGGGTCCCCAACCTTTTTGAGCCTGCAGGTACCTCTGGAGTTCTGTCACAGGGTGTTGGGCCCAACCACAAAATGGCTATCATAGGAGACGGAGCCAAATAAAAAATGTCAGGGGGTGAAGAAATGCATAACTCCAATAGGATTCCTTCAGCCTTTCAGACAGAAGCTCCGTTGAACAGGATGCTTTTTAAAACGAACAGAGATTTAAAAAATATTTTCTCATAATCGCACACGATAACACAGTGTCGATCCTTACGCTTTGGTGGCAGCAGCTGCTGAAGCAGCTTTTAAAATATTTGCGCAGCCAATCAGAACTCCAGCAGCCAATCAGAAGCCCTACTGGGTATAAAACCCCCACCTGGCCCCACCCACTAAGAACTCTTGGTGGGCTCCAGGAAAGGTGTTGACAGGCACCCAAGCGCTAGGGTTCCCAGCCTCCAGGTGGGTCCTGGAGATCCCCCGCTTTTGCAACTGAACTCCAGCTGGCAGAGATCAGCTCCCCTGGAGAAAACGGCTGCTTGGAAGGCTGGACTCTAGAGCATTGTACCCTGCTGAGGCCCCTCCCCAAACCCCTCACTCTCCCAGATCCACCCCCAAGACTCGAGGTATTTTCTAACACAGACCTGGCAACTCTACCAAGTGCCCATGGGCATCATGCTGGGGGCCCCTAACCTAGACTAAAGGGAAAGTTAGTGATTTCCTCATAACCAGCTAAGGGCTTTTTCTAGAACTCTTGAAGTATTAGGGTTGCCAAGTCCAATTCAAGACATATCTGGGGACTTTGGGGGTGGAGCCAGGAGACTTTGGGGGTGGAGCCAGGAGACATTGGGGTGGAGCCAAGATCAAGGCTGTGACAAGCATAATTGAACTCCAAAGGGAGTTCTGGCCATCACATTTAAAGGGATGGCACACCTTTTCAATGCCTTCCTTCCATAGGAAATAATGAAGGATAGGGGCACCTTCTTTTGCGGCTCATAGAATTGGACCCCCTGGTCCAATCGTTTTGAAACTTGGGGGATATTTTGGGAAGAAGCACTAGATGATGTACTGAAAATTTGGTGCTTCTTCCTCAAAAAACGGCCCCCCAGAGACCCAGATACCCACGGATCAATTCTCCATGATTTTCTATGGGAATAAATCTCTATAGGGAATAATAGAGTTCCCAGCAGACATTCCCCTTCCCTCCCCCCGCTTTCTGACAACCCTGAAGCAGGGGGAGGGTCTCCAAACCGAGGGATCCCCTGCCCCCACCTGGGGATTGGCAACCCTATGAAGTATCTATGTGCCTTTTAAACTGTCAAGTTTGGTGTAGTGGTTAAATGTGCGGACTCTTACTTGGGAGAACTGGGTTTGCTTGCAGCTGCTGGAATGGTCTTGGGTCAGCCGTAGCTTTCACAGGAGTTATCCTTGAAAGGGCAGCTTCTGGGAGAGCTCTCTCAGCCCCACCTACCTCACAGGGTATCTGTTGTGGGGGCGGGGAGAAGGTAGAGGAGATTGTGACCACTCTGAGATTCAGAGTATAGGGCGGGATATAAATCCAATTAATTCTTCTTCTTCACATTTTCATCATGAGGCGCACAACTACCCTGCATAAGAACAGTTTCTTAAGTTCAGAAATGTTTACTGGCTTATGATGAACTCATCTGTTAAACTAACCAATCCACTCTGTCAATTACCCCCTTAAAGCTTCCTTCTGGGCTCACTCAGTCAGTAGCCTTAAAATTATTCAGGCTTGGGATCTAACTCGGGGCCTACAGAGTGGCAAGCACATAGGGTTGCCAAGACCAATTAAAGAAATATCTGGGGACTTTGGGGGTGGAGCCAGGAGACTTTGGGGGTGGAGCCAGGAGACATTAGGGGTGGAGTCAAGATCAAGACTGTGACAAGCATAATTGAACTCCAAAGGGAGTTCGGGTTATCACATTTAAAGGGACGGCACACCTTTTCAATTCCTTCCATAGGAAATAATGAAGGATAGGGGCACCTTCTTTTGGGGCTCATAGAATTGGACCCCCTGGTCCAATCCTTTGAAACTTGGGGGGTATTTTGGGGAGAGGCACTAGATGCTATACTGAAAATTTGGTGCCTCTACCCCAAAAAACAGCCCCCCCCAGAGCCCTAGATACCTGCAGATCAATTATCCATAATTTTCTATGGGAATAAATCTCCATAAGGATTAATAGAGTTCCCAGCAGACATTTCCCTCCCCTCCCCCCGCTTTCTGATGACCCTGAAGCGGGGGGGAGGGTCTCCAAACCGGGGGATCCCCTGCCCCCACCTGGGGATTGGCAACCCTACAAGCACATGACAGGAAGTGGTGTACCATCAGAGTGCCAGTTCCCCTTTGTGATACTTCCAGTCCTCAGTCCCCTAAAATCAGAATTTCAGGGGGCATTTCCAGCTGCTGCCTGGAGGGGGAGCTGGAGGAGCCATGCTCCCCTGTGCCCAAACCATGACTCAGCAGGTGAGGCCCCTGGCCTGCAGGTTGAAGACCACTGCTTGAAGCATCAGAAAGACTATAACGATATGGGACAAATCTGCCCTGAGCCAAGGGGCAATGCTGGAGCATCACCCCGATTTTGGAGGGGCACCAAACCACCAGTGATGTAAACTCCTCTTCCCCCACAGAAATCTTCCCATTTCAAAAACAAGATCTTTTTTTTCCCAAATGGAATTTGACATGCCACAATTTTTTTAAAGTCCTGTTTTTAAAACATTCTTAGGTGGAGCAAATAATTGCTGTGGGCAGGTCGTATACCTACTGGCTCCTCCATAGTTAGGACCCTGGGCGCAGAATGAGAAATCTGTAGGCCCTCTATCCCGATCCTCCAAGATGGTAGGTCAGTAATTTCTTCTCTCTTTTCTCTTTCCCGTCCCCTCCTCAAGCCTTTCTGGTTTCCACATCCCAAAGGGCACGACCATCATCCCCAATCTCTATGGAGCCCACCATGACGAAAGCAAATGGGATCGCCCTCTGGAGTTCAGACCAGGTATTGCTACCATGGCGATTGAGTTTGTGTTGACCGGTGTCAGAATCGGTTGCAAAAGGGAAATTTAATGCTCAAAATATAAAACCAGCCATCCCGAGTCAGATCAAGTATCTGTCTCAGGGGTCGGCAATATTTATGAATAAAGAGTTGAACGTTACCAAAGCTCAGAGCAAAGAGCTCAACCAACAGCCAGTATGAGTCTGTTTGCAGAACTGATATGTGGAAGTAAGTGACAAATTGATTAATAATCCATAGAATTTCCACAGCACAAACACTAGTTGCTGTGAGTCCTTTGAGAGCCGGTGTGGTATAGTGGTTCAGAGCAAGGGACTCTAATTTGAAGATCAGGGTTTGCGTCTTCACTCCTCCCCATTAAGCCTGCTGGGTGACCTTGGGCCAGTTGCAGTTCTCAGAGCTCTCTCAGCCCCACCTGCCTCACAAGGTGCCTGTTGTGGGGGAGAGGAAGGGAAGGAGACTGTAAGCCACTTTGAGACTCCTTATGGTAGAGAAAAGCGGGGTATAAAAACCTTTCTCTTTATTAGGAAGTGGCACACATGAGGTCTCACAATAAGTAAAAATAAATGCATGAGAATCCTATGCAATTGTTTTGATGCACAGGAATAAATTTGCCCATGGTTCGCGCTTGAATTCCTGGTGAATGTTTACCACTATTATTTCCCTTTCTGTAAGCATTCTAAGAACCTCCATCAACATCTTGGCTTTCCATTTCCCTCCCCTACTGGTTATTCTAGGAACCCTGCCCACACCTCCATACTTTAACTGATGGTCTCCAACCTTTTCTAGCCAGCAAGCACCTTTGGATTCTCATGCTTCCACAAAATGGCTGCCACAAGAGGCAGAGCTCGCTGCAAAATGTCAGGGAGTGAGGTTAAGCACAACACTAATGATAACCCTTCAGCGTTTCAGGCAGAAGCTACGTTGAACAGGGTGCCTTTTAAAATGAACATAGTGTTTAAAAATATGTTCTTGCCTATACACACAGTAATGCAGTGTAGATCCTTTATGCTGTGATGATGGCAGCTGTTGCTGAAGCCACTTTTAAAATATTTGCAGACCAGAAAATCAGATCTCCAATGGCCAATCAGATCTCTCAATGGCCAATGCTGCGTATAAAATCCTCACCTGGCCCCACCCACTCTCTAAGAACTATTGGCAGGCGCCAGGAAACATGTTGGTGGGTGTCATGCTGCCGATGGGAACCCCTGCCTTTACTTAACAAAATCTGATTCTTCAAAAGAGCTATCGTTTGTTCCGTACTGACCTGCACTTGCCTCTAGAGGCGTAGACCGCAGATCTCCTGATC